>NW_024871117.1:2400000-3000000 GCF_019054845.1 Dipodomys spectabilis | reverse complement strand
CCAACATCAAATACAATGAAAACAGAGGTTATACTGTGGGGGAGGGACATACAAAGCAACATAGAAATCATCTTATAAATATGTTAGAAACAATTGCAAGAAAGAAAAAAAAAAGCATTTGAATCCTAATCTTGGGGTTCATTTTGCCTAACATCAACTTGTCTGACCATTTCTGCTTGACCCAGCAATCTCACTTTTGGGCAATTACCAGCACCATTACGTTTATTACAGCATTATTTACCATAGCATTATTTACCATACCATTACTTACCAACCCGGATGCCCCTCAGTAGATGAATGGATCAAGAAAATGTGGTATATATACACAATGGAATTCTATGCCTCCCTCAGAAAGAATGACATTGCCCCATTTGTTAGGAAATGGAAAGACTTGGAAAAAAATTATATTAAGCCAAGTAAACCAGGCCCAAAGAAACATAGGTCCCATGGTTTCCCTTATTTGAAATATTGCCTCTTTCAAAGAACAAACAAGTATCAATTTCTTAATCCATTTAAATAGGAATAGAGATGAAATTTAAAAACAATCAGGGGATCTGAGGGGATTAGCTTCAATGGCAAATGACCATGAGCCTCTCTCTTGAAATATGTTTCCAATATGGAATGCATTATGGTAGAAAACACATGGCTGAAACAGGGCTATTTCAAGACAATCACAACAACAACAAAGAAAGGACACATTCAGTAAATGTTAATATGATGATGAAATGCACTGATGAAAAATTGAATTATCTGTCTCAAGGATGAGAAGAAACAGCAGCTATAAGATCTGAGAAGATTAAAAATTTCTGAAACAAAGCACAACTCTGAAATTCAATCTGAATAGATTCCAGTTGAGTGCCCTGCAAAAGGTGCACGGTGGTTTCCTATTTCCAGCATATAGACAAGCTCAACTCATTTAAAGTTGTTTTTTCTAGCACACCAATGTGCTTGCATTACATGGGCCTAGTAGCAGCAACACTTAATTTCAACAAACAAGCACCATCTTTTATTGTAGAATTGCAATCAATAAATGAGGGACGTGACATCCCATTGCAACTTTTAAGTACATTTTTGGCCTTTACACTGTATTAAATACTTAAAATTGCAATTCTACAAAGGAAATACAGCGGAAGCTCCTTACATGAGACATTCCATAGAAAAACCTTAGCCTCTACCATGGCTTTAGAAGTGTAGATCTAATAAGAGAGCCATTAAATCATTTTTGCTATAGGTATTTATATGTTAAGGTGTGATATGTTGATCAAAGTGTAGAAAATTTCTGTTCAGCAAGTAATTCCTACACACCAAATGTTGAGGAAGGTGGCCATAGTGTTTGTGTGTGTGTGTGTGTGTGTGTGTGTGTGTGTGTGTGTGTGTGTAGGTATACTAATACATTACAGTATACTGGACATTTTTTTACAGAGTAAACTTAAATTGCTTTTATACCAAATAAAATTGAGGTAATGTTATTTCGCCTGAACATGATAATCACTTCATAGTACACATGTAATTCCAGACACTATATATAATAAATTGTGAATTTTTTTATTTATTAGCTTTGAGTGAAGTTGAAGAATGAGTCTATTATCTATAGTTGAATACAAACAATAATGATTTAACTTGTTCAGAAGATTAAGTATTATTTCAACCTGCGGAACATTTGTAAGTTCCTGCATTCAAATATACTGACATTTGTTTAAATAGTGACAATAATTTGAATTTCTTAGGCAATTAAGCAACTTTGCCTCTCACTGAAATGCTTTAATTAATATGACATGGTAGTTTCTTTTTTAATTACCATATAAACCATTACAAAATTTGTGGCCTCATACTTTTTTTGGGTAATGATGTATAGGTTCTGAGTTTGGGAAGAGAGCCCTGAGTATTAGATATTTAGAAGTACCTAAAATCCTTAAAGTAATACTTTATAGAAGGGAAGAAATTGATATTAAATGAGGAGAAATACTGTGGCAGAATAATTATGTTTTAAGGAAATAAGCTCCTAAACAATAGGAGGAAACAAAGGTAACACCAATTCTCTGAAGATTTACAGACATGAGCTGCATCCAAGTGTTTTATGAACTAGACAAATGCTATAGTTCTTGAAGCAGAGAAAATGTAAGAACTCACTCTGCCTTATGGGCATTTAGAGCTTTTAATCTAATACAACTTCTATGTCAGGCAGTAGTATGTCAGGGTCTCATTATTCTGCTTCTTTAGCACTTGATGTGGATGGTTAAGTATCTGCACAAATGTAACCCATGGGGATCCCTGAGATGGATCCATACAGTCTTGCATCTTTACTTATTTTTACTTACTGTCAAGATGAGAGAGAGAAAAAAGAAAGAGGAAGAAAGAGAGAGAGAATACTAAATATTCTATTTCTATATTCACTTCTGCATGTACTTACGCGGATGAAATTTATGTGTGGTATGGCCTAAGCAATTGTTCGTGAGCACATCTCTCATACTATATGTCACTTTAGGCATCATTTTTTTTAGACCTTTTCAGTAGAAAAACATCAAACTTCTTTAACCATAATGTTATCTAGGCTTCCTCAGATATTTCAAGAGTGAAAGTGCAGCTTCCATGTCCCACCTAATGAAGACATACACTTTAATAATACATGAATGAGAAAAACAAACACAAATGAAAGGTTTTACAAAAGGATTTTGTGAATCCCATTACGATGATTGAGCCATGTTTGCTGATGAAGTCTTGCTCAATTAGAAAATGCTAATGTAAATGTTAGAGAGGAATAGATATATAGAATGAAGCATTTTCTGTCTTCAAATCATTGATAAAAATTTAAAATCATGAATCATTTAATTTATCTAAAGAAGGAAGCTGATTGATAGTAAAATTTTCATCTAAGATACTAAGCTCCTTGCTGATTTTGCTAATATTTAGATATTTGAAGTGGTTGAAAACACTTTCTAAAACAAGCATTGGAGTACTGGAAGCTTAAAATATATAGAACTGCACTTAATTTTACACCATGTCCTTAACCATTGTTACATTACCACGGGTGAGGCATTTTTCACTGTGATGGCAAGCATGCTTTTATATATGCATAATGTAAACTGTAATAGTGAGTACTGATTAAACTATAGAAAACAATGTTGAAATGTTGGTATTCTTCCCACTGTGACCCTCAGAGCATCTCTCTCTTGCCTCTTTCATATGTCTTCCATTTTCTTTTAGAAGGAGGGAAAACAAATAAGTGTTTCTCCCATGTCTATATGGTACACAAACTCTTGTGATAATAGTATAAAAATATATGTTCTAACAAAAGAGAAAACATAGTAGTTACATTGAAAGCTTGGAAGACATTCTGCATAGAAGTCACTGCAGGAAAGTCAATACTTTTCTCTGGTTGGAGTGATCTAGCTGCTTATGAGAAATTTACATCTCTCTGACAGGCACTTTGTGAGGTCTGGTTCACCTGGGTCACCAGAGTCCACATAATTTGCATCTTGAACAGTTTCTCTCTTTCCTTTTCCTGTTCTGCAAGTAGGGAGATTGAACCTGGTCATAAAAAGGAGCTCATTATGTCTCAGTTGAGAAGAGTAATTTTGAAGGTGTTCCTATGGTGCACATGTGTCATATAATGATAATATTTTCTCATAGCTACTCAGACCTATGCCAACACAGCAAAGAGAAGTCACTTCCAGAAACACACATTTGCAACGTTTAGCTGTCATTCACCAAATGAAATTGAAATGGCCCGTCAAGCCACTGGTAAAGTATGATCTCAAGATGGATCTACGAGATGGATATACAGATTATTTACCATCAAATGCACAAAAGAGGAATATTAGGCCACTTCTCATGAATCCTACAAAAATGTCTCCTATCTTTTATTGTGCCCTTTAAAGTTTACAAGGTCTAAATGGCAAATAAATGCTGATACTATGGCATGCTAACTATTCTTGGAATATGTTTTCCGAGTAAAGAAAATAGCACATTTAAAAATATGAAAAACAAAATAGGCAATGCTATACTATTTGAGTCAAGACCTAAAGTGTGATAGAACTAATTGTAATTATGGCTTTAGTATACTTATTTGAAACTCACATACAGTAAAACGTGAATCAATTTGTACATTATTTCAAAAAAATACTTGGCATGAAGTCCAAACTTCACTTCTTTTCCATATCTTCTCTTCAATATACAGATTAAAATGTGATTAAAATGTATTCATTTTCTTTCACTCAGTATTATTGAAACCTAGTTTCTAGAGTAAATGTAATGTGTTTATGCAATCCATTTCATTGTACTCAGATGCAATGCTGCATTTGTGTACTGATATAAAATAAAAGAAAGGATAACTTGCAAATTAGATTTGAATATATTTTATAAATTTTTCATTTGATATCTGGGGTTAATTATTTTCAAATAGATTGTCAACATTACTCCCCAAAAGTCTCCTTAATGCTATTGAACTTGAATATAAATAATCCTGTCATTAACTAGGCTTAAGTTCTTATTCAAGTGGCCCATCGTATGTTGCAAAATATATTCGAGATTAGAACTGGTAATGGCTTGATTCAAAGAGAAAAAATGTCCAACTTTATGTACGTAATTCCAAATAATGTAATGTGTGTTATTACATGATCTATTACATTATGTGGAATGTAATAGATAGTAATGAATATTTATCATAAGTCAGATATTTATTATCTGATGCAAGCATTTCCATTCACTTCTATTGGGTCCCATAAGACCATTTCGAGGTTACTATAACACAGTTTCATTTTGTGGCAGGAACCATTGGTGAAAGAATAATTTCCCATAGGTGCTAATAAGTAGCTGAATGGGTGTAGTCCTTAGAGATTTGATGACAATAATTCAGTTTTATACTTGGAGTGAATTTGTAAATTTATATGTCATACTCCATTTAGCAGCTTGCCTTCTAATATTAACACTGATACACCAGACTTTAATATTGCTATGGAGCACATATTTTTAGCTTGTGCATTCTAACCATGCAATTTCAAATAAAAACACAGGCTTGAGCAGAGTCAAGTCAGACTCTGATAGAGTTCAGAGGCTTCTGGAATTGCTCCATGTTAGCCAGCCTCTATTACTCAGTATTTTCATTATCTAATACACTAATGCCACCTATAACACCTAAAAAAAGCAAGATTTACAATACTATCTCTTAGATTGGAAATTTTGTGACAACAGTTGTCTTTCTCACCTTATTCAATATTTGTATAAGAAATGGAGATTTTTTTTTAATATAGACATTCATGCAAACTGATATTGCTAACCTTCGGCCCCATCTCTGAGTGATTATACCAATATTCTAAAAGGTCTATAATTTTTACAGAGTAGATTTCTTAACAGTAGTGAAATCAGAAAATATATGTATACATGCATGCACATGTCTGTCTGTATGTGTATATGTGTATACATATATATGTATATATATATATATATATAAATATATATATAAAATGACAAAGGTCATGTACTAGATACCAAGGAGCAAATCAGTTTGATACAAACTACCTCAAAACACATCTGTTAACAATAAGGACAAAGGAGAGAGAGGGCATGACAGGATGTGAGAACAATTGTACATAATGAGTAAATAAAAAGAAACAGTTAATTTCTATCTCCATTTAATGTGATATTTACTATCCTACCATTTTCATGTAAAAAATGACCTTGTATGGTAAAGAAAAATGGCATTGAATGTGTGCATCTGTGCCTAACAAGCCTTGATATTTTATAATTATGAAATAGTGTATAGGAGTAATTCACCTGAAAATCATTTGTTTCGTTGTTGCTACTTTTTTTTCCCTCCAGATACATTTATCAAAGACATATTGCCTCCTCTCTGATCTGTATTTATGACCTAGAGTGTACAGATGAATTCCCTGTCTGGCAGCTCTCTGTCTAACTTAATCACTGCTGATAAACACTGTTCATCATGTTATACCTGCCAAATAAACATTTTTAGCATAATGAATTTTGTCTGCAATGCACATATTTCAATACTAAATAACTGCACTAGCAAAAACTCATCTGGGACTCATCCAGTAACTGAGAAGATTATATAATTAGGTTAAATACATAAAACTCGGCACAAGATATTTGTTGGATCAGTATGAATGCAACGGAAATTCTTTTGCCATGAAATAACTTAAGTTGTTAATATTTTATTAACGAAATTAAGATAATTGCCTATTTCAGAAAAGACTCGATCCTGAGTCACCTCCATGTAGCATGTCAGATTACCGTTTGCTTTCCAAGACTTTCATTACATCATATTGTCTTTATTCTTCTATTTAGACTGTTGTTTCTCTCTTTGTCTCTTTCTGTCTCTGTGTCTCTGTCTCTCTGGGTGTCTCTTTCTCTGTCTCTCTCTCTTGCTTTATTTCACTTGTTATTTCTATTGTCATAGAACCAATATTTAAGCTTTTTTGATATTTTCATTGTATACCCATTTGATTGTATTTCTCACCTTATTATCTATATTTTCAGTATCTTCTGTATGAAAACTCCCAAGTTGTTTGCTCTGATCCTTAATCATCTTTGTATATGTTGTGTAAACATAGGGAATCATGTATCAACTTGCTCTTCAACAGTCACCCAAGATGTCTAATACATGTGTCAAATGGGCAGATAGAAAACTGAAGTCTGTATGTCCACTTCCCATGTGTGACCTGATTCTAACCTTAGTCATTGTGGTAGATGGTAACACTACTCAAACCAAACTTTTTCTTTTTTCTTTTGTCAGTTGTGGGACTTGAACTTCAGGCCTTGACACTCTCCCTGAGCTCTGTCAGTCAAGACTAGTGCTCCTCCACTTTGACTTACAGAACAACTTCTGGTTTTCTGGTCCTTACTTGGAGGTAGGAATCTTAAGGACTTTCCTTCCATCCTCTTAGTCTCCTGAATAGCTAGAATTACAGAGGTAAGCTAATGGCACCAGGCTCAAAGTAAACATTTTGATATTTTGAATTCTCTTAAATCCCTTTTACCTGGATATATGAAAACTTCCATTGTTTTTTGCTTGTTTAGTTTTGTTTTGGTCAATGGCAACTTAGATATTTATGAAATACATGTAGGCCATACAAAACTATCAATATTATCAATATAGAAAGATAACTTGTGGCTGAAATGTTTCCATTTGTAATCTCCCCTAGGACACTACTGTCCAGCAGGTGCTCCCAAGAATTAGACATTTGATCCTATAATGACCTTTGCAATGGTCTTAATAACATAAATAAACATGAAATACAGGTGAAGCAGGCAAAATTGCAAGATGCCTAATAGGACTTCCTTTTTCATTGTTTCTATCTCACCCAATTGTACCTGTTTCACGTTTTAATAAAGCATACGATTCCTCACAGAGAAAGAGATATGTGGATGATAGCAAATTGCTGTTTCACACTCACATATTTCTGTCATTCACAGTGTACTAACCACGGTCCTTTGTCTTACAAATACCCATAGTTTTCAGTTTTGCTTACCAAAAATACACAGAAATAAGTGTATCCTGCCAAGATTTTTCAGAGAGGCCTCTTGTCATAGCAAAATCCATTTTGTTTACATGCCAGGAGGTCTGCCATTACCTCATTTAATAAGACATCAAATTCCTCCCTAAAAATGTTTCTCTTCTAGGACTTTTTCCTGAGTAGCCAATTCATTCATCCAGATGTGTTGTGTGTGGTATTGAAGCTTTCTATCTCATTTCATAGCAATGTCTCTGGGTTTTACTTCCTCCTGCCCAACCTCATTATATTCCCTTCCATTTCCTCCCTTTCCCTCCACTCCCATTCCCAGTTCTTTCTCTCCCACCCTCTCTACCCATCCCTCTTCTGCCCGCCCTTCCCCTCCCTCCTCATCCTATCTCCTCTTTTCCTCATCTGTTCCCTCTCCTCTCCCCTTTATCTTCCTCACCTCTCCTCTCCCTTCCTTTACTTTTTCTTTCCCCTCTGCTTCTCTCTCTGATTCTGTGTATCTGTGTGTGTGTGTGTGTGTGTGTGTGTGTGTGTGTGTTTGTCTCTCCCCCTCCTCTTCTCTTTTGTTTTGAGACAAGGTGTCCTTATGTAGATTAGTCTGGCCTTGAAATCATGATCTTCCCACCTCTCCCTTCTTACTACTGAGATTAAAGATACATAACCCCCCCCTTCCAACCTACCTGCTTCATCAACATAGTAAAAGTAAGTTAGTAGAATGAGTCTCCAGTCATGTTTTTTACTTTGCTGATCACTTTGCATAGATACCACATTTTATCCAGTGTAGGAGTCAATGTCCTGATAATGGGTCTCAAGTATGTCCCACGATCAGTCTTCAGAGTCACCATCCATCAATACCTTCTGCTCTCGACATTACAGTTCCTCTCTTTCTGGATAGTCGCCAGAGTGCTTGGCAAGCTGCTGCTGCTCTTAGCATCAATAAACCCAGAGACAGTCCTTTACTTCATTTCCTTGGGAACCCAACTATCACTACCACTTTCCCCAGAGAAATTTTCTTGTTTTGTCTTTTGTAGTTCTTTTGAACTCAGAATTTTGTACTTGCTAACTGGCAACTCTGACCCCAAAGCCATGTTTCTAGTCCAGATTATTGCTGGTTATGTTCTAGATAAGGTGTCACACCTTTCCAAACCAATCATGTCTGGTAGCAGGGATACCAGACATGATTACCTGTCTCCAGCTCCATACTGAGAACAGATTTGTTGGACTTTGCCTGTGCTGCATGACCTAAAAGCACAATCCAACAGTCTCTGCTTGTAAGTAGTGAGGATCACACGTGTGAGACATTGAGGTGTGTTCCTGGGAAGATACTCCATGATTCCATTCAAATTGTGATCACAGTTGCCACGCCCCCTTTCTATTCAGGTAGACAACCTACACATGAATGGTCTGTGTGCTTACTGTGTTTTATTCGTCTTCTTCCTTATCAGTGATCACTTCACATTATATGACTAATAGCATGCTCGTAGCTTGCAATGCTAGGGCATATTTTTTTTCTTTTTTTTTTGTTTCTTTTTTTTATTGTGAAAATACTGTACAGAGGGGTTACAATTACATGGGCAAGATAATGAATACATTTCTTATCAAGCATTGTAGCCTCCTCCTTTGTTTCCCCTTCCAATCCCTTTCCCATCTCCCGGCCCCTCCCCACACCAAAGTTGTAAAACAACTCAGATGCCCCTTAGTAGATGAATGGATCAAGAAAATGTGGTATATACACACAATGGAATTCTATGCCTCCATCAGAAAGAATGACATGGCCCCATTTGTTAGGAAAAGGAAAGGCATAATTTTCTTAAGAGCAAGGATGATTATTTTCCTTGTTCCCTGATTTTAAATGTATAATTCTTTACAATGACACATACCAAACCCCCCTCTTATTGTAGATTCTAAACATTTTTAAAGGATGTAATTTGCCCCAGCAATAGTGTAGCTGCTCATTTATGTTGAAAATTATAATATGGTCTCTCACATCATCCATGTCTTCGTGCCTCCTGCTAAAATGAGTATAACAAACCTAGAAAAGCTTCCATTTAAAAACTCCCTTCTCGGTTGGGTAGGTGGCTTAGTGGTAGAGTGCTTGCCTAACGTGCATGAAGTCCTGGATTGGATTCCTCAGTACCACATAAACAGAAAAAGCCAGGCACTGTGGCTCACGTGGTAAAAGTGTTAGCCTTGAGCACAGAGAGAGTCAGTGACAGTGCTCAGGCCCTGAGTTCAAACCTCAGGACTGGCAAATAAGAATAAGTAAATAAATAAAATACAAAAAATAAATAAAGTAAAAATAAAAACTCCTTTCTTGTTAGGAGCTGGCAGCTGAGTCCTGTAAATCCTTAGTTTATTAGGAGTTAGTAATCTGAAGATCTTGTTTCAAAACAAAGATTAGTAGAAAATTCTGATACTCTTATCTCCAATTAACCAACAGAAAACAGGAAGTGAAGATAAAGATAAAATAAGAGCCATTTTTATAAACATGTATTGCTAAGCCAAAATATGGCCAAGTGTTGCTAAGTTATGCAGAAAATGAACATGTGGTTTTTAACTATCATGACAGAAGGGTAGTAAATCACTACCATAAAATAATTGTAAAGAAGAGATTCTTTTCTTTACCACTCTAATATACTACTGCATTTTAGACATGTTTTAATTAATTGCTTATATGAGAAATCATTATCCTTCTGATCCCTCCTCCTGATGCAGGGAATACAGGCCTGAGCCAGCACTCCTAGCTTCTCTTTACATTCCATAGTCATAAGCATTCATGTCTCAGCAAACTAGGGGCCTTAATCAGTTTAGATTAAGCACATTTCTGTCAGCAAGAGAGGGGGCATAAGGGAATGGATATAGATTTGAGATCATGTGCTAGAATTTCTCTGTGAATAATCTGAGGGCTGCTAGTCACATGAATGATTTTAAACAGCAGAATATATAAATGCCAATCAAGCAAGTCATTCATGGAGAGCCAATTCCTCGCTGAAAGAAGGATACTCCAGGGAATGAGAATGACCTTACACTGCCAAACCAGAGTGGATTGAAAAGTTTAATGCCTCAGACAGATTTTGACAGTGGTAATGGTATTGGTGTCCTTGGCTTGTTCCTACTCTAGGGAGTTATAACTTTAAAAGCTTTGATTTTTGTTTATCACGACAAGTTCTTCAAATATATAGTTCTGTGCACGCAATGTCTCTGGAATGCCCCATTTCTCTTCTATAAACTTGGACTCAACCATATCAGAAAAAGAAAGCATGGGATTAGCTATAGATACAGATGCAGCCACAATTTAAAACTTTAAAATTTCCATATTACATTGAGATGTATACATTCTATCCATTTCCCAATATAGTAAACTAATGATGACATCAAAATAAATACTAAATGGCCTCATTTTGCAAGGTTATCTTAATCAGTTTTCCCTATCTGTAATAAAATACCTGAGATAAACTTTTTTTTCTTAGCTCACAAATTTGGAAGTCCTAATACAAGATTGGGTGGATTCATAGGCTTGGGAACCTACCTGATGGTGTAGCAATTGTGGGGAATGGGTAATAAGGCAAACCTTTCTCTTATTAGGTAGGAAGTGAAATAGACCAATGAAGCAGCCAGGGTTTCCAATTTCTCCACAAAGGGACATCCTCAATGATGCATGGAACTTCTCTTTACCTTTTTAATGTGAATTTCAGATTTTTCCCATGACCCATTAATACCACTCTAAATACCAATTTTTTGATACATGGGCTTTTGTAAGACATTGAAAATTCAAACTGCATTACACCACATTAGGCACAGCTGTATTATTTTATGGAATTTTCTACATTAGATTCTACTAATTGTGTCTTCATTTAAAAGAAAATCTATATTCTGTTTCTAACTATATCCTTCTGATACCATATCCCAAGAGACACATCATGGTTTTCTTGTTTGTTTTTCTTCAATCATTTTCAGTTTCCTCAATGTTTCTAATCACCATCCCACCAAAAGAAAAATCACAATGTCCAGGCCTCTGTGAGACCTTCATTTTCCTCTCAATATATGACTGCTAAGTTAACAGTCAAGGAAGCTAAGTGAACTGTCATTATATACAAGGGTGTGATACTGAGCATTGTCCGACGAAGGAGCATGTATTTTGTCTTTTGCATTCTCACTATGTCCTCCCTTCCATCCACCCTCCCCTTCAATTTTCTTTCTTTTCTTCCGTTCTTCCTTCCTCCCTCCTTCTTCCTTCCTTCCTTTTTCTTTTTCTCTAGTTGCCCCTTTCTTTCCTTCCTCCATTCCTTTCTTTATTTTCCCTTTCTCTGCTGTTCCTCATCAATTAAACACGATTGTGAGTTCTACAGAGTTTCACCTATGTTTTGGCTAACTGTGACTTCTGACATTTTGTATAAGTTTGTGTTTTATTATTGTGTGCACAGAGACCTGTGTATTTCTAGGTATGTAATCATTTTGAATGAATAACAATTATAACATGTTTCAGCATGATCCCTCTTCTTTCATTGCACTAGCATTTCGCTCAGCTCACTCAGTGTTATAATGTGCTTAGCTCTTTCCACAGATACACCTCAGATTAATCTCATACCTCCTATTCATACTAGAATTGATTATATATTTTCTTGTGATCAGAAATCTTCAACAGACTTTGCTCTGTTAAGTTACTTGAAAGAAGTCATTTAATTTTAATAACAGATTATTACATGCACCAAAGTCTAACAAATGCAGATTGGTCAACGTTTATGGTTATATTAGAACTGATTTCCCTCCCACTTCATATGCATTGCATTAGGTTAAGAGCGAATGAGTAAAATCCAGCTTTTGTTTGTGTTTATTTTGGGTTTTTTAACTTCTTTCTCTCTTGACTGTCCTTGCAGTTTTCAGATATGGACACGTATTATTTGTGTTGAACATGATTCAAATATTTTTTGAGTTATGTAGTTCAGTGCCTGATATATGTTGTGTATAAAAATAAAGGACCTAATACATTCTTTGAGAGGATAATCAAAGTAAATAATGCGTGTCTGGGGTGTATACTGCACAAATAAATATCACAATGAGACGGCAGTCCTCGCTGCAAGACACACATCTTCCCTGGTAACCTCATGTTGACAATAACTACATTTCACTAAGGAAGAAGGCTTTTCACTGTCGCATGAGAAGTTGATATTTCTGTTTTGGATGCTTTGTCTCTTTGTGTTTCATCTGTTTTTCTGCTTCTCCTTCCATCCAATCTATTGTTCAGTTTACCTCTTCCTTTCAGCATCTTCTTTCCTCTCCTCATGTATAGATTTGTCTAACTATCACTTTCTGGCTGTCTTTCAAAACTTTCTTTCCTTGGTTCTAAGTTTCTACATTTGATACTCTCTTTCTGTGTATATGTGTGTGTGTGTGTGTGTGTACAAATAGAAACTTTACATTTCATATTATGTACTTATATAATGCAACCAAAGAAGACAGAGAGCTAACCTATACTTTCCAGATTTAACTCATTCTTGTTCAGCTCTTTTGAATACTAAAGTATCAATCATACTAACCTACTTACTGACATTAGAGAAACAACTAGGAACTTAAAAAAGAGCAGTTTCCCCAGGATAGCATGCTTTTAATTTTCATTGCACCTTTCTAGTCAACTCCTCTGCAGCCCCCTCAGATCTCTGACTGTAAGAATCCACACAGAATTCTTTAACACAATGAATTTCACAAGCCTTAGAGCCATCTTATTCTAAGGAAGTCACACTGAAGAGAAAAAAAAATATGTCTATAATTCCAAAGTCTAGTATAACCACAATAGGGATTATTTCTCAAAGAAGACTCTCTGGCTGCCTTTTAAGACACAAGGAGAAATGAAAATAAAATATACTCATTTAAATCATTTGTGGGGTACATATCATTGACAATGCACATTGTTAATTGCTTTATATATAATTTCTCATTTTGTTCTATGTCATGTTATTTGCCACTCAGAGTTAACTTTGTTTTACACATAATGATATGGAGTGCTAATAAAATAATTTATTAGCTTAATGCTTGGAATTCAATCATCAAGCAATGGACTTTAAAAATGTCTTTTTCAGCTGGGCGCCCAGAACTCACGCCTGTAATCCTACCTACTCAAGAGGCTGAGATCTGAGGATCATGGTTCAAATCCAGCTCGGGCAGAAAAGTCCGTGAGACTCTGATCTCCAATAAACCACTAGAAAACCAGAAGTGACTCTGTTGCTCAAGAGGTAGAGCGCTCGCCTTGAGCTGAAGAGCACAGAGACAGTGCCCAGGCCCAGAGTTCAGGCCCCACGACTAAAAAAAAAAAAGTCTTTTTCACTTATAAACACATTTTTCCATAAGCCAGTGATTCTGAATCTCTGTGAAAGTTCTAATTATTTGTTGGGCAACCATTACTGTTTCTGAAAATAAAAGTATTTCTTTTCCATTACAAACTTTACATTAATTTTCCTATAATTTATGACTACCAAAATCCAGAAAACAGTGACTTTACCTCAGAATACTTTAGATAGAAATCTGAATATCACCAAATACTAGAGAACTCTTGAAATAGTAGAGAATGAAAACAGCAAGACTTTTTTGTCATTTAAATATATTCTATTGAAATCATTAACATTCAAAAGTAATAATGCTATTGAAGTTTTAAGTAGGTTTCCTATGTATATCATTTTTGGGAAATTAGATATGTTGACTGTCTCCATTGTTCATGCCCTACTTATTAACTTTTACTGAATATTAGTAGTTTAATTTTGATCAGAATTTTTGAAGCTTCTATCATTTAAAATCCAGAATCAGATCTAAATCAGGGATAACATTGGCCACAGTAAAAAGCATAGTTGAATGGTGCTGGATGACAAGGTTAACATCATTCAATCTGTTTTTTGGCAGCTGAATCTCTAATTTATTGAATGTGAAACCTGAAAGTATATTCCTTGTAGTAAGGATGATCTTACTAGTCAGAACTTTTTCTAACCTTCAAATGGATTGACATATAAAAGTATAATTTATCTTCTTCTACTCATTTTCTGTAGCTCTTATTAATTAAAATTTTAATCCAACTGAAGTTAGCATTTAGAACTAAATTGTTAGAATGTGTGATAATATAAAACCAAAAGGGTAGGTGATATTTACTTTAAAGTAGCAGCTGTGTAATATCCCCAATCACTTCCTTTTGTCTATTTTAATCTTTAAAATTAGATATGGTTGTATATTACTTTGACCTAACCAATTTAGAAATATTTATTTCAAGAATCAGCATGGTCCATTAACAGCCTCCATAACAGGACATGAGGGATTTGCTTCTATTGCTGGATACATGCTAGTCATTCAGAATTAGCAAGCAGCTCACTGTTAGTGTATATCAGAATCATTACCTTTAACACTTACATAAGAATTCTAACATACAAGACACTATGTTGAAATTGAATGTTACAACTTCAGGGTGAGCAGGGAGGAGCTGTGGAGGTGGGGAGGGAAAGAATGGTAGGGGAAAACAAAGGAGGCGGTAACAATGCTGATAGAAAATGTACTCATTGCCTTACTCAAGTAACTGTATCCCCTCCGTATAGTATCTTTACAATAAAGTAAGAAAATGTTCTAACCTACAACACAATGATTCATTGTATAATAGACATTTTATTATAGCTGCTTGGAATAAATTTACTATGTTTCTATTACAGGTCATTGTTTTGATGATACATCAGTGAGTGTCTGCTCCACGGTCCTGAGTGAAATTAGTTCCTGTGATGACAGGAGTGCACCTGCATGGACTTAAAGGACAATCTTTGGAATGTAGTTAAGCATTTGAATGAGCAAGCAAAGGATGGGACGCTATACATTTTTGTTGTGTATATTAAATAATAAACATAATATTGCAAGCAATGTTACAATGCTTCATTCTCACCATATTATAGTATGATATGTGACATTATGTTTTTATTTTTCTTAAATTTTATTTTAAAGGTGATGAACAGAGGGGGTACAGTTACATAAATAAGGTAATGAGTATATTTCTTTTTGAACAGTGTTACCCTCTCCCTCATTTCTCCCTCTTTCCCTCCCTCCTGATTCCTTTCCTTTCCCCAAGTTGTAGAATTCATTTCTAACATAGTGTCTCGTGAGTCTCACTGTTGTATTGGTTCACCTTGTATCCTTTGTGATGAGTCTTCCCATCCCCAAATCAGATAAACTTATATACAATAAAAACTGTAACAAAATCAAAAACAGCGAAAACAGGAGGTAAAATAAAAGGAGGGGTGGGTAAAAGAAAAAAGAAATAACTGCAGACAATACACTAACACAATAACAATTTAAAAAAACCCTCTTGTTTACATATCTTGTAGTTCATCTCGATGAACATCATTTTATGAAGTCATATGTACATAGCTGTTGAGCTATTGTGATCCTTTGCTAGAACTATCTTAGGTATGTACTAATTACTATAAATGAGGAAAATCAGGAATCCTATGTTTCTTTGGGTGGTAATCCAAAGCAATCCACATTTCCATATGGAATAATAAGGAGTCCAAATAGCAAAAACAATCCTTAGCAGCAAGAACAGATTTGGAGGAATAACAACACCAAACTTCAAACTGTTCTATAAAGCCATAATTTTAAAAACAGGTTGGCATTGACACATGAAGAAGCCTGAGCCCCAATGGAATAGAATTGAAGATGCAGCAATCCCACTTCTGGGCCTGTCATCATTTATCCAAAAGACCACAAACAAGGCCATACTAAGGTTACCAGGACAACTACGTTTATCACAGCATTATTCACCATAGCTAATGGTGATAATGGATCAAGAAAATCAAGAAAGATGTCACCTCTTTGTAAGGAAATTGAAAGAATTAGTAAAAAACATATATAAAGTGAAGTAAGCCAGACCCAAAGAAACATTGACCCCATGTTTTCCCTCATTTGTAATAATTAGTATTTGTCTAGGATAATACTTTCAGATGAGCAGAATAGCTCAATATCTTTGTACGTATGACCATTTAAGATGAGGGTAATGAAATGAACACCAAAACATGGAAACATGAGATTTTTCTTTTTATTGTTTTTAATGCAGTATGTGATTTATTTTTATCTTTTGTGCTTTTTTTTCTTTTTTCTATGGTTTATCACCTTTTGTCAATCTGTATTTGATTCTGATCCCCGGGGTATTGTATATCCATCTATCTGAATTAGGGACAGGAAGAAGAACAACAAAATGGTGAGACAAAGGACAAAGGGTGAACCAATGCAACAAAGATAATCACAGGACCCTACAACTTGGGGGGTTGTGGGAAGGGAAATGGGAAAAAATGAGGGAGGAGGTAACAAGCTTGACAAGAAATGTACTCACTACCTATGTGTGCAGCTGCAACCCATCTGCACACCACCTTGACCAAAACATTAAATAACAAAATAGGTATCAATAAAACTTCCTGAAATGTGATGAATGAATTTGAAACACAGTATTCAAGAACTTTGGAATAATTTCACAGCTCTGCAACATGTTGATTTCCTAAATTTAATGTTTGTTTCTTTTATTTTTTACTGTATATTGATTCTTAGTTTGAATGCTATTAAGTATGCATGTTTGTCCCAGAAAAAAAAATCAGATACCCTAAAAATATTATAGGAAGGAATAAGGGAAACACTAGGGCTCCTTGTCACAGGATTGAACTTTCTTAATAAAGACTCAGAAACACAGCACATCAAAGAAAGTATGGGTAAATGGGATTGAATTAAACTGAAGAGCTTCTTCATGACAAAAGAAATAGCTAGCAAGATAAATGGAAAATCCACAGGTTGGGAGAAGATCTTCACTGGCAATATAATGGACAAAGGTCTCACATCTAAAATATACTTAGAACTCAAAAAATTAAATCCCCCCCAAAATAAACAAATCCTCAAAGAAACAACCATCCCATTAATAAATGGGCCAAAGAATTAAATTTCCTCTTCTCTGAAGAGGAAATAAAAATGGCCAATAGACACATGAAGAAATGTTCCTCATCTTTGGCAATAAAGGAAAGTTGAATCAATACAGCATTGAGATTCCACCTCACCTCTGTTAGGATGACCATAATCAAGAAATCTAATAGCAAATGTTCAAATGAATGTGGCCCAAAGGGAACACTACTCCACTGTTTGTGGGTGTGCAAACTTGTTCAACCACTCTGGAAAGCAGTATGGAGGTTCCTCTGAAGATGAAATATAGAGCTCCCCTGTGATCCAGCAATTTCACTCCTGGGCATTTACCCAAATGACCACAAACAGGCCCATGCTAGAGCTCCGAGCACGGAATGATGCCTCTCAGTGGAGGAACCTATCAGGAAAATGTGATATATTTACCAAACAGAATTCTAAGCTTTCATCAGCAAGAATTACATCACTCATTTGTAAGGAAATAGAAATATATATTTGATATTTGTTTTTATGTAGAGTAATAACGATGAAACTTTAATAAATTGCAGACAGCTGCCAAAATGATCAGTTGTAGAGCCAGCACACAATCCTTGGGAAACTAATGTAAAGATGTGCAAAGGAAGTTACCTCATCATGAGGTGTATCACCTGTTCCTACACTTATGTGTACCTTTTTGTAACTGAGAATATTTGTTCATATATAATCTGTAAGAATTTGCTTATCTCCAGGAAGTTTAAGAGTGGAAAGTTATTCTGGGAAAATCTCTGGTAAAATAATTTAAAAATCTATTGAGTGATACAGACTGAAAGGAATGAAAAATGTAGGTTTCCTTTTCCAAGTTCATTCTGCCCTTGCTTTATACATTCTAAGTAGGACATGTACAAGATAATCCTGAATTTGAGTGTTACATTTTCTGAAGATACAGAGAACAAAATATAGAAATGCTACCTAGGCTACAAATAAATTTTTAATCTTTTACCAAGTATGATGATTTTGTTCAGGAAAAAACAAAACCCCTATATAATGTGTTTAAATCATGAAACAAATTATCATCTCTCTTAACAAGTAGCCACATAACAGTAAATTCAAAAAAAAAATTCCACTTCTCTGCATGTTACCTGGTCCTCTTCACTTGACCTATGCAAGTGAACTGAGTATCCTCAACAACTGCTTTCACAGACAGAAATCTCCAAACAGACTAAGACTCCAGTATCCTTACTAATCCCTTAAAGCCCTGTAGACTCATTTTAATATCCCACTAAATGAAATTTGATTTTGTCCTTGGTTTTACAAACGTGCAGCAATACAAATAAAAGTTCTGTAAGTAGATAAATCAAGATTAACTTTGTAAAGTCCTATATTTCCTCATGTTTGAAATCCATAAGAAATGTGATCCTAAGAAATGAAATCCTAAGAAATGTGATTTTCTAAACATAATCAACATTTCCTTCACAAGGAAGATGTTCATTGAATGAACAACTGTATACAGCCTGCCATCGCAAAACAACATTAAGATACCACCTCACCCCAGTTAGAATGGCTATAATCAAGAACTCATTCTTATATTTTAATGGAGATACTCTTTATCATTTATGTTTGTAAAGATTGAGGAAATTATTAATATGCTAGGTGTCAAAATGCATACTTAATGCAACAAAATGAGTCTGTGGCACAATTGCATAGGAACAGGTTTTGTGGGAAAATGGAGGTAATTTCTTTCATTATTTTCTGTAATTCTGAGAGTAACCCACAACCCATTTTCAGAAAAACCCAGGCTGCATATAAGAATCAGATCCAATGACATTATTATCTGATGTGCATGAAACTCTAGGTATGAAATTAGTCTACAGCCGGGCGCTGGTGGCTCATGCCTGTAATCCTAGCTACTCAGGAGGCGGAGATCTGAGGATCACGGTTCAAAGCCAGCCGGGCAGGTAAATCACGAAACCAAACTGGAGGTGGCGCTGTGGCACAAGCAGTAGAATGCTTGCCTTTCGCTGAAGAGTGCAGGGATAGCGCTCAAGCCCAGAGTTCAAGCCCCTCGACTGACCAAAACAAACAAAGAAATTAGTGTCTACATTCACCATAGCTACTAACTATACTTAACTTAAGCAATTTCCTTCCCTTCCTTCTATAATGTACTATTTACATTTTGTTATGTTTATATTCTTATCATAGCTGTTTAGTAGTGTTTGCTGGTGGAGGGAACTAGTTGTATTACCTGTTCATACTAAATTATAGATTATTACACACTGGAATTAGTTGTCAGAACTTCTAAGTATAGCTTTCTACAAAGTTTGTAGCAAGTACTTTGAAGCACTACTGATTTTTCACAAAACTGGTTAGAATTTCCCTTCTGTAAGTTGATAAGATACAATTTGAAGTGCTTTTATTATACTGTGATTCTGCTGTGTGCTGTAGTTGTTTGTATAATTATATTGTTACACCTACTAAAGTAAGATAATAAAGACACAACTAACATTTACATAATGTATGATTTCCTCAGTGCTATCCATGGAACAATAATTTTTGCAGTGTTAATAGGTGTTATGTAGCAAAGGGCTTCATTCAAAAAAATTAGGGAATGCTAATATAAACAAAATTGTTCAGCCTGAAAAAGTTACTATGTGGCATATCACTCCGTGTGGGATGATTATATCATGCAAAATTTCTGGGAAATCTTTGTCCAAATATTACTTTTTGATGAACTCCTAAGAAGGAATGATATTTAGTGACATATACTCTCAATCATACCAAAATGTGTAATTCACAAAATGCCTTCTGAATATATTTCATTTGATTTCCACTAAATATTGAAGATAAGGAGAACATGAATTGGTATTACACAAGTTCTTCAGATGAGGAAGTTGATGTTTTAAATATATTCAGAATAAATTGGAAAGAAATTGTCAAATTTTGACAAGATCTCATGTGAACCTCATGAAATTATTCTAAATATATATTCTATTTTTAGTTTGTGTTTCCTTCAGCACCTGGGACAGTATGAAAAGCCATATAAGTTACTTTTTAAAAAAAAAGCTGATGCAAGTATAGTTGATTTAATAGTAAATAATTATTCAAACAAGAAACATGCAAACATGAGGACTGACTTGTGTTCATAATACTTTTCGCACAAATGAATAAAAAATTACTTTATTATTTCATTAATCCAAGATCCTATGGCATTTCCATAGGTTGTCAAAATTACAATTAATTCACACATATTTTCTATGAAAGCCTTGAGCCTAAACTTCAGTAAGAGATGAGGTATAAATCATGAATTGGTAAATCTATCCTGACATGGCTTCAGGTAAGAAATGGGATGATTAATCCCGACCATAATGAATATAAATGGAGTTGTACCTGTGCTATTAAATGAACCATAGGAGTTAGTCAATACATTTGTCTTGAGGACAAGTAAAGATTGAGCCAATGTCTTGTGGAAAAGGCTTTATTAATGTTGATTTGTAATTAGATACTCTCACATACTCTTGTCTTGAGTAACAAAACAACTTAAGTAATTTAGATAGATAGATAAATAGATCAATAGATAAATAGTAGATAGATGTTATCACACTTTTTTGTAAATATCTTTAAAATTATTTTTTTCTGCTTCAGAACATTGAGACTTGGGATGCAAGATTTAGAGTCCTTATATGAGTTTCTTATTCTTTCCCTTTTACTGTGTGTGTGTGTGTGTGTGTGTGTGTGTGTGTGTCTGTGTGTGTGTGTGTGTGTGTGTCTGTGTGTTTTCTCCCCTCATGACCTGGATGTGATCTTTAGTAAGTAACATTCTTTCATTTAACATTTGGTGCTTTACAACCTTCGCTATACTTCTAAGATATCACTATGTATTTTTCTAAATGTTCCATTTATACTCCTCAATAAATATTTTACCTAAAATTTAATTAAAGGAGTTCTAAAACCTAATCATTTAACACAGGAAATGTTGCTGAGTTATCAGTAGAGCAAACATTTTAGATAAAAAGAAAAACATACAGTGAATTATCTGGAAAATAATCTCCAGAACTACTTTTGGGCTGAACACACTTGGTTTGCAGTTATGCATTTCATGCCCTCCTCCAATAAAGCGTCAAGAGTGGCATATGTTTCTTGTCATATGTCTATGACTCTTTAACAGATTCCAAGATTCTTATATCTGTGACAAAATTGTGACTTTTGATATTAGACCAATGATGAAAATCTATGTAAGTATGTATTACACTCTTTTATTGCATCTCTTTTCCACTTGAGAGCTATTTTTTAAGGTAATTTTGATGGGTCAATATATACTGTTCTAGTCTATATGTTTTATCCACAGTCATTCTTAAATTTGAAGTAAGGTTTATTTCAGTATTTCATCTGTTTTCTAAATACCTATACTCCTGACAAAAATCAGCAATTGAATCCCTGATAACAAAAATCAGAGGCAATCATTTTTTCTTTCTTATCTATTATAGTAGCAAGTCTGGTTTGTTCTATTCCCAAATCACCTCAAAGATTCCATTGATTATTTTTCATTACAAGACAGTACTGCTAGTTGCTATCACTTTCTGCCTGCTACCTTCTAGCTTGTCTCTTAGCTGCCATACTCCCTCTTGTCAAAACAAATCTCTTCCAGAAGGGAATGTTAAAAACAGTCAATTATGTCATACCACATCCCTTTAGCATCAGTGACTTTCAAAGCTAAGAATGTGGTTGGATCTGGCCATTTCTACTTTATTCTGTATTATCCTCCACTTCTTTCATGCTCCTTCAACCATATTTCCTTGGAACAACCCTTCCTTAGACAATTGCCTGTGTTTCTAATCAATTTCTCTCAGGTTTCAACTAAGATATTATCCATCTCACAAACAGGTGTACCTTTACACATGCTCTCCAATGCTGGCACGTATACTTATTCTATACTATTTACAGCAGACTCATATTATACATAGTTTTGTTTGTTGCTTTAACTGAATGCAAATTCTGGGAAGCATGAAGCCTGACTTTCTAGTACATCCCTCTATCCTTTATGCACAGCACACTGCAAGTGTGAAGACTTACTTTTTTAATGGAAGTGTTTATATCAATTGCGGGATCAAGAAATGGTAGAATCAACAAACCTTTAAATGATATTTACTAGCCAGGTGTCTGTAATCCTAGCTACTCAGAAAGCTAAGATCTGAGGATCACAGATCAAGGCCAACCTGGGCAGGAAAGTTTGTGAGACTCTTATCTCCAATTAACAGCCAGAAAAACTGGAAATGGTGCTGTGGCTCCATCTGTAGAGCACTAGCCTTGAGCTGAAGAATCCAGGCACAGTGCCCAAGCCCAGAGTTCAAGCCCCATGATCAACAACAACAACAATAACAGAATTATATTCACTTTCATAGTATCTGACCTTACATTGAATTCTCTGATACATTTAGGGTTGATTCTGGCACAAGGTGCTATATGGGTATCTAACTTCAGTTTTCTTCATGTATATGGCCAATTTTGACAACACAATTTGTTGAAGAGGCTTTCTTTCTTCCAACCTGTATTTTTGAGTCCATTATCAAATACTAGGTGGTCATATGTTTGTGGGTTTATTTCTGGGCCTTCTGTTCTGTTTCATTGGTCCTCAGGCTTATTCTTGTGCCAGTACCAAGCCTTTTTTTTTTTTACTATGGCTTTGTAATAAAACTTGAAGTTTGTTTCTCATAGGTCCCATGATTTCTGCTCTTTGCAATAACTAGTATATATCTGAGACAAGCAGAAAAGGTCAGATAAGATGATGTTAAATGAAATGAACCCCTACATAAGGACACAAGTGTTTTTTTTTCATGCTATTGTTTCTAATGTATTTATAAGGTACCAGGTGATCTTTTTGTTGTTTTGTATGTTCCTCCCCCTTGGTATAACCTCTGTTTTCACTGTATATAATGTTGGTATAATTTGGGGAGTGGAAGG
The DNA here is from genome assembly GCF_019054845.1 of Dipodomys spectabilis. Lineage (NCBI taxonomy): Eukaryota > Metazoa > Chordata > Mammalia > Rodentia > Heteromyidae > Dipodomys > Dipodomys spectabilis. The sequence continues at coordinate 2,976,670 of NW_024871117.1, read as the reverse complement.
GAAAAAAATTGTTTAAATAGGGATACAGGTGGACCCATTGCAACAATGAAATGTACAATGTCGAAAAAACAAACTTTACAATTTAGGCCTAGAGGGGGAAGGGAAGGAATGTAGTTGTGAAGGTGGGAGGGAAGGGATGGTAGGGGAAAAACAAAGGAGGAGACAACAATGCTTGATAAGAAATGTACTCATTACCTTGCTCATGTGATTGTAACCCCTCTAAACAGTGTTTCACAATAAAAAAACTTTCTAAAAAAATCACAAAAAAAACCTTGAAGTTTGATATTGATATTCCTCCAGCACTGGTCTTCCTGCTAAGGATTGCTTTTGCTATTCTGGGATTTTTTATTATTCCATATGAAGCTTTGGATTGATTTCTCTATTTCTTTGAAAAAAGCTGTTGTAATTTTGATGGGCATTGCACTGAATTTGTATATTGCTCTGGGAAGAATTAGCATTTTCACCATGCTAATTCTTCCTAATCAGGAGGATAGAGTGTTTTTCCATTTGTTTAGGTCTCTTCAATTTCTTTTCTTTTTTAGAGTTTTAAAGTGTTTACAGTAGAGGCCCTCCACATCCTGGGTTAAGTCAATTCCTAGTTTTATTTTTGTTTTGCTTTGTTTTTTGAGGCTATTCCAAATGAAGTTGCTTTCCTGATTTCACTATCATTCTTTTCATTGCTGGCATACAGGAAGACTACTGGATTTTCTGGGTTGATTTCATAACCTGTTACTCTGTAAAGTTTCAAATCAACTCAAGTAGTTTGGATGAGGAATCTAAAGGGTTCTTTAAATACAGGATCATGTCATCAGCAAAGAAGGATTGTTTTTTTCCCCCTGTTTGGATCCCCTTTATATGTTTCTCTTCCCATATTGTTCTTTCTAGGAATTCCAGCACTATCTTAAAGAGGAGTGGAGTGGAGACATTTGTCCAATTTTAGGAAAGGATAGAGGAAACCCTAAGCTTTCTCGGCAAAAAACCAGAATCACAACAAATCAAAGAATGGCTGGATAAATGGCATTGTGTCAAACTGAAGAGCTTCTGCTTAGCAAAGGACATAGCTAGCAAGATAAATAGAAGGCCCACAAAATGGGAGAAAATCTTTACTAGCTATTCTTTACATATCTCAAAAAAATTCCCAAAAATAAACCTACAAAAACTCCACAACCCACTCAATAAATGGTCTAAAGCCTTAAAGAGAGACCTGCCAGATGATCACATAAGATATTTTATTAAATGAACTACAAGAAAAGAAAACAAGAGACACTCTTTAGTTCCCATTGTTGCTTTTTAAAAATTTTCTTTCTCTTTTGTCTTTGTTTATATTTAGGAGTGGAAGGGAAAGTAAATAAAAGGTGGAACATGGATGAACAAATACAACAGTGATACGAGACACCATCTGGAAAATGAACTGGTTACCATATGGATGCTGATGGGAGGGAATGACTGCGAGAGAGCGAGAGAAGGGAGACGTAGTTCAACAAGAATTGTGTTGCTTTTACTGATTCATGTAACTATAACCTTTCTGGATATCAATTGTACTAAACAATAAAAATTAATTATATTTACATTCCAGAAATGTATTTTTACATACAATTCCTTCTCCTTTATCTTGTGATACACACTTTCCTTTATGATGAAATAAACGTATGTTGGGAAGGCAGAGGAAGTTTCTCTCTGTTTAGCTATGAGCATCTTCATATAGAACCTGGTGCTTGAAGCTCCAAAATGGAGCATTTTATGAATATCCGCCCAAAATCATATACTATGTGCAGACAACGTGTCAATCATTCTACAATTTCTCAACAAGTCCAACTCTTCAAAGAAAACCATGTTCAAGCAGAATACAGATCACTGCTATTAAGAGGCAATTCATGAGCAACTGTTTTAAGGTGAGATGAAAATGTGGTCATCACTCACCTACCACATAGAATCTGTAGACAGGTTGTTTTACAACTTTAGGCTTAGCAAAATAAACTTTTCTTCATTTATCCTTATCACTTTTTGATGTTATATTTTCCCCATTTATGGTGATGGTTCTTCAACTCAGAACTTTGTGCAGACAAAGTAAGTGCTCTATCTCTTGAACCTCACACTAAGCATATCTTTGCCCTTGGTTGTTATTATTATTAATTAGGATTACTTTTATTTGAGATAGGGCCTTGATTTTGCTTGTGTTGTCTAGGACCACTCCTATGGCTGCATTCTTCCATCCTGGGATGATTGGATTACAGCGCTATGTCTAGTTTTTTTCTGTTGAGGTGAGGATCCACACACATTTTTGCCTGAGCTAACCTGAAACTACTCTTCTTTCAATCTATATTTCCAAATAGAATAGACAGTCTGGGGCAACTAGGGGCTGGCCTCTCGATGTGTTTTCAGAAGAACCAGATACATGTTTTTAATGGATTCCACAACAACAAAATAATATTTAACTACCTTCAAATTATGAAGACAAGGACTGGGGATGGGGATGTTGCTCAGTGATAGAACAATTACTTGTGTTAAAACAGAGAAAGAGTAGATGAGTAAGGAATAGCAAATATAATTTCCAATGCTGAAAGTGAGACATGATTTTTGATCAGCCACATCACAATTCACTGTGTCTTCCAGTCCACAGGAGGTTCTAGTGTCTCCTCATCACAAAAAGCCATGTTTTATTTCCATTCTTGCAGCTTTAATTAGTCAGACTTTCCTATGTGGCAACATATGAAACTCTCTATAGCTCACTTTTATTCAGATATTAGATCAAGTTTAAACTTAAAATTTTGCAGACGGCTACCTTGTCTCTAGTAGTCCAAAGCAGGCATTACTTGAAATTCACTGGACATATTGAGATTACTCACTTGACCATTAGTAAATTCCTTGAGTTTCTGTGATGTATGATCTAATGGAGAACATTATATGCTCTGCAACTTTCGTTAAAATGAAAGTTAAGTTTTACAGAATTCTTTCAATATTTACACATTTCTTGTTTGGTTATCAATTATCTTTAATAAATATTGCATATATTTTTAAATAATGGTCATCTTATTCATCCATCTTTGTATCTTTTCTGCTTGTTTCTATTTAAAAAATTGCCAGAATCTGGGATTATTAGATAAACAAAATAATGCTCAAAAATATTGTCAAGTAAGTTTCAAAAATTTGTACTGATTTAAACAGTATGAAGATATAAGCTTCCCTGCCACTGAAGATACTAGGATTTATCAATATGATTTTTTCAAATTTGTATAATTAACAAAATTGACCTATACTGTTCTTCTTGCTCTACAATAAGCAGTATGAGATTTTTATATAGAATTTGAGGGTTTTCTCATACAAGGCAAAAATGATCTTATAAAAGTTAAGACTTTGAACTATCTTGACTATAACAAGTATTCAGTAAATGGAGCAATGGAGTCTCACAATGAAATAGAAGCTCACACACATTTATTCTTTCAAGACAAGACAGAATTAACCTTTCTTTTTTCTCAGATATCTATTTCTCATAGCATATGTATTCCCTGAAGATAATTAATATAAGGAAACAAAATTAATTTTAATAAGATTTTTTGTTATCAAATATAGATTTATAATATAATACTGAAAATCATTTGTAAGTCGATTAATTTCATGTATCTAATAAGGAAAAATTATGCTTATAAATAGAATGAACATAAAAGACTTTAAGCATTTGTCAAAGAAGTAATTAAAATTAAATGTAAACTCTGATTATATTTACATTATCTTAAAGTTGTGCAGAAAATTAAATGTTTCAAATGTTAATTGCTTTAATAAAAACCTAAACTCAAATTTGTAATTTTCTAAGATGACATGAGTTTATTCTGAAAGATTATTACTCAGTTACAAGTTTAAAGTTTCAGAAAACAAAAATATTTAGTTCATCATATATAGTTTTTGTGGTCTGGGAAATTAAAGATGTTTTGGCCTGTTGGGTTCTCCTGATAAATAAAGACCAATAATACTTTTCATCTAAACAAGGTCATTTCATCAGAAAGGAATTAAAAATAAACTGATAATTAAATGGATTGACCAGTAAATCTTATCTTTTTTCCTACTCAGTCACATACAAAAAGTGCTACAAACTAGAGTGTCAAGGAGTTGGAAGTACAGCTTTTATGTGACCTTTTGTATGAAATGCGAAGCTAATGGGGTAAACAGGTTTCATACGAGTTATACGTGCAAAGAGCAGAGGTACTTGAAAATTGTAGTAAGAGACAGTAGTGAGAATGCAGGAAATCTTCATGTAAATATGAAGTATACAGTTAAGGTCTCACATATCATTAAGAATATTGTAGCTGACTCATTTCCCTCATAATCAAAGAACATGCAAAACTTATCGGGAATTTCAATTTCCCATAAATTTCCAGCAAAAGTGTATGAAACTAGGAATGACACAGATGGTAGTGTAAACAGCCACCTACCTGACTCCTCTCTCACCTTACGTAAGCCGCTCCCTCATTTTAATCAGTAGTTTTGTCATTTGGTTCTACATTCAGATAGCCTTGTTTTCACTACTTAATAAAGTAAATCTATACACGGAGAAGCAATTACCCATTCTTCTTCAAAGATACAATTTTTACCTAAGTCTAAGATGACCATTAAAAAATTAATGGCAGATAAATATTTTCTTACATATCACAATACTTTCACCAATATTATATATATATTACTGTTATTAAAGAAGGGATGATCAAAGAGATTGTTGTCATACAAATCAGGTAATGAGTACATTTCTTTTTGAACCATGTCACACCTTCCCTTGCTTTAACTCAAAATAAAATATATGTATATATATATACATATACATATATATCAATGGAACTACTATCACAGTTTGATAAGTGGGCAATCCTTTTTATAACTACATAAATAAAATTAAAAATTAATAAACAGTTACATAGAGGCCTAAATAAGATAATATAGTAAACATGTTTACTACTTAATATCTGGATATTCTTTAATGAATTCATATTTTTTCATGATTGAATCTTAAACTAAAAAGAAATAGTGATATAGGTAGATAAAATTAACCTTTTATTTTCAAAATTAAAATAGTTTTTTCCATATATATAGTATTATTATTAATATATTTTCTAACAGTTTAGGCAAAATTCATACTTCTTGTCTGAGGCTCCTTTTGCTTCTATTTCTCAATAATTCTAGCAATACCTTTTCTCTACATATAAACACTTCTATCCTATAATTGTGTGAACAGTTGCCCAAAGTTACTCGAGTGGGTATCTGTTGTCTATGAATCAGAACACGAGTGATCAGGTTAGAATACACCGAGAGTGTGAAGGGTTATAAAATATTATCAATGTTACCTCCCCCTCTTAGTGGTCCAACACTAACCTAATATATACAGAACTGGACAAAGTCAAAATCCAACGTGTAAGGTATTGAATGGACATGTCATGGTATACTATAGACACATTACTACATTGCACTCCACTTTCTTATCTATTCCCAGTTTGCCATTTGTCCAGGCTGATACTACCCAACTCAGGTTTTCAATAGCATATAGGTTGTTTGCAAAACAAGACTGCATAGTAAATATTTAAGATCTTCATTGTTTTGCTTTGCTTATTTTTAGTATTTACTTTTAAACTCCATTTATTCTAGAAGTGCATTTATAAATTGTGCTCATCAAACATGAAATACTCCAAATTCTCATCCTCAAACACAAAGATCAACATTATATATACTATTGAGTATATGGAGATATGTTGGACAACCATGTGTACAGAAGTGGCATTTGGGGGCTATTGGTGTACAATCTGAATGCTTACAATGTGTGCAGATGTAGCTGTGTACGTGAGGAATCAGGAAGGTTTTCTTTGACATTCATTCACCGTTTGACCATTATATTCATCATGGCTGATAGAACTCACTGCCTCAAGATTACTTAGGTACAGATGAGTGAACCCTAGTGTAATTGAAGAAATTTTATGACAAAAACGTAAGAAATCTGACAATATAACATGATTTTTGTTTACTTTATGTTTTAACAGTTACTTTACTGAAATGAAATATGAAATGAGGAAGATATCGGGAGTTCAGGTATTTTCCCATACATTCTATAAAAAGGGCATGTCTAACTCTACGTCTGTGCAACTGGTCTATGTTATTTTTCTAGTAATGATCCAGGACGAAGCACATGTTCTACCACTGAGCTACACACTCATCTTTCAGTTTAGATATTCTAAAAATATCTCACCTCTCATAGAGAAAAAAAATGCTACAAGGTTTTCACTAAGTGTAAACTATTATTGATGGGCATGATGGCCATAAAGAGATGATCCTAATCAAATTAACTATATCTGCAATTCCAAGCACATTTGAATTTTAAGTACACCTGAGATAAATTAAACTAGACCCCTCAGGAAATCTTCTGTCCTTCAATGTCCTTGAGTTGTATTTTTATGGTGATGTTAAGTACACTTCATAATTCTAAATGTTAATTTTACTCTATCTTCTTTTAAACCCAGCATAAAATTCACACAAATGTAACATTATCACTTGCAATGTCAATTTAAAAGGTACTCACATAGGGAGGCCTTTAAAAAAGTTAATGATGGCCATTATGTAAAAATCTTCAAAGGAAATTTAATAATATCAAACCTTTCTACCTATTTCATTCTAATATGATTTCACAGAGAAGAGACTTGTTGCGAATATTCAAATATACAATAAGGTCTTGCTGAATATTCAGAGATAAACTACTGGAAATGTACATATTTTGTTGTAGAGTAGATTACAATTTTAATTCTAAGATATAGAAGCCTTTCAATGGACATAATCCACATTAATTTATGTTTACACCTATACAAGATTAGAATAAGAAATTTTAAGTCATATAATGCTATTAAATGATGTAATCAACTATTTGGATATATATTATGCAATCTTGACACAAGATAAAATAAAAGTATGTCAGAAAAATAATTTTATGATATAAGAATACTGATGAAAATTATCTAAATATACTTCTTGAAAACAGTTAAGCACAATTTTAGTGATTAAACCTAACTACAAGTTTAAACATCCTATAATACTTCAGTTTATTAGAATTACAAACCTCTGAATGAAATTTTGTATTCTCTTTAGGAATTGTACAATAAAACAGGAGAAAACATACACAAATTACACTTCGGGGCATGATTTTATTTCTCAGTTACTAAGGAAGGGTTTCGCCATCTGGTTGTGTTTGTTGATATAATACATTACTGAGGCTGCAACATAAGTGAATGTGTTTCAAGACTGATTGTACTTGTTCAAACCCTGACAAAAACACATGTGATGGAATGTCCCCTAGGATCAATACATGGAAGCCTGCCATCTTGGCAGATGGCTTCATGTTGCTGTCAGGTGATGAAGCTGACAGACACTTGTCATTTCAAATCCTCGAGTTAAAGGCTTTCATTTTAGAAATGAAAATGTCCTGCTCATCTACCTCTGTTTTGGAAGACACTGCAGTAAGAAATCATTCTACATTATACTGTGATCTCTTCAAAAGGAAACAGAGTTGTTCTCTTTGTTTTATAAGCAACTGAAATTTGCTCTATCTTGTCTCTCATGGCTCTTGGCATTCACCATCACATTGGCCATTGAATCCCCATTCCTTTTAAAGTCGAGCTGAGTGTCTTAGGCAAACCGATTCCTTTCAAATTCAGGTACATTTTGACCTCACATGCATTAACTGTCTATAGATATTTTTTTTCTCATTGTTGTCACATAAGATATACTCCACATAAAATAAAGAACATCGACCTTGAAAGTGGGCCAAAGGGTGGGGGGAGAGAAAAAACACATTTAGTAACCTATCCCAAATCTAGGCTCTGTCAAAGTGATTTGTTATTCCATTTTAGAGAGGCAATGTCATGCTTTATCACCCTGGGTTCATGTCTAACAAACTCTGGCAAACCACTTGAATTGGTAAGATGTTTAGTTAAAGTATACATGTGAGGTTCACATTGTCACTGTGATTTAAAGTGGGACAAGTATTCTGCAGGCAAAATGCAACTGAAACAGAGAAAGGAAGTCAGGACAAGAAACACTGAACCATGCATAATTAATGCTTTTCTTTCTAACTGGTCCTCTGGTACTCTTTTCATGGACAATATGCTAATTCTCCAAAGCTGGAAGAGCATGTCATGATGTCCTATCTTTCATTCGTGTGGCACCAGAAACAAAACTGGAGAAAATAGGTATAATCGTTGTAGCTGCATTTGACAAATGGTTGTCTACCTATACCATTACTATTGCAGCATAATCTCATAAAACTTCCATAAATGTCTTCTGCCTATTAGCATTTTAAAGGATTTTGTGGCCATCATACTTTCATTTGGGAGCTAGGGGTGTTTCATTATCCTCAATTACAGCTCTCTCAGAAGGAAGATTGGCAAGCATTTTTTTTTATATATTTTCCTTAGAAGCAACATGGGAAGTATGGATTTTGTAAAATAGGCAGGGTGCTGTTCTATGCTCCATCATCAGGCAGTGCTGATTTGGAATAATTCTTCTAATGTGAAGCTATCTCCATTAAAACATAAAGCATAATTGTAAAAAGCAATTTGCTCAGTAGCAGAGAACTAACACGGTTTCTTATTGTGATTCAATAATAAGAGAACACAGAGAAGCAATGCCGAGAAAAGCTCCTGAAACTCTTAATTTTGTGGAAATGTGATTTTTTTCCATGAAACCAATGTGAACAGTTGAAACCATTCGTATTGCACTCAGAAGAACAGACAGATATTTCCTGTAAATTAGCATTTTCTATCTTCAATGAATTTAAGCATTTTCATTTGCACATTGCAAAATGTGAACTGATAAAAACTTGAGCCTATGACAATGTCATAAAACTGACAAAGCAAATCCATATCTAGGTCAAAAGTTGATGCAATAATAGTCCTAATTGCTTGGTCATTATTCATCCAACAATTCCCTCAAACTAACCACTGAACCCCTGCAGCAAAGTTCTCATACTGATATTGGAGCTGGACAAATATTTTTAATTAGAAATGTTTTTATAACCAGAAACACTATTAAGAGAAGCATTATTATAAAAATGAAGAGTAAATTAATTCTTACAGTCGGTCAGGCATTTGATTATCTAGAGTAAGTAGATTCATCCATTGATTTCTATTCTAATCATGTATGGTTAGTAAAAATCATGATACTAATGCATTTATAAAAACATAAGTATAAAACATATGTAAAAAAAGCTGGCTTATTTCACTTTCTGTTCATCCACTTGCAGAGACAAGAATCTGATAGTTTTTTTTTTTTTTCTATTTTTTCTTCTCACTTTTTAGTGGTAGTATTGGTAAGTTCAATAAGTAATAGCATGAGATCTGAAGTGCACCAGGGATCAGCCTTCAAGAACAAGATGCAACCTCCTCCAGTCCCCTGTCCACCGCCACCTGTCCTGCTCTGGCCTCATGTACGTTTGCAAGGCTTCCTCACATTGCAGCTGCTGGGCAGATACATCCTATGGCTTTACATCCTGGCAGCAGATGCTTCTCACTTAAGCACAGATGCTGAGTACCTACCCACCCCTCAAACAAGCCTTGTGTTATGCACTAATTGGGCCAGCATGCAATTAAAATGTGAATAATTAGATAACAGACATGATTACTTTTGCGATTAATTCTCATATTGAGTCATCAGAGTATGTCCTGGGTGACGACCACTGGCCCATACTGAATTAAGATAGAGGTAAGGAGGATTAAAAGCAGAGTATTACTAGAAATAGCCACTGAAATCTCCCCAAGAATACATTATTTAAAAAAAATATATATTGCCATATAGAGGCTGGGAAGGTGGCTCAGTGGTAGAGTGCTTGCCTTGCATGAGCCCCTGGGTTCAATTCCTCAGCACCACATAAGCAGAAAAAGCCGGAAGTGGCGCTGTGTCTCAAGTGGTAGAGCACTAACCTTGAGCTGAAGAGCTGAGGGACAGCGTCCAGGCCCAGAGTTCAGGCCCTACTATGACCAAAGATAGATAGGTAGATAGATAGATAGATAGATAGATAGATAGATAGATAGATAGATAGATAGATAGATAGATAGATAGATAGATAGATAGATAGATAGATATGCTTGTTTCGATCCTTTATGTTTGGCCATGAATTCCTTCTCTCATTTCTACACTGAAATCACATCTACATCCTTAAGTACTAATATGTCAGTTGGTAAAATTCTGATGCTTAAGGATTCCTAAATCCAAAGATTCGTCCACACTTGTCAGGTTTCTCTTCCCTGACCATCACTCACAGGAGTTCACCTCGAAGCTGCTTTGGTGAATATCCTCAATAAAGGCTCCCCAAGCTCTAGAAACCAAGCTTCAGATTCATCCCTGGCTTATGTACACTGACAGACAGTGCCACCACCCTCCAGTCAGTCACAAATACTGTGGACTTTCTTTCTAAATATTTCTCAATCCCATCCATATCTCTCCATCTCCACAATGAAGAGGACTCCTGATATCTTCCTGAGTATTTTTTTTCCTCTTTTTATTCCTGCCAAACCTCCTTCTCCTTAACTCGCACAGGCTCCTATCTATCCTAGGACTATTCTCCATTTCCTTCTCGTGACTCTGCGTCTCTCAGTCCTTTAAGGCCTGGTACTGCTGCACTTGGTACTTCATGAGCCTTCCTATCAACTACAGTAGTCTTCCTCCCTCTGAGGTCAAGAACAACACCTTCTGAGCTCTGCCCAGCCATAACTGCAAGGCTACTCCTGTCTCTCCAGCCCAACTCAGGCATTGTTTTCTTCTTTTCCATTCAAATTCTTGTAACACTTGGAACACTTTCCTTGTTTTGCAGTTATACACATTTTCTTAATAATTCTGGCTTATTATTATAATTCCAATTACACTGGATTTGGCCTGTTTTCAACAGTCAAGAGATAGTCTGCTATTAGTATAATGACATAAATGGTACATTACTCAAAAGGATCCAAATGTGTAATGAGCAACTGAGGATTAGAAAGTTCTCAAAAGTCATTATTCCATGATTATTTATAACTTGCCATAATATGAATACTTGAAATGATATAGTTTGAATAACTCAAAATTAGTTATTTTTCAAAGAGCACATTATCAATGCTCTAAAAGCACATATATTCATATATAAATATATATGTACCTACACACATATATATGTGTGTACATACAGATACATACATATATATTTGTGCATATGCATGTAAAAAAATTTAAAGATAGTATTTAAGTATCATTAGGTAACATGATATAGGACACTGAGACTAGGAATGCACAAGAGAAAACCTAGACACACAAGGAAATTTAAATTTCATAGGGTAGACAAAGTCAAGATTGGAAAGGAATATTACAAAATCAAGTCTATCCTGCTGCCAATGTTAATTTCCAATATCAACACGTTCCAGCCAATCACAAATATTGTTGACTTGTTTTCTAAGTATGTCCCAATCCCATCCATTTCTCTCAATTAGCACAGCGAATGGGACTGGAGATATCTTCCTGAAGAGATCTGAGAAAGCTCCTGCTGAGAGGGATGGGTGATTTGGGCTTGATAGGGAAGAAGGCAGTAGCAAGCAAAGTGTTAGGAATAAGGAAGGTGAGGAGAACATGGCAACACACAGGTAAGATCTCTGGACAACATGGACAAAGGGCACAGAATGCCACAGGCATCATGGCAGGCTGACTTGGTTCAAACTAGATCCCAAGGCCATGGCTTTTTGAACTTGTGTTACATGACAGAAAACATCATTGATTTTGTGTTCCCAATAACACATTTATTGATTCCTCTTGCTTTCTCACCACTGTTTTCAGCACTTAGGACTAGAAGTAGATACACAATTTACCTTTGGGTTGATCTTTCATTTTGGTTCAACCTGTTTCTTAGATGTACATAGCACAGAATTGAAAGAATGTGTTCAAAATGGCTTTGTACCTCTTTTAATTTCTATATACAGGTTTATAAAAGAAGCCACTTTTGGTAGTCACAGTCTTAGTAAGATCATGATTTGAATGATGGCTTCTGAATTATATTTATTTTATTTTGTATTTCTTGTTAATACTAGGGGTTGAATTCGTTCTTGCTTGGGAAATATTCAACCATTTGATTCAGGCTCTGAGACCTTATGGTTTAATTCCTTTTTGCTAAGGATTTACCATTTTTGCCAAGGGATAACCTCAAATCACACTCATACCTCTGTCTCTTGAGAAGCTGGAATTACAGTTGTACAACACCATGCATGGCCCTTTATGTAGTTACTTTATAGGGAATAAAATAGCTATGAAAATGTCTGAGTGTATTAGTGGATTTCATATCCCTTTCACCTCAAGACTATACAGAAATGTTGTAGCTTACATTAGAGTGATTTGTCTAAATAGAAACATCCTTTACAGGTGTTATTTAAGACCAATGCAGATTATTGTTGTATGACTATTTTCTCTTCATGATTCTATCAGAAAGACCTTGGTGTGTGAAAGGGAGGATCTGCTATATATAGACATTGAGTCAAGACATGGCAATGAAAGTTCCAATTTACCTCTGGTTTTATCTCTGCCACCTCAGTGATTATGAGGCCCGCCTGGCCCGTAGAGAAGAGATCTATTTGAATGCAGTTTTGTTGAGAAAGAAAGCTGCCTGAGGCTTTGATAGATGGATGTTCATTAAATAGCTGGACATCAGCTTGTGATTTTGAGAGGTGATGTGTTGCCTATCTCCTGATTGTATTTTCCAGATCTATTCCCCTACCATTGTTTCTTGGGTTTATGAAGTAAAAGGAAAATGAAAACTGAGCCTATTCCAATTGTTCCATATATATATATATCACGTATATATATATATATATATACTACATATATATAGTATAGTTTCAATGAAAAGAGGCAGAAGACATACACAAAATTGATGAGAAAGGACAATATCCATGCCCTATGGCTCTACCTGGAAAGAATGGGCTCCAAGGGCAGAGAATTGTTTTGCCCAGTAGAGTTCTGATCACCCAAGAGAAGGAAGCAAAAGGGGTCTTTCTCAGGATCTTGGTAAAATGTAAGACTTTAGAGAGGAAATACAAGCATCTCAGGAATGAGCACCTGGGGAGATTTTTTTCCCCAAAAGCCAGGGAAGACACCAAGGGCCTCAGGTGTAGCAATCAAGACAGAGGTCCTCTGTCATCACAAAAGTAGCATTTGCTGAAAATAGGACTCAAGTTATCAGCCAGGGAATAGACATTTGGGTTGCCAGAGGTCCTTAATAAAAGAGAGTTCTCTGTCCTCCTAGTAAACAAAGGCTTTTTATGCCTGAAATTATTTGAGACCCTTTGGGGCAAGGTTAAGGCTGAGATCAGCAGCAGAAGCATGATAACCCTGAAAGTGAGAAAGGTTGAAAAATTACAAGAAGGCCAAGGAAGTATGGACAACGGCCCTATGAAGTCAATAGCGATAAAATCTGCAGCAACAGTGTGACTGCTATAAGAAAGGCATTTTCCTATGCACATTTGCTCTGATACCTCATTATATTACCCACTATAAGGTTGATAACTTAATCTGTGTTATACTAGAGAAAGGAAACCAGGGCATGGAAGGAGTAAAGAAAACGCCTAGAGCGACAAAGGTAATATGTAGAGTCAGATTGAAATTTCAGTGGCCTGAACTGAAAAAGCTGTTCTTTTAACCATTAAATCATTGCTACACTCAGGATTTACACTACATTCCTGGATATGCTACCAAAGGAAGAATAATTATCCTTTTTCATTGTGAAACTGTTATTCATCATGTATTCTAATGGGAGCTTTTGCATACTTTATTTAATTTACATCTGAAAGAAACCAATGAGAAAATATAAAAATGCGTATTGTATAGCTTTCAGACACAAGAAAGGAATGCTTGGACTCTTACTCTATTACTACCAAATTCGTTTCTGATAAAGATTTACCTTCTCTAACCTGAAAAAGAAGAGCATGTTTGGTCAGGTTTTTCTTTTACTTTTATTGTTCTCGATTTTCGAACCATGTAGGAGAACAGAAACAGGGATAAAGTGCTCAATCTTTTTATACCCAGTATCACACATGCACACTCATACCCATACAAAGGCCCACCCAACTCTCCAAGCTTTATTCTGTTAGTAATAATGCAAAGGAGGTCTGAATGCATATTAATCACATGGTTTCAACCTGGATATCTTGTGATGGCTTAAATAAGAACATAAGCAAAGGGTGCTCTCTGTCTCTCTGTCTCTCTTTCTCTCCCTGTTTATGCTGTTACAGAATTCCTGGGGGAAACTGTATATAGCTCTGTATTATAATGTGTGTGCAGTTGTGTTCATGTGTCTGTTCATATGTGTGTGCATGTTAAGGATTCAGAAACCACCTTTACTTGTCTGCACACAGAAAATATTCCTAAGAGGAAAAGGAGAAATTAATTCAGCACACAAATTGGTATTTTAACAATTTCTGATGTATCCATAGTACATTTAAGGCCCTTTCTCCTTATCACCTCTGGTCTTTCCTCCTCGGATTCAAGCACTTGGGATCTTGGACTCTTGGATGGGTCATCTCTCTTTGCAATTATTTAATAACATGGACTCCTTTATTTTCTTTTCCAACTCGGAGTATTCAGAGTTACCTAATTCCACTTGCTCACTTCTTAGTTTCAGATGCATCAGGCTCACAAGGAGACTTTGAAAGACTTTCTACTACTTCTGTTGTTTTATCTTAAATCAGTATTTATTGATTTTATGCAGATCAGATATTGTTACAGTATGTTTCATGCCTTATCTAACTCCATATTGTTATGTGATTATAAGTTATTTCCCAAAATGAATTCACACAGTTTTTAAGATTTTCTGTCAATTATTTTATTCATACTTAACTCTCTTCAAGATGATCTCCCAAGACACAAAAATGTTAGTGTTAAAATTTATAAAGTCTTTCCACGGTATGAATTCTCATGAATGTTTTTTGCCAAAAAAATTTACACATTTCTTTTCTTATGGATCTGTTTCCAAACAGTTTGAGTGTGATGAAGGATTTTACATGGTGCTATTCACTTGCAAGCAAGTGGGACAAAATCCACTATAGTGATATATATCGATAGTAAAAAGTATTCATAGTATAATCAGTTTCAATTTTCTTTTTGAAAAACAAGAATATAGTTAAAATCACAACAGTGTTCCTATAAAATCATTCTGGATAAATTTTTTTTAATATACTATGTATATCTATGGATGTAATTTGTTTCCATACAATCACTATCCTATTTTTTTCTGTTTGTTGTGCTTTAACTTCATGTGATTACTAACAAGGTTAAAACTATGCTTTAAATTCAATATCTAAAAAACAAGTGAATATTCTCCAAAGGCAATGTGTATATGATGCTTATGGATGCATGTAGCAATGCAAGGAACAGGCAGTTCTGAATTTTTTCAATGGTTTAATTTTGATAACTAATGCCTAGAAGGCTTAATGCCCATCAGTCAAGGTGTATCTGATACTCAGCTACTATATAACCACATAAACACTTAACTTACGTTCATTTCCTTAATCTTTCATCAGAGTTAGACAAGTAACTTCAGGAACTCTGGATATTTTTTTTCTATTTCTACACAATCTCCAAAGCTTTATTTAATCTTGTAGGTAATTTATACACCAATTGTAAAGACAGTTGTTTGAATACATTTTAGTTATTTTATTAGTGATGACTTAGTACAACAGGCTTGGTACAACAAACGTGAGTTTAATTGTGGGATGCCTGATTGAATTAAAATGTCTTTTAATATCCATTGAGTTTACAAATAGATTTATAGGCACAGTCTAATTGTTACAAATGGAGAAAACTGTGCAGCCTTTATATCTTTGGATCTGGATTATTTAGCTTGATATAATTTTTTCCAACTGTTTCAATTTTCTTACTGATGGGGCAATGACATTCATTCTCATTGAAGTGTAAAATTCCATTGTGTATAAATACCACAGTTTCTTAATCTATGCATCCACTGAGGGACATCTGGGTTGATTTCATATCTTAGCTATGGTAAATAATGCTACAATGAACATGGATATGCTGGTAGCTTTAATGCTGTCTGTATTGTGTTTGTTTGGGAAGATGCCCAGGAGTGGGATTGCTGAGTCATAGAGAAGCTCTATGTTTAGTCTTTTGAAGAACCTCCATAATGCCTTCCAGAGTGGTTTAATAAGTTTTCCTTGCTACCAAAAGTATAGTAACGTTCCCATCTGGCCACATCTCCACCAATATCTGTTATTAGTTTTCTTGATAGTGTCCATTATAACTAGGGTGAGGTGGAGTCTCAATGTTGTCTTGATTTAGGTTTGTTTTATGG
The DNA here is from genome assembly GCF_019054845.1 of Dipodomys spectabilis. Lineage (NCBI taxonomy): Eukaryota > Metazoa > Chordata > Mammalia > Rodentia > Heteromyidae > Dipodomys > Dipodomys spectabilis. The sequence goes on along the minus strand of NW_024871117.1, from coordinate 2,960,334 downwards.
CCAGGGATGTTGAACATTCCATCATATGTCTATTGGCCATTCTTATTTCTTCATCAGAGAAGTGACTCTTTAAGTCTTTAGCACACTTATTTATGGGGTTGTTGTTTATTTGAGAGTTTGTTTTTTGGGTGATTTAATTTTTGACCTCTCAGTATATTTTAGATATTAAGTCCTCATCTGAAGGAGAGCTAATAAAGATCTCCCATTCTGAATACTTTCTATTTATTTTGTTAATTACATGTGGACGTGATTAATAAATAAAGCACTCTAAACATTCACATAGAACAAAGGAGGATATTCTTAGGAGAGGATCAGAAGAGCTCAGTAGCTATGTGCATATGATTCTATAAAATAGTGCTTACTATAATGAACTCCAAAAAATGGAAGACATTTTAATTACGCTTATTGTGGTTCTTTTTTCTGTTTTTACTTTTTACCTTGGTTATATCTCCCTTTGTTCTCTCTTTTTGATTTTTATACTCTTTGTCTTGTAATATATGTATATCTAACTTGGAGAGGGGAAAGGAAGCACAGAAATGGTGGAAATGGTTGCACCAATTCAGTACTGAAACTAGACACTGTTGGAAATGAACTATACAAATTTGGGGTTTGTGGAGAGCAATCTGGAAGAGAAAAATTGGGAGAAAATGACTGAGGGGGTGATAATGTTAAAAAAAGCAATGTTTACATTACCTAACTTATGTAACTGTAATTCCTCTGTACATAATCTTGACCATATTTTTTTTAAAGGAAAAAAAGTGTCCTTGACACACCTATGAATAGTTTCATGGGCCTACAAATATGGTTCACTCTTTTTTTAACAGTCCTCTACATTGTGATATGCGTGTGGTTGTGGTCTGCCCACCCAAGGGCTCAGGTAGAGAAATTTAATTCACATAGCAAAGTATTGATTTTGTAGAAACAATGCAGTACACTGTGACATTTAGAGGTGAAGCCTTTGTGAGGTGATTAGGAATAGACAGGTCATTAGCCTGGAGCCCTCATGACTGAATGCTGATGGCCTTATAAGAAAAAGAGAAACTAGAACAGGCATGCACACACAAGGTCCTTGTCTCCTGCCATAGGTCATCCTGAAAAACTTGAGCACTCTGCCAGCAAGAAAGTCAAAGGTAGATGTGGGGCCTCAGTTTGGGACCACCAGAACTGTAAGAAAAACATATGACTCTTTGCTTTATAATATATCCAGTCTGTAATACTGTGTTATTAGCAGTGAAAATTATAATAATATAACTGACCATTTTAACTTGGCATAAAACAAAAAATGTCATGGCATGGCATTCATCTTTGCCATGAGGCACAGTAAAATGAGTGCTTAGTCTCTCCATACACACAAGTTGCTCCATCCAACAGAGAACATTGGAGTCAGTCCTGAACCTAGATTATGGTTGTATAATAAATACCAGAACATTAAGCCAGATGAAAATGGTGCCTAACTAAAATCCCATCTTCTCAGGAACATGAGATAGGAAAGTCACCGAACTCAAGATTTCAAGCTAGAATGAGAAGCCAGCTAGGATACTATCTAAAATATTTAGAGAGAAATGAATGGGACCTATCAGAGAATGGAGAATTCAAAATCTGGATAATACCTGTTAACATTTTCAAATGGTTAAATGGGTATTATATGGAGAATACTTTGGTTCTCCTTATTGATTTGTTATTTCCCTTGAAATCACAATTTTCAGGGCTGCCTGAATATAACTGAATAAATATGGGTTCTGTGTGCACCAAAGCCGGCACAAATGGGGGCAGGTTTTCCAGTCAGATTCCTCTACAGGCAGAATGACTCAGTTAAGGAAGCAAACTATTTTAACTTGAATGCAAAACTCACCAAAACAAACAAAGCTTACCACATTTATCAAGTAGGGTATTTTTGCAAGAGATACATTAAAAAATAATACAGACACTGTATCTACTGGGTCAAAACAACTGAATCCCTAAGTGTCTGTAAGAACAGGAAGAAGATACAGACAGGAGAAGGAGTTGGAGGAGGATGGTAGATTCTTATGTTATTGTATTGTTTAAGGCCTAGGATGATGTAAGCTGTCACTGCCTGCTATAATTTACTCACTTAATGGAAGTAGGGGCAGCTTAACTTTACAAGGGGCTCCCTGACCCAGATTTTTTCTAAAATATTTTTAATGGCTTAGCACACAGGGAAACAAAATTTCCAGAATATCTAACTCTACCCCATGCATAGATATGAAACTGTGAGATACTAAACTGGTTTACTATTTTTCATCTGACAAGAGATATTTCTCTATTATGTTTGTATTATGTGCCTCCTTAGACACTAGTCACAACATTTATCTTTGCATTATGTTTCGTTGTGCCTTTCAGATGTTTGCCTTCAGGGGCATTGACAAAAAAATTTTAAAAAGATATGAAAACAGAACATTCGGTGGATCTGCATTAAAACTCACATGTTTTCCTGACAAGCTATTTAAAATGTCATATGTGCCTTGTGAAGGCTTTTAGAAAAATCCAGAGACCTAGACCCGCATGACCCAAACTGTGTTTTTGCAAGGACTGCAATTTCCTTTTTGAGGATTATGGTTCCAGGGAAGATTGCTTCTAAATATCTCTGAGAGAAATGCTTCCCAGAATTAATGCAGTTGTTTACTATATATTGATTTTTGGAGCATTTCATCTCACCTAATATAAAGCACAATTTATACAATAGAGTTTAATTATGATAATATTAAGTATAACCATACAAATCATACCTTAAACATAAGCAGTCAACTTCAATTCTACTCAGAATTTGTTTGAGGACTAACTGAATCAGAAGCAGAGAATATTTGTATTGATTATTTTACTGACTTTACTTTTTGACAAATCAAAAGATCTAAGATAAGTATTACAATAGTCCTTGAACTAAATATAGTCTAGACATGATATTATAAGGCACAGAATGGTATTTTGGAAAAGAATGGACTTGTGATTTAAACTACGCATGTTCATTGATTATGAACGTATAAGAAATGTTATGTACTTATTACACTGAAGGTAACTGACTGAAAATAGGTTTGTAACACATTTGAACATTTTATTTTTTTACTATTTATAAACCGATAGATGTAATAGCCCAGAGGGGGAACTTGATGTTTGAATTTCATTAAGAATATTTCAATACTTGTGCCATATTAAATAGTCCAATTGCTAGTGGATGTTTATGCTTTCTAACACTTCTGAAGATGACGTAGAGAATAAACTTCTCCTGTACATTTGATAAGCACAGGTTTATGAATAAAATAATTTACCTTTGAGAAGATTCTCATCTGACATATTTTTAAAGAGTTCTTATAGTAAATCAGTGCCACTGGAAATGCATTAGTGAAGGAGAACAGAATAGTCTAGGACATCAAATGCTTTAAAGTTTGGCATTATTTGAAAATGCAGTGGGTTCTGGTAATATTGACTATGCTATAGAAAATTATTGGAAGGACAAATAGAAGGACATAAGAATCAAGAAATTTAGTTAGGCAAAATCCAATCTAATATGACCAATAGCATAGATGAACTATCAGAAATAAAAACAAAAACAAATACTATTAACTATAACTCGGCCAAGGACCAGTGAAGTTTAAAAAGTAGAGAAGGTATACCTTCAGATATTATACAGAAATGATTGACAAGAGAAAGTTTTAATTATATCATAAAAGAGATGAAAATTGATAAGGGAAGACTTTAGAAAAAGAAGTTGACAAACTTATACTTAAGAGAAGTCAGTTTCTGGAAAAACTGGAGATTTTTGTGGAAAAAAAGAAGTAAAATGACCATAAGGCAAGTGACAGACTGAAGGAACATGAAATGTAGGAAGTAAGGATGAAAACCTACATAAGAAAGATTTAGAAGACAAGAATGAGAGGACCAGATGTTTACTGGATGTATATGCTTGAGAAGAAGGCTAAATTTGATAGCTGTGTTTTTAACTTGACACATTGTGTAGAGAATCCCTTCACTGTTACTGACTGAGTTAAGGAGGAAAATATAGAACGACTTAGGGGAATTTTTGAAAGAAGCATTTATTTTTTGCACCTCTTACTCCCTCTCTCTCTGCCTTTCACTCTTCCCCTTCTTTTCCTTCAGTCTTTCCTGCCTTTCATAAATAAGTTTTCACTTCATTAATTCATTGATCCAGGGAATTAGTGCTGAAGCATTGAGAAACACAGTATGATTCTGTGGGAGAAAAACAAACAAACAAAGCTCTACAGAAAGTAAATAGGAAACATAAGGTGAAAATTAAGAAGAAAGAGGTACAATGTTGGAAAAAAACCTTGGATCAGAGACTATCATTGGCTAATTAATTCCAGCTAAAATTAACAATAACAACAACAAAATATCTCACAAAGAAGTAAAGTGTTGGCAAAATATTGTTAACACCCTATATTCTTCCTCTCTTTTGAAATACTCAAAGTGCCATCTTCTTAAGGATGCCAGTAACATAAAATCTGGGATACGTTACTTTGATATAATTTCCTAGCAATTGAAGATGCAAAATATGAGCTTTTAATTAGATCACGATAGCAAATGATAATACTAACAGACATGGACATCCTTAGACTGACATTTTTCTTGAGCTTTGAAGGTGAAACAAAATTCATTCATCTAAATATGTAAGTGTAGTATAATGCATCTAAAATTATTTTCTGGATACATGATTATTGTAACTCACATTTGGGTCAGAATCATATACCAGAATGTAAATACATTATTGCTACATAGATTTAAGTAATTTACTCTTTCTGTAGCACCCATTAAAAAGTTATTTTATTTTCTGCTTTTTATATTGGTTTTGTTTTTAATTTTCAGGTATATGTTAAACAACTGATGTCATCAAATATGTATGAGCATGTGTGTGTGTGCACACACACATACATATTAGGCAATTGATAGGTCATAGTTTAGATGGGACTATGTCCCAAGAAGAAAGGAGTTGCTAAACAATGATTTTTTCTCATTGTGAGAATATAACCAAGTGTGCATATGCTCATACCATACTATATAAGTGTACTAACCAATGTTATGTTAGGCATATAATGCATACAGTACCATCACCTGTATTATCATTGAACATTTTATGACTCTCTGTAATATACACATGTATATATATTTATATACTTATACATATTAATATATATTTATACATTTAAATGTATATATATTTATATATCTATCTATATATAAACACATGGGTATGTACAAATAGGAATATATATATATATATACACATTGTGTATATAGGTATATAAGTAGATATATATATATATATATATATACATCTACATATATAAGTAGATTAATACATATATACATATAAATGTGTATATCTACCTATGTGTTTGATTAATGTTCTGAGAAATAATACATTTAAAATAGACTATTGATTATCTATCTCACCCGTTCTTAAAAGGAACCTCCATTATTCTGGTATAAATTCCTTACTCACTCATATATAAATATGCTAATTTTACTGAATATACACCATAGTAATGTTATATCAACCTAAAGTTATATGTTAGGAGTGTTCATATAGTATCTATACTTTTACACAACATGAACTTCTATAAGGGCCTAATGAAACATCTTTTTATTAATAAGTTTTTATTGTGAAAATATGGTACAGAAGTGTTACAATTACATGAGCAAGGTAATGAGTACATTTCTTATCAAGTATTGTTGCCTCCTCCTTTGTTTTTCCCTCATCCCTGCCCTCCCATCTCCACAACTACACTCCCCCATCCCCTGAAGTTGTAAAGTTCGGTTTTCAACATAGCATCTTGTACATTGTTTAAATAGGGATACAGGTGGACCATTGCAACAATGAAATGAAACATCTTTCCCTATAAATTCAAACTACTCTTCAATTCCTTGCCAGGAAAGTGGTACTCATTGAAGCATTTCTTGGCCCCATCAAGGTAAGTTAGGGTGTACTCTTTGCACTAACATCTCTGGCCACATTTCTTCTTCCATTATTATATAAAATAAGGTATTGTGAACACAATTGTCTTTCTGAGCCTGGCTGACTTTAGTTAACACAATGATTTCTAACTCCATCCACACAATTTCACTGAAAAGAACAGCTTGATGAGACTGATCAGATATTGTAAGGTAGATTCCCAAATAGACCTGTCCTATTTGTGGTTATCTTGGAAGAAGAAGAAATATGAAGTGGGGCTGTGAAACGTTGCTTATCTGTGTTTCATCATCATTCCTAGGAGACTGGTGGAGTACATCATTTCAAGCCATTTTCCAGAACCACACATTTGCATGTCTCTTACAATTCAAGTGCTTCTGGACTACCAGGACATTCTTTGATATTGGATGTATAATAGTTACCTGGGAAAAAAGTGAAACATCTGATAAGATATATGTATTTTTCAGGGGGTGGGTGGGGGTTCTGTTATGGGGCATGCACTCTGAGCCTGGGCGCTGTCCCTGAGCTCTTTAGCTCAAGGCAACACTCTACCACTTGAGCTACAGTGCCACTCTGGTTTTCTGGTGGTTAATTGGAAATAAGAGTCGAAATGTACTCATCTTGTGCATGCAATTGTAACCCCTGTGTATTCTCACAGACTTTCCTACATAGGCTAGCATTGAACTATGATCCTCAGATCTCAGCCTCCTGAGTAGCAAGGATTACAGTCATGAGTCACCAGTGTCCAGCCTAATATGGTATTTTGGTTACAATAACTTGTATATGTCTCCAAACTGTTGGCCCAAAGTCTCTGGTAGTTCTATGTTAGAAATGAGTCTCACAAATATGATAAGTCACACAACAGTGTGTTTGTGTGAGTGTATATATGTATGTATATATAAATATATATACATATGTATATAAACATAGACACATATATATGCATATATGTGTGTGAATATGCTATGATCTATTGTATGGAAAACAGTGAGTGTTGTTTATTTGTCAGTCATGGGGCCTGAACTCTGGGCCTGGATGCTGTCCCTCAGCTCTTCAGCTCAATGTTAGCACTCTACCATTTGAGCCACAGCACCACTTCCAGCTTTTTCTGCGTTATATGGTGCTGAGGAATTGAACCTAGGGACTCATGCATTCAAGGCAAGCACACTACTACTGAACCATCTTCCCAGCCCCAATGAGTTTTATGACAAAAATATATATATTACATGAACAAAGATGCAATGTAGGATTTGAAATTTTTATGTCTTTACATAGAGACATAGAGAGGTAAGTAGGTAGACAGGAAGATAGATCTTAATAAATGATAACATCAGAATTCATAATTAGATAAAATAAATGTAATACTAAAATATAGATGAGTTAGTAAATAAGAAAATCTATCTTAAAATAGAAAGGTGGCTAGTTACTTCAAGGACATTTAATTTTTTTCTGACATTCACTATACAAATAGTAAAAAAAACACTCTTATAAATGTCTTTATCTAAACAGGAGTCAGGAAATGTTTTCTGTAAATGACAAACTAGCAAACTATCAAATATTTAAGTTTACAAAGGCTCTACAGCTCCTTTAGGCTCAAATGTTGGACTGTGGTACTGTAGCATTCCAACATCCATTGACAATATGGAAATACATATACAGTAGGTGTGCTTTAAGGAATCTCTGTTTATAGAAAAGATCATGGACTATTTCTTTGTACATATGAAAGGTTTATATATCTAATAGAGCAAAGAGACACTGGTGAATTTGTGTCTTGTTTTGTTTTGTTTTGTTTTCATTTTAGTTTTCTTTTTTTCTTTTTTCTTTTTTTTGGGGGGGTCTGGTCATGGGGCCTGAACTCTGGGTCTGGGTGCTGTCCCTCAGCTCTTCAGCTCAAGGCTAGCGCTCTACCACTTGAGCCACAGTGTCACTTCCGGCTTTTTTCTTTTTGCTTATGTGATGCTGAGGAATGGAACCCAGGGATTCATGCATGCTAGGCAAGCGCTCTACCACTGAGTCACCTTCCCAACCCCTTCATTTTAGTTTTCTTTCAAAATTTTACTCCAATGTTAGTTTCCAGGCTTGTTTATCTTTTTAATTTTCTAATATTATGGTTGCAATTTACCACTAATATTAATTCTCTCTTAAATGTCCTTGTAATATGATTACCATATTAGTAAATTTGTATTTACACCATTATTGTTTTTTATCTTTTGTAAAGATGTTTCTAATAGTAAATCTCTGCAGAAATCAGTCATTATAGTGTCCTTTCTGTTAAAACCAAAATCAGTTAGAACCAAACATTCTGGAAAGCCCCCTTTCAGAACTTAAAATAAGAAATATGTGCATGTTTCAAATATCAGTAGGTAGGACATTGAAAAATTATATTTATTTAAGTAGTACAAGAGTGAACTAATGTCAGGAAAATATCATTGATCTACACTGTCTTAGGTAGTAATGCATGTTTATCATCTCCTGACCCAGGGGGACAAACTTGGTAAGATGAGTTTATCTTGAGAGCTCCAGACCAGCCTTGGCTACACAGTAAGCAACTATATGAAAACTATTCTAAGAATGTTCCTTAGTATCTCTTCAAATATTGGAGTCCTTTCACAGAAGATGATAAAATCATCAGATAAAACATTTATGAAACTCAAACAGCCAAATTTGAATCCACTCTACAGATTCATAATTCACTGTGGGACACCTGGGCCCACGAGTATTGTGTCTTCTCTCAACTTCCATTTCTTTCTTTGGAAAATGGAGGTTAGTAATCTCATTTTGTGAAGTGATAACTGTAGACACATCCATACACAGTTTATAACTATCATTTCAGTTATGTTAAATCCTGTCTTTCTTCACTGTCTGATGAAAAATAGTACTTTTTGCCTCTGGCTGGTGGTTCATACCTGTAATCCTAGCTACTCAGAAAGCTGAGATCTGAGGATTATAGTTCAAAGCTACCCAGGGCAGAAAAGTCTGTGAGACACATATCTCCCTGAATCTATCAAAACAGCCCAAAGTGAAGCGGTGGCTCAAGTGCTGGAGTGCTAGCTCAGGGACAGAGTGTTCAGGCACCTGAGTTCAAGCCCCAAGACTGACACCAAAATGGATCTCTCCGTTGCTCTGGGTCTCTTTGTGTTTCTCTATGTATGTATTTATAGTTCTACAGATATAGTATCTCTATAGATTTCTCTACCTCTAGTTATCGCTGTAGAGATAAATCTCTATCTGTCTGTTTAAATAACTTCTTGAGGGTTATGTTATATATCCTTGAGTCGGGTCCATAAAGTTTTAACAAATCTTTTCTTTAAATTTAGAAACTGCCTTACTGACATGAAATTTTTTCTAGAAAATATTTTTGGTATTGTAGAAAGAATAAATTAATATTAAGTGAATGTAAACTGAAATCAATTTAAGCCTTAGAGCTATGATGGCATTCAGAGTTGACATAACTATTTGAAAAATCAGACCCACATGCGATCTAAAATAGCCAATAATTTTCACTTATACCATAAGACTTTATACCTCCATAAGTCTGAATAAGACAAGTTAACATAACAACTACAGTGATATTAAACTCCTTTGGAAACTTTTGAGGGATCCATTATAATTAAAATTGTGTTTGTCTTCTTGTTAAAAGATAAAAATATTGGTACTTGCTAAACGACTCTTGAATGGCCATAGACTTTAGCAATGTAAACATGCTTCTTGGGTCTAATTCTACAATCAGTTGTCAATTGATCATGTGGGCAAAACTATAATACATATTTTTCAGCAATGTATAAATGTTTTGGGATCACAATGTATAAATGTTAGTTGGCCAGTAATACCCCTTCCTGTTTGCTAATAAGGGGGAAAGAAGTAAAATGCCTAGCAGCAATGTCTGTTATAAACCAATGCTACCTTTTTTTTTTAACCAATGATATCTTATCTTTGAATCTACTGGTGAAGCTTATTCTAAGGGGAAAAAAGAGTTAGAAAACTTATAGCAACAGAAGTAGATAAATTATTTCATGAATTGGCTTAGAGCATACAAACTTCAAGTGACATCAGTGCCTACAGAAATCTTACAAATAGTTGATTCTTAAAGGAGACCATAGCATCAACATCAGCCTAAAATTCTCCAGGAAAATTCAAAAGGAGAGCCAATTTTATATAAAGGTATTCTGACATCCTTATAAAATATCTCATCTCAAAATACCCATAGTGGCGGGAATGGAAACAACCTTCTATGAAATAAGAGAGCTCGTGCTACAAAGCATCTTCAAGATACCGTTGTAAAATAAACGTCTCAGAAAGTGGCCAAGGGACCTGTTTTCTCTCATAGGTGAAAGTCAAATCTAAGATTTTAAACATACTGAAAACAGAAGAAGAAGAAGAAAGAGAGAGAGAGAGAGAGAGAGAGAGAGAGAGAGAATCAAAGAAATGTGAAATGAGTGAAATGGTATATGCAGGGATTGATTCCAAATGTGTATCTCCTTTGAACAATTACTTGCAGTTTAACAGCATGAATACAAGGAAGCTGAAACATGTTTTGTTGGCTGTAGAGAAACAGATGAATGGAAAGAGGAATAGTGGGCAAATGCAGTCATAATATTAAATATACATATGTGACAGTGGGACCAGGTAATTTCACGGGAGGTGTGGCTTTGGGATAGATACAGAAGAAGAAGAACGGAGTGGGTGACATTGATCAAGATGCATTTTACTCATAAATTGACATGTTGAGTGAAAACACCTTTGTACAAATACTTAAATATGTTAATAAAATAACAGAAACAGTAAATACTTTCCCAATAGAAAAGTCAACATTATAAGACTCGATGAAATAACTCTTAGATATTTTCAGTACACTTCAACACCAAAGATCAAGTATTACAAAGTTAATATGTGTATGTTTAATAAGCATATGTGATTTTAGCTCACAAGATGTAAGTAACATTACTTGAAAATTAGTTTATAATAAAATTCCTCTACAATGACACCATTTGTTTGTATTTCTAATGAATGGATCATACACAGCAACAGTGACAGAATTAATTTTTACATCACATAGAAGTTTACCAAATGTCTAATAAAGCCATATAATTATATTTAAATATGAAAATTAAAGTTAAAAAAAGAAAATTTCTGACTACAGAAAAAAGTTTCTTCTATAACCTCTGGAGATCTTTTTAAGAAGCTTATGAGAAAATGGACATAGAAGAATATGCACCATTTCCCCCAAACTACTTGGGTAATGAACCCAACTTTATGTGAAAGGAACGCACCATAGTTTGATATCAGAACAATCACCTCACACAGAAAGTATGTCAAGAGTCAAAATTTCAGCAAATATAGAGCTTTATTCTCTGAATAAGGCATTCTCCTTTCAAAATGCTAGCAATTCTCAAAGTAGTTTGCTTTGTTTTCTCTGCTTTTAACTTACCTCATTAATGAGCTTCATCTCTCTTACATAAGTACCATAAATTACATCAATATAATATTACACATTGGATGCTCATTCTTGTGAAAAAAAATATTTTTTATCAAAATTATTACACTTAAATCTCAGTTCCTAAACGGACAGACCAGGGAGTTTCAAAACAAGCAAACAAACAACTCCCAACTATCATTTACTAATTTTCTTTGCAACCTAATTAACTTTGGAATCTTGGAGACTCAGATTTTTTACTGTGACACTCACATAACCAGGTTACCTTCACACTGCACAGACCTCTAAACAGATTACTAAGAAGGTAAAAGAGAGAAAAAAAAAATCCTTCCTTTTCCCACATCTCCTTTCTTTCGTTTTCTTTTGCAATGAAAAGAAGTGTGAGTTCCTTCCTGCAGAATTGGTTGCAATAGCTTTGTCCCCAAACGCCAGCTCTCTTCTAGGACACTTTTGCTTTGTAAACTCGGCCTCTTCCTGACACAAGCACTCACTTGCTGCAGTGCAGAATGCCAGTTCAGTCAGAACTTTCCATACAGAAATCCAGTGCGATGCAGTCACCCAGATAAAAGCAGCACTTACCTTAATTGAAATATTCTCCGTGAACGAGTGAGAAATCCGTCAAGTCAACCGTGAACGGGGAGGGGAAGGAGATCGAAGTTTGTAATCAACACTCTTTCAGGGGCAGCAAGCTACACTTCTTGTCCTGGTTTATGTGGAGATCTTGACTGGAGAGAAAGATCAGCTGAAATCCTCAGAGGTTCTCCGTGAGTAAAACAGGATTGAGCGATTTTTTTTTCCACCCCAGGAGATGCTGTGTGCGTGGGCACTGTTTGGAGGCTTCCTAACTGTTCTGATCAACTCCTGTCATGTCCGCCGGGGGCCAGGCGATACTCATTGACCTGATTAGTGAGGGATGCTCTTGTGCACCGGGCGCACAAGCAGAGGGGTGACAGGTCTCCGGGGGAACTGAACCGAGCCCTCTGGGGAATATGATCTTTTCCAGTCTAATGGACGAACGACAAGTAAAACTATAATTTCAAGATTAGTCTCTGTGTCTGCCATTGCACAGTTTCAAACAAATGGGTTTTTCCCTGCTTCTCCCCACCCTCCCCAAGACGCATTCACACTAGATACAGTGAAACAAATACTAGGCAGATAGGCTGATTTGTAAAGTAATTGTACACCTGAAAAATGTCTAAAGCACAAATGAGGCAGAAGGGGACACTTGTCTTTGCCCCTCGCCTGCTTCATGCATCAACCTTTGTCTAAGTAAAATGACTTTAAAGGGTTATTACAGCTCTCCAGAGTACAACTCTCTGCATCTATTAAAAAAGATAGTATTCATATTAAATAAGCGTATTTGACAGTTGAGTGCACAGACACAGACACACAGACACAGTCACACAGCACGGTCCAAAGCATGCAGCGCAAATCATTGTTCCTGAAGTCTTCCAAATACCATTTAAAATTAATCACCCTTACCAAAATGTTTGCATTGTATTCATCGGAGGCACTTAGAAGAGTATGTTGTGCTGACAAGAGTCACCCTTTCTGTTCTGTTAAAGCACTATTTTTATAAAGCAGAAACAGCAAGGCAAGAGGACACAACACGCAGGACAACTTCTTTTTAATGTAGTCGTGTGCCTCTACCTACCTTCTGACAGTCATCCATCATCCCCGCTGCCTGCCCCGGGCCCGCTTCTCAGCCCACCCCATCTCCCCCATTCACACTTGCTTGTTCCCTGAAGACACCTAATTCTTGGGGAAAGGTCACGGTACTGAAGCCTCAAGCCCCAAAGGGTTAATTTTGGACAGCTCACACTTTCGCAGGAGAAAATTATGCAAATAACATAAAAAAGAACAGATGAAAAAAGTCATTTGCATGTCTTGAGGGTGAGAAAATTCTCTTGCCAGAGAAGAAACTGACGAGTGTCCCCTCACAATAAGACTGTGAGATATGTTCATCACTGCCGTTTTCTCAAGTGGGTCTCCCACTTGGGACATATGGCATTCCCTTGTGTGTGTGTGTGTGTGTGTGTGTGTGTGTGTGTGTGTGTGTGTCAGAGACAGAGAGACAGAGACAGAGACAGAGACTGAGATTGAGACTGAGGACACAGAAGCTGTACTTGCTTCTTACTATTTATGGATAGGTCAGGACCCCCCAAATTTCCAGAACAGAAGGAAGAGAGAATAGAGCACCTGAGTGCTTTTTATATGCCCCTAAGCCTATAAAAACCGTGTTAGTAATATTCTAGCTCACTGATGAAACTTCTTGGTTCAAAGAAAAAAATCCCAAACCCTTCAGTGTAACTGAGTTGTTATAAATAGCACAGACACATGCACTGGCAGGTAAAACACAGACACCTTCCCAGAGAAGGCCCTGGAGGAGAGGTTCTGCCACCTCCTGAGCAGAGGCCTCCTCTCCTTCACCTGGCAGAGGGTGAGAGATGAAGGTGAGGAAGGTTGATCAATACACTTCAGGAGTGGGAGAAGAACTTATGCAGGAAGCACAAGATCCAATTATAGACTGGCAAGACAGGATTCCAGTAGAAAAGAAGCAGCTTAAATGGAAATTGATGCTCCTAAACATAAACAGCAAACTGGAAAAAAATAACTGCTAATTTCTTCTGAGAGGGTTCCTACCAGGCTTTAACACAGTGCTTGTGAATGACAATCAGACACACTTCATGGCACTGGGGAGTATTTGGTCGAGCAATTGACTCCTGGGTTCCCTGCTCTAAAGATCACTTAGGGTTGAGATCTTTTGATGCATTTTAAAATGAAATTGAACATGGGCCTTATTCATGAACAGCAGTTATCATCATAAGCTACAAAAAAGGAGCACATGAATCTAACTGTGCTGTCCTGGACAGTTTTATCTTGACGTCTACATGAGGTTATATTTATGAAACTTCCAAATACCCAATCTTCCATTTTCATAGAAAAGTCCTTCACTCTAGATCACAGCTACCCATAGTATATGTCACTCCAGGAATTGTTAAGTAGGTGTTAGATGTCTGATTGATTTTATGGTATTTCATAACAAATATGTGCCACATGCCATGCACTGTGAATGCATTTCAGCTGTACTTATTGCTCATAAAATCCTTAGATCAATACTGTTATGAGATTTACTCTAATAAATTTGCGATAGTTCAGATGAATTAAGTACTTTAATTCAGGCCACCCAGCCAGGATACAATAGTCCAGGATTCAAACTATAATTATAAAATCTTAACGAACATTTAGAAATCTCCTAACAGCAAACCTTGTATGCTGTCAAAAGTATAGAAACGTTGCATAGGTTGTATGACTTACAAAATTTATTTTTACATCTTGGAAATATTTTTATAATTTCAAAATATATAACACTGTGAGGGTATAGCCACAGAATATGTTCTGACACATATTACCACAAAATTAAATTCATAATCAATGTTAACCTACAAAAGCAAACTCCTCTGGAATTCTCAGTTTATTCAATTTCATTAACACTAATTTATAATCAACAAAATTATTGACTTTGTAATTCATTTGTTTTCAAACAACCATAATACTATTCTTAATTAAAAGCATCCTATTCTATGTGTATAACAATTATTAAAAATATACTGGGTCAGCTATGAAACTTTATCACTAATTTTCTAGCAAAAAGCAGGAATGTAAGTATTGTTTAAGTGTTAGTCATGAGCAACAAAGCTGAACAAGGTCCTAAGTTCAATTTCTAGTACTGGCATACATCCTTTCATATTTATCTCTCCATCTATCCATCCATTTATCTATCTATCTATTTTTTACTTAATATTATCATCATAATCATTTCTATTTATATGTAAATTCATATATATCCATATGTATATATCCAAAATAATATTGATGTCTTATATCCAAGTTCTACAAGGTGTCAAAAAAAACATAATGTCAAAAAATCAGCATGGATCTAAAAACATTCTAATTTATTCATGCTCAATCTAGAAGTTTTTCAACCCTTTCAAAAAATCACACCAGTTTCTGTTTTTTTCCTGTTTCCAGACATTCATAATCTTTAGAGAAATGTTGTGACCACACTTTTAAATAAAAGTATCTAATAAAAATTCTGCCTAAAAAGGACTGATGATAATTCAAATTAATTCTATATTTAAACTTTGCCAAGAACATTCCTGCCTATTATCTCATTTGATTCTTACAGGAATTTTGTGAAATAGATTACCATAAGTATTTTTCACATATTATAATGATGGGAAAACGAAGAATGAAAAGAGCAAGTACTTGTCCTTTGGTCTTTTAAACTTAGCAAGAAACACAATGCACTCCTTTCTGGGCAAGTTTTATTGCTTTCTTCTATATGTAGTAAATAATTTCTTTCTAAGTAAGGTTGAATATATAAAAGGCTCCTAAATGGATAATAGGTGGACTATGTTTTGTTAAGTTAGTTTGGTTTGTTCAAAACTGTATAAAATACGCTCATTACTTTTTAATGCAAGAAAAATTACTGTAATTATGGAGTTTATGATTGTACATAAAAGCTTTCATTCCTTCTGATTTATCTTAAATTTTGACTGCATTTGGTTATTATTACATAAATATATTAAGATAACCATCTAGTTATTTATTTGTTACATAAATATAAACATATTTCAGCACATTTTTAGATTAAAATATGACCACCCTCCAAATGTTCCCATTAATTACCAAATAAGAGTAAATTCTGTAGCATTATTGTTAATTGTTTTAACTATAAAATCAAGTCACTATACAATAACTGACCTTTTAGCAGTAGCATGAGCTAATAGTACTACTGATAGGTTAATAGAAAAGATATTTCTACGTACCTCTAGATCTGAAAAGAGGAGACTGGATGGACATCTGACTGCATTATATTCTAAGGGTTATTTTATGTATTTTAGAAACCAGTTTTTACTCATCTGTACTCATTCATTTAAAATATGATGAAATTTTGTTAAAAAGAAAGCTTCATTGGGTACAGAAAACTTGGACTGTAGTCAAAGTCACTCACCAGCTTTGTAACCTTCAAACATTTAAGAAGCTTCTAGAACCTCATGGGAAAATGTAAGGAAATCAAACTGTATTAGCTCTAAAATTTCATTCAGCTATAAAATGCTTTGGCTGATAATTTGTGATATCTTTGCTACATAATTTACAAATGACTAGGATTTCAAGAAGTTAGGGTTGTAAGCAGACACACATTTCCTCCCCTCTTACCTTTCCAAGGCAATCACAATTTAGTGGGTTTAGCCTACAAACAGCATCAGAGAAATTATACTTTGGTTACATATCACAAATGATTTAAGGATCAGCTACCAAATCACTGATGTGAAACTATGTGTGGAATTGATTAAAATAAATGCAATGTATAGAAATGTTGCTTACCTATTTTTATATAATGATAATATTTTCTGGAGGGACACTTCAATGTTTTATTGCACGTAAGCTAGATGTTTAACTTTTTTGTTCTTTTATTGGCATGGTTAGTAAAGAAATGAAAATGAATTTAATTAGAGCAATTAAGAATTAACTTTCAAAAGGAGTATATTTGAATAATAGACATGCAATATTAATATAGATTGAGGTTTCAAACCACATTTCCATGAGAGTAGAAAGTTATTTTAAACTAGCAAAAATAACTGAATAATTAAAGGGCTTACAGTAGATATAATTGGTTGGCATTTAAGACCCTTCTTGTTAGCTTAGATTTATTCTATTCTGTATCTGCCAGATAGAAAAAATTATTAAGTGAAAGCACAATGATAAAATAACATATAAAATTCTGAAAATATTAAAACTAATTTACCTAAAGTCCAATGGTTAAAAGTGCAAGTGCAAAATCAAAAAAAACACAATGTAGTCATATTTTAAAATAAAAATTAATTAGGTGACTACATGAAAAAAATAAAATTAGTATTATTAATCAGAACAGAGGGACAGGCTTATTTCATTTAGGTATAAAGAGATTTTCTCTCTCTGAGAGTTTGAAAGGCACAGAGAATGGAAGTTAGGAAGACAGGGAGTTAATGATAGAAACTGTGAAATGAATTGCTAATTAGTAAAACTTCCTAGAGGTACAGTAAATCTTAACTTATAAATACTATATATTTGTATCTATACAACTATATATTTAATCTTAATGAGATATCTTTGGGAGGGGAATTGGGAAAAATGAGGGGGAGATAACAATGTTCAACAAGACTTGTGCTTATTTTCTTACTTATGAAACTGTAACTGTAATCCATTTGTACACCACCTTTACAATTAAAAAAGAGATATCTGTACTTGAGTATACCATGGTACTTAAGTATACCATACTTAAAATTCGAAGTAAAAGTAAACAAATGACAATCCCAAGTCCTGGAAACAATGTGAAAAATTTATTATTCTTATTCAATGGAATTTTAAATAGTGCTTTCAGTGTGGAAAACACTTCAATAATTCATTTGGTCAAACAACACATACCTATGGTGTAATGTGACCATCTAAATATGAGTTTATCATTAAAAAGAAAGAAAAAATAGTAAATCTGTTCATTTAAACACTTGATGATAATAATTGGCTAATTGTATTAGCTCTAAACTACAAACAACTGAAATATCTGTGAACAGATAATATGCAAATCTTTTATTCATGAAAGCATAATACTCTATAGTCAATAAGAGAACCACGACTAGTGATATTTTGTAAACTGAACCTCCTGATCATTTTATGAATGGGGAAAAAACAGAGTCAAATGGATGACAATCATATTATTCAATCTGCTTAAAATAAAAATGTATGTAAAAATTTTACAATGACAGAAAACTAGATAAGTGGTTGAGTTGACCTTTGCTGGATGAGTATAAAGCACACATTTCCATGGAAAACTTTGGGTTGATGTAACTGTGTAGTATTTTCAATAGAATAGTAGTTTTGCAGATGCAAATTTCTTTCAAAGCTTGTGTCATTAAGATTTCAAATATATGTAGCTAGTTTGTGTAGCTATGAGGTTACTACAATAAAATAACAAAAAATGCTTCTCTTCAATTTCTACTTTCATAAAATATTACAGGAATTAAACTGCACATGTCCTGTTTCACCTGTGATAATTTAATAGTATGGGCCGGGCACCGGTGGCTCACGCCTGTAATCCTAGCTACTGAGGAGGTTGAGATTTGAGGATCACGGTTCAAAACCAGCCTGGGCAGAAAAGTCTGTGAGACTCTTATCGCTAATAAACCACCAGAAAAATTGGAAATGGTGCTGTGGCTCAAGCAGTAGAGTGCTCGCCTTGAGCTGAAGAGCACAGAGATAGCGCCCAAGCCCAGAGTTCAAGCCCATGACTGACCATAATAATAATAATAATAATAATAGTAATAATTTAACACTATGTTTTCAACTCTTTATACCCTATCCTCTAAAGAAAGCATATGGATAGTGCAATCAAATCACCTACTTTATATTTCTAACAGTTTCTTAAATTGTATTGAGCATTCTCCACTCAATCACAGTTTAAGACAACTTTAAACTTAATGTCCTAGCACCTATCCTGATAATAGTTCAGTAAAATTTTATATAGGGAAATAAAGTGCTATTTTATTTGAAACAATGACTGCTGTGCAATGATAATTGCTGTTCAATACACATATATCATTGTCCATTGGTTCCCAGCTTCCTTGTCATGAGGATTGAAATGTTAATCTTGCATGTCTTCAGCTTCTGTGATACAATAAGTGACATTATACTATAGAACATATAATTGGACTTCTTTTAGCTTTAACTGCACCTGGCAGCCCCTAACACAAAAGTAACTTTTATAACATCATGAAATTGGTCTAGAAACAGAACATCTAAACAAACTCAGTATGTCTCTTATTTGCGGATACACTGAAGTTAAGCATTTCTTCGACTATCATGATGACATTATTCTGAATACCATCTTTCATTCTCTCCTCACTTACACTAACTCTAACACCAAGTTTCCTCTCATATTGACTTCCTTTTTCACTCTCATACAAAGACAATAATAATCTAATTCAATAATACAAGAAATGGCTAACTTTTATTTTATTTATTAAAGTAAATTAAACTCTAATAGGGGGTTTTATAAACTTTACCATGCACTGGAATTCAAATAAACAAATTTTAAGATTTCACAATATAGTAACTGCTTCAGAGTGCTATAAGAAGTGATTGCTTTGAGTGGTTTACTCATTGAAGTAACAATGACAAAATGCGTTGTGAATCCTTGGGTTACTTTCTCAGACTACATTTGCTCAGGTCAAACTGAATTGTCTTACTGCACATGGAAAAGCAACATTAAATGAATCTATACACACACAGCACTAATAAGTAATTGTAGCATTATTTAGGCTCAATAAATAATAAATAGCTGCTTCAAGAATTAAAGGAAATTGTGTATGCAGTATGTACAATTTTATTTATGATTATATGTATGCTTCAGTATTGGCTGAATATTGTGGCCAATATTTTGAATCTTGAGAACATTTCAGACTGAAATATTTTTTCAGACACAAACATACAATTTACTTTTCATTTTTAGAAAAAAATGACATATGTATGTAAACATAATAAACACATGCTGTGGACATGTGAACTATCTCAAGATAACAGTTTTAAATTTTGTAAACATTTTGGAATGTGTGTTTGTGTGTGTTTTTGTGTGTACTCAGGTAGAAATATGTTTTACAGATGTTATTGAGACAATGAAATGTATAGCATAGAAATATATTAATGATTGATACTGATGATTAAATAAAAATGTAGTTAATTTAGTCAGTAAAATGTTTACAAATATATTTTAACTTGGAAAGATTTCACCTATTTATAGAAAAGTAGATAACATCATAAGGCCATGTATAAATGCACACACACACATATATATATGTATATTCATGGACTTGAGTACATATTTCAAAGCACACATACACACATATATATATATACACAGACTTAGGTACATATTTCAAAGCAAAGTTATCCAATAAGAGTAAATAAACATTTTTTTCTTGATCAACTATAATGGTTAGGAGATAATTAACTCACCATTCTTTTTTATTTGTAAGGATAAATTTAGGAAAACAAAAGAAAGCAAGTCTTTATTTTGTTTACCTGTCCACTTTTCAATGGTTTTCTCTTCACTGTATTCCCATATGTTACAGGAGGAGGGAGCTGCAATTTAGAATGCTACATAAATTTAGTTTTTATGTATTTTAAGTCAGAGTACTTGATTTTCCAAATTGGATGCTAATTTCTTCCCAGACAGTTCTACTGCCATGGGCAGCTGCACCAGCTGAACTCTTTCAAAGTCTCAGAGATAAGAAATGGATAGCATGTTCTGTTTCTCACTCACTCCACCTCCACCCGTTAAGGACGGGGAAAAGTATCAAGAAAACTACTTTTAATGACACAGAGAAAAAAATCCTCTACTACAGAGGCATATGGCTTCTAACAAGCTGCCTTAGCCTGTTAAAAGCAGAAATGAAATATCTCACGTTAGGGCAAATGCCATTATTTCTTCAGAGTCGGATGCAGTCTGCATCTTTGCTTGTATGGAAATATGTTATCTGACATTCATGTTAACTTTTGGAATAGAAGTAAGCCAAAGATGACATTTTTTGCCTATCTTCAAATCTTCTTTCTTAATTTTGGATTTTAAAGATATTTTAGGCATTTGTAAAAATCAAAGGAACTAGTATTAATAGATGCCCGTGCTAGCATCTTGCAGCTTTTCTCGGTCCATCTTACTTCATCTACAGATTTTCGTACTGTCCATTCACCCCGTCTTGAAGATGTTTGCATTAAATCCTAAGACATAACCTAATTCTACTTACAAATACTTCAAGATTCTCTTCAAATGATTGAGACATCCTCTTTCTTTCTGAAAAGACATCTGACATATCTTTTGCCTGTGGTATTTCCTTTGCTTTGCTTCTAAATGATCAGTGGTAATTGAGAATTGTGTCCAAATAAGATCCACTAGATTTCTGTATTTGAACTATTAAAATTGCATATTAATATTATTAAGGCCTCTAGAAGAGTAAAAAAGACAAGCAAGAAAATGACCAATAATCCCTTAAACTTAACTCCAGAGACTGAAACCCACATCTCTCTATTATTCTCCTGATATGGGTCAGGAGCAACATCAGAAGACATTTTATTCACAATAAACTGATAGCTTAGAATGATCATGCATTATAAAAGATTTGTATTTTTTTATGATGAGTAAGTGACCTGTTACAGACTTGGTCACAAACATTTGAATAGTTTATTAGCAAATTTCTTATGTGTAATAAAAAATGTTCACATATTCTAGAAAAGTAATTTCCTATGCTATGAAATATGAAAGCTGCATCTAATAGCTATTAGAACATAATTTTCTAATCACTTTATTTCAGTGCCTGATTTCTACTTGACTTCTTACAAAACGCCAAGATATAGACAGTAAGTCAAATGGCCTGCTGGGCACTGGTGGCTCATGCCTGTAATACTAGCTACTCAGGAGGTTGAGATCTGAGGATCGTGGTTCAAAGCCAGCCCGGAAACTATGGGACCTATGGTTCTTTGGGCCTGGCTTACTTCACTTAATATAACTTTTTCCAAGTCTTTCTATTTCCTAACAAATGAGGCAATGTCATTCTTTCTGCTGGAGGCATAGAATTCCATTGTGTATATATACCGCATTTTCTTGATCCATTCATCTACTGAGGGGCATCTGGGTTGGTTTCATATCTTAGCTATGGTAAATAATGCTGCAATAAACATAGTTGTGCTGGTAGCTTTAATATGTCTGAGTCAAGCAGAAAAGGTCAGATAAGTTGATATTAGGGAAATGAACCCTAAGATACGTATTCAAATGTTTTTTTTTTCTTTCATGCAATTGTTTCCAACACATTTAATTTATAAGATTATTTCTTTGCCCCTCTGTACAGTATTTTCACAATAAAAAAAAGATTATTTCTTTGTTGCTTTGTATGTCCCTCCCCCACAGTATAAACCCTGCTTTCACTGTATTTGATGTCGGTATAATTTGTGTAGGGGAAAGGAAAAAACAAATCGTTTAAATAGGGATACAGGTGGACCCATTGCAGCAATGAGATGTACAAGTTGTTATGTGGAAAAAGAACTTTACAACTTTGGTGGGGGGGGGAGGAAGATTGAGTGGGGGGGGCGGGGGAGGATGGGAAGGGATGGGAAGAGGAAACAAAGGAGGAGGCTACAATGCTTGATAAGAAATGTACTCATTATCTTGCCAATGTAACTGTAACCCCTCTGTACAGTATTTTCACACACACACACACACACACACACACACAAAGCCAGCCCGGGCAGGAAAGTCTGTGAAACTCTTATCTCCAAAAAAAGACCAGAAAACCAGAAGTGGCTTGTAGCTCAAGTGGTAGAGCCCTAGTCTTCAGCTGAAGATCTAAGGGACGGTGCTCAGGTCTAGAGTTCAAGTCCCACAACCAACAACAACAGCAACAAAAAAAGTCAAATGGCCTGCAATGACTGGATTACTCTCAAAGTGTTTTATTTATTCGGAAATATTTTCTGAATAAATGATATAAGGCTTGACAATAAACTAATGGCTTCTTATATAGTGTAGATGTTTACCTGATTCAGTATTTTATTACCTATCTGGGGAATTCCATTAACTGATTTTTAAAAAAAATTTATTTTTTTATTGTAAAAATACTGCACAGAGGGGTTACAATTACATGGGCAAGATAATGAGTACATTTCTTAACAAGCATTGTAGCCTCCTCCTTTGTTTCCCCTTCCCATCCATTCCCATCCTCCCTCCCCCATCCCCCCATCCTCCCCCTACCCCCCTCCCCCCCCCCCCCGCCCCCCACCAAAGTTGTAACTTAACTGATGTTTTTGCTCAGCTTGGGAATAGGAAAAAATATCAGTATTGCTACTCCAGAACTGTGTTCATATAGGACACTTCTCTCAACAGTCTTGTAAAACATGTATCTTTTGAGTTCATTTTGTTTTTGTTTTGTTTGTTTGTTTTAGTGATATCTTGAGGCTTGAGCTCAGGGCCTAGGCATTGTCCCTGAACTATTTTGCTCAAGGCAAGCACTATACCACTTGTACCATCAGCTCAACCTGCTTTCTAGGGGCCAATTACTGAAAAGAGTCCTTAGGACTTTTGTTCCTCATCTGGTTTTAGTCAGAAATCCTCAGATCTCAGCCTCCTGAGTAGCTAGGGTTACAGGCATCAGGCAACAATTCCCTTCAGAACAGTGTATCTTTGTCATATAAGATATATTTACATAGATGTGTACTATAAATAATTATTTTCTTAATTTCTAATAGAATATCTAATTCTGCTTTTGAGGTAAAGTTTTATGTATGCCATATTTCATAATGAGGAGCCACATTATACAACTGAATTTGATATCTTGTTATTTCTCATCACCTAAATGAGTTATCATTTTTCATAAAATTGTTATTTAATGTTTTTAAACTCACTGCTATAGATATTACTTATGATAATCAAATGTTATTAAGTACATCTTGAAAGATTAATGCTTGAATATTTCTATCCTCAGTTGTACTAATGTGCACAAATTTTATATTACTTACAGAGTACTGGCATACTTTCATTGGTTGTAAGACGCTGAGATAGTACAACCAATTTGTTGTACTTTTAATAGATTTGATGAAGGAACTATTTCAGATAATTTATAAACACATTTCAACACAAGAATTTTTATCAATGATTTCAACACAAAAAATTCTAAAATAAAGAGTGACTTTTTTATACATAAATTTAGGTAATCACAGAATTATTAGTTTATAAACTTTATGATATCTTTCAAATATTTTTGTTTGATAGAGAGTTTTTTGTTATTGTTCTTGTTCTTCTGTCTCTGGTAAACTTTGTTTTTAATTCAAAAAATGAGAATTTTTTAAGCTTTTCTACATTGAGGATCATAATATTGTTAAGTTGATTCTCCTGTTTGTGTGTGTGTGTGTGTGTGTGTGTGTGTGTGTGTGTGTGTGTGTATGTGTGTACATGCACAAAGTTCATTAGGAAAAGCACTCATGTGTGCACTAGCATTTATTGCGATATTCCTAGGAAAATTGACCCCAGGATTTTCTCCCCTTTCAAATTGCTTTAGAAGATAAGTTGATGTTAGGGAAATGAACCCTAAGATATATATTTAAATGTTTTTTTTTCATGCGATTGTTTCTAACACATTTATAAGATTATTTCTTTGTTGCTTTGTATGTCCCTCCCCCGAGGTATAACCCCTGCTTTCACTGTATTTGATGTTGGTATAATTTGTGGAGGGGAAGGGGAAAAACAAATTGTTTAAATAGGGATACAGGTGGACTCATTGCAACAATGAGATATAGAAGTCGTTATGTTCAAAAACGAACTTTACAACTTTGGTGGAGGGGGAGGGGAGGAGGAGGATAGGGGGGGTTGGGGGGAATGATGGGAAGGTATGCCAAAGGGAAACAAAGGAGGAGGCTGCAATGCTTGATAAGAAATGTACTCATTATCTTGCCTATGTAATTGTAACCCCTCTGTACAGTATTTTCACAATAAAAATAAATAAAAAAATAAAGAAAAGTTTAAGAAAACTACACAGCCTATCTAAGGGTCAAAAATTAGTTCCAATCATGATATTTTAAGTGTAAAATTTTAATGTTCAGCAGATGCAGCGTCTGTGAAACAGGTAACAAAGGGACACAAACTGGTTTCACATTGGTTAACATTGAAGTTGCCTCTTTATTTGCTTCATCTATTGGACATGTAAAGACTGTGAAGAAAAGTCAGGATTTTAGTAGTCTGAAGGGGTCAACATATATTTGATTGAATATAATTGAATCACCTCATAAGGGGTATTTTGCTCAAGATTTCTTGGATGAGGAGTTAAGTCCAGAAATCACTTTCAGATTACAGCCAAAGATTGAGCACAAACTTTGACCATCAATGCTCTGCTTAGGACTCCCCAGTGATCAGCAACTAAAGCACACCAAGGTGATTTTAGTCCTAGGTTTATACAATAGTTTTTTTCCACTATTGTTATCATGCAAGCACACAAGGTGTACAATATGGCCACACAGGAAAAAGGAATTTGTGTAATAAAAATCAAACTTAGATATCAGCTGCAGACACAAGTCCACATATGCACTGTTGGCAGCCATTTCAAAACTTTCCAGGAGTTTTCATAGACAGGAATATTAAAGAAGATAAATCCCCACTAGTTGGTGTAGGAAGAAACTTAATAAACAAGAGCACCTCAGACAAAAAGCTGAAAATAAAGGATCCTGACAATAAAACACTTAGTGCTTGAAGAACGGAGCAAATTTTTTTTCTGGCAATTGAACTACAAAGAGGGTGGATTCCATTTAAAAGTCGTATAAAAAGTCATTATTAGAAATTGTGTCATTGTTAGTGGTTAGTGGAGACAGAGGTCCAGAAGGAAAGCTGGTGAAAAGCTGGCAAAAATCCACGAAGGCAGCAGGGCACCGGTGGGTCATGCGTGTAATCCTAGCTAGTCAGGAGGCTGAGATCTCAGGATCAAGGTTCAAAGCCAGCCTGGGCAGGAAACTCCATGAGACTCATCTTCAACAAAACACTAGAAAACCGGAAGTGGCACTGTGGTTAAAGCAGTAGAGCGCTCACCTTGAGCTGAAGAGCGCAGGGACAGCGCCCAAGCCCAAGCTCCACGACCCACCAAAAAAAAAAAGAGAGAGAGAGAGAGAATTTGAAAGAGGTGCCTCTGAAGAGGAAATAAGAATGAACAATTGACACACGAAGAAATGTTCAGCCTTTCTGGTTATAAAAGAAGCGTAAATCAAAACAACATTGAGATTCCACCTCCCCCCCGCAATTTGAAAGGCCATTAAAATCTATAATAGCAGATGTTATTTGGGCAGGGGTGTGCCTAAAGCAATATGAGGGTTCCTCAAAGACTAAACATATAGCCTCCCTATGATCCATCATCTCTTTCCCTCATTTAACCAAATGATCACAAACTAGACCACACTAAAGCTACCAGTACAACTATGTTGCTTGTCATAGCTAAGATATGGAACCATCACAGATGACTCTCAATTAATGAATGGATCAAGAAAATGGAGTATGTATACACAATGGACTTATATACTTCCATCAGAAAGAATGATATCACCTCATTCATAAGGAAATGTTAACTGTAGAAAGCCAGAGCCAAAGAAACAAAGGCTCCATGGTTTCCCTCATTTGCAATAATTAGTATATGTCTAGGATTGTCCTAGCAGAGGATCAAAATAGCTCAATAGCTATGACTTATAACAATATAAAATGATGCTAATCAGAATAAACTCAAATATATGGAAACAAGAGGGTTTTTTCTTTGTTTTTAATGTAATGTGAAGCTTCTTTTTTCCTTTTGTTTTTACCTCTTTAGTTTAAACCTCTTGTCACTGTATTTGATTTTTGTTATCCTCCATCTACATCTTTTTCTGACTTTGAGAAAGAAAGGAAAATAGCAAATGGTGAGACAAAGGACAAAGGGTGAACAAGTGCAAAAGAGAGAGTCACAAAAAATGTGTTGGAAATGGACTTTACACCTTGGGGGGAAGGGAGCTGGAGGGAAGGGAAAGTGGGAAAAAACAACAAGAAATGAACTCATTGCCTTACTTATGTAACTGTAACCACTCTGGCATCATCCTTACAAAAATTTAAATTATATTAAAAAAAAAACACACATAAGCCCAAGGATCCTGTCAACAGCCTCCAACCTTGAACACAGCTGGTTATAGAAACTGCTAGGAAATCTCAGGAAACCAGTTTCAAACCAGTATGGCTAGACGAGGGACTGTTTTGGATAAAAGTCATAAAATGTCTCCAGAATATACTTTTATTGTGAGACTATCCCACATTAATGTCAAGCTCCTTAAGTATTGATTCTATGACATCTCCATTTCATAGTGGTATATTATCATCATTCATCCTTTTCATTATCATTATTATTTGATCCTATTGATGGGTTTGAAATCAAGTCCTCAAACTCTTACTTGTTTTTTTTTCTTCTCAAAGGTGGGGTTTTTGGATTGTCCTATGTGAAATTGATTGGCTAACAACTTTACAAATGATAAATTAAGATAACTTCAACATCTCATTGGATTATGATTCATCTAACATGAAATTTGGGGAGGTTTTTTGTTTTTTAGGGTTTTTTTATTTTTTGTTTTGTTTTTGTTTTTTGATGAGCTAGCTAATATCTCTCTGACAAAAGAAGATGATGAAACTTTCTGTTTTCTATATGGTTGGTTATTTAATTACTTTACTATTTTAGGATTTTAAAAGTTGAATTTTATTTTTTGTCTTTAAATAGTTGTACGAAAGAGTTGCCATTTAACAAAACAGTTTCTGAAAACAACGTATCTTGATCAACGTCAGTCATTTCAACATTCTCACTCATTTCTCCCCTGCCCACCCCTTCCCCCATTCTATAGGATATACATTGTATTCTTGACTGAATTCTTCTCATCTTTCTTCTCCTCATTCATCTACCCTTTTCCTAATGACCCAAGCTCACTAATAATTTTTAAATGAGTTTTTTTATTGTGAAAATACTGTACAGAGGGATTACAATCACATGAGCAAGGTAATGAGTACATTTCTTATCAAGCATTTTTGCCTCCTCCTTTGTTTTTCACCTACCATCCATCTCAACAACTACATCCATCTCCATCTAAATTGTAAAGTTTGTTTTTCGACATAGCACCTTGTACATCTCATTGTTGCAATGGGTCCACCTGTATCCCTATTTAAAAAATTTGTTTTTTCCCTTCCCCTCCCCAAATTATACCAACATCAAATACAGTGAAAACAGGGGTTATACTGTGGGGGAGGGACATACAAAGCAACAAAAAAAATCATGTGGTACTTTATAAATACATTAGAAATAATAGCAAGAAAGAAAAAAGAAACACTTGTGTCCTTATCTTGGGGTTCATTTCACTTAACATCATCTTATCTGACCTTTTATGCTTGTCTCAGATATATACTAGTTATTATACATAGAGGAAACTATGGGACCTATGTTTCTTTATGCCTGGCTGACTTCACTTAATATAATTTTTCTCAAGTCTTTCCATTTCTTAATGAATGGGGCAATGTCATTCTTTCTGATGGAGGCACAGAATTCCATTGTGTATATATACCACATTTTTTGATCCATTCATCTACTGAGGGGCATCTGGGTTGGTTCCATATCTTAGCTATGGTAAATAATGCTGCAATAAACATAGTTGTGCTGGTAGCTTTAGTATGGTCTTGTTTGTGATCATTTGGGTAAATGCCCAAAAGTAGGATTGCTGGGTCATAGGGGAACTCCGTGAGGAGTCTTTTGAGGAACTTCCATACTACTTTTCAAACTGGTTGAACAAGTTTATACTCCCACTAACAAGACAGTAAGGTTCCCTTCTCTCCATATCCCCTCCAGAATCTGTTGTTATTAGAGTTCTTGATTATAGCCATTCTAACTGGGGTGAGGTGGTATCTCTATGTTGTTTTGATTTGCATTTCTTTTATGGCTAGAGAGGTTGAGCATTTCTTCATGTGTGTTTTGGCCATTCTTATTTCCTCTTCAGAGAAGCTTCTCTCTAAGTTTTTAACCCACTTATTTATTGGGCAGTTGTTTCTTTGAGGATTTGTTGTTGGGGGATTTAATTTTTTGAGTTCCAAATATATTTTATATATGAGGCCCTTGTCCATTGTATAGCTAGTGAAGATCTTCTCCCAATCCATTGGCTTTCTATTGATCTTGCTAGCTATGTACTTTGCCATCCAGAAGCTCTGAAGCTTCATGCAATCCCATTTGATTATTTGCATTTCTGGGTCTCTATTTAAAAAATTTTTGGTCTCTGCCAAGGAGACCTAAGATTTCTCCTATTCTGTCCTGTAATATTTTCAATGTCTGCTTTGACTCTGAGGTATTTGATCCATTCGTAGTTAATTCTGGTGCAGGGTTATATATAAGGATCTAGCTTTAGTTTTCTACAAGTGATTAACTAATTTTGCCAGCACCATTTAATGAAGAGGTTGTCTTTCTTCATATTTAATTATTTAAAGCAGTCATATATTTTATTCTCTGAGCCACATGGGAACAGATCATCAGAATAAAGCCGAAGTTTGTCCCCTATGGGCTTTGCCAAAGATGACTTCAAACACAGTGACTCTTTACTCAGGCAAGTTATTAATATTTTTAGAGAAACAATATAATGAGCTTCAATATAAAAATGTGAGGACTGCATAACTTTAAATATTTTCACTTTTACATACACAAATATGCTCATTTCTTAAATGCAAACCATTCAAAAGGTATGACTTGCAGTGGAATATTTATACTTAAATTTATACATGTTTTTGTAAATCATTTTGATACTGGAAATGATATTTTTCTTATATCATTTCCCCAGTAGGCTAAGCTTATTAAGTATGCAGAAATTCTAACTTAATAAGTATGTATTCTCACCTTGTTTGTGATGTTTCTAGAAACTAATGAATTTGACTATTTAGTTAACACATTTCCTTAATATGACATAGAAGGAAGTAAACGATTATTCATATATGCAATACATAACCAAATACATCTTTAACAAATTTTTCCTTCAGAAAGCATGTGATATTTTAATAAAATACAAATTATTAGGAAATCAATCGTTATAGCTTCACCATTTTTATTCTCTTTGAGTAAATGATTAATTAAAGGCAATGATAATAATTATTGGCAATATAATTGTAGTGGAATTTAAAAACCACTATAAATGTACACAGTTTTGCAATAAGCTTTTAATGTTTGTGTTCTTTGTTTAAAAAATATTTATCACTATTTTTACAGAGCAAAGTTTATTGACTGAGCATTTCTGCAGATAGGCAGGTAGCCTTTCTCTTTCCTCTTAAGTACACTAGATTTTTTCCAAGAGAAGACTTTGAACTGATGACTATCCAAAACATGCAGAAAATCAAGCAATGGACTACACTTTCCTAATTATTGAGATTTATCTTTATTATTTCCTAGCACAGTCAAATTTGAATATGAGAAACTGGGGAATTAAATTTGAAGAATATTCATGATTATATTATACTGTATTTCATGTGAAAGAATTTTACATCAATAAACAGCCCAGTCTACGGTAAGGCTTTGTTCTGAACTTAACTGCAATGTTAATTGAGGTCCCTACATATTTAGAGATAATATGACTTATGCTATTGAAGTCTACCTATTATTTTCATGAAATTAAAATATGTAAGTGAATGATTGTTCCTTCAAGATAACAATCATTCTTTGTTCCAAAACATCAGTGAGCACATATTCACACAGTTTTCAGGTTTATTTGACAGTTTAATATATCTAATCCCTTGAGGATGTCAAAGAAGAAGACAAAATGCTGGTTTAATATAATGATGCCAGAGAAGGTAAGAAAAATTGCTTTTGTTTCTTTCAAATAATAACAATTCATGTAGCTATTTACATTTATAAAAGATAAAGATATAGACCCCAACAATGTAGTCAGACATAAACCTGGGTGTTTCTGTGAATATATTTTGTAGAGATGATTAAAGCTTACTAGTTGCCTTCAAGTAGTTAACCCTAGATGATCTCGGTAAGTTTAGTCCATCAGTTGAAAGACTTCAGAAGGATAGCTAACAATTTCCATAAAGGAAAAGAAAGTGTTGGAGAACTAATTGAGAGAGTCCTACCTTATCCCATCTGAAGTCCTACAAACATGGGACTTAAGTCTACCCAGCTTTTCCCTTCCCTACACCAAAAGCAGCCAGCAAATCTAACTACTAAGATGGCTGCTCAATCCTTTCCTCTGGGTCAGATCCAAATGATGACACCTAGACATGCCATTTGTTGAAGGCTTAACTATTTTCTCAACTATTCCCAAAGGGAGATAGGTCATTTATAATGTAAACTTCAAATAAGTAGAGAAGAGCCAATAACAACAGTAGCAAAACACAAACAACTAAAATATAAAATAGTGTATGTTCATCAGACACAGAATATCTATTAGATTCTATTAGAAAAAAATATTGTTGTAATGTGAGATGATTCCCCAGTCGCTCTCCCTCTCCCTCTCTCCTTCCCTCTGTCAACTTCCTTGCTGCTTTCCTTGCTCTCTTGCCTCCTTGTTTCCTTCCTTCCTTCTTTCCTCCATTCCTTCTTTCTTCCCCCCTCTTCCATTTTCCCTCTCTCCTTTCTCTCTCTCCTTCTCCATGTCCACGTCCTCTCCTTCTCCCTCTTCCCTCCCTCTTTCATTCTCTTTTCCCTTTCTTTTTGTCTTTCTTTGCAGCTTTCTTCTTTTCTGATACTACTAAGAGTGATTTTTGAAAAATGTTTCATTTTTAAATAGTCTTAAGTAGTTATGCAGAAGTGCTTTCATTCTCTGCATCAGTTTTTGAGTACAATGTACCTTGATCAATGTCACCCCTTTTATCATTTTATCTTTCATTTTAAGCAACATTTATTTTATGCTCAGGTATTTCTATTACTGAGTCACACAGCATCAAATGAAATGGTATGAAATGCTTATGTGTGTAACTGACAATATGCTAGATGGAAAAAGTTTGATTCTGTGATTTATTTTATTACTTATATAGGCATACGTCATATTTTATATTGTTCAAAAATTAACACATATAAATATTTAAACATTAGGAGATAGTTACATTGTAAGTATCTATGCATTTGGTCAAAAGCCATTCTAATTTAGCCACTTAAGGACAACAAACTTTTATATAGAATCGTAGGTATTATTTCAGATACTTGGCTATGATAAGGTAATACACACACACACACACACACACACACACACACACACACACACACACACACACGTAGATCAAGTTTTCACAGAAGTAGGCAAAGATTATAAACTACTGAGTATTGTGAAGGTCCAATTTGAATGGATTTGGTCATATACTCATGTCCTAATCCTAAATTATCTCTCAACCTCATGTGGTACAGACCAACAAATAGAAAATAGAGATGAAATAGAGTCCAGGAATACATACACACACACACACACACACACACACACACACACACACACACACACACACACACACATGAACGTAAAATAAGTGACAAAAAAGAGAGGGAATTTTTCATTGTAGTACATGTCCCTAACATTTCTATTTCATATACTCATGAGATTCCTCTATATACACAGACTGGTCAAATATTTATCTGTGCAAAATAAAGCAACGATACTCATTGAAATCAAAGCAGAGGATATAGAGATGCCCTCTTCATAAAGTGTGACCTCTGACTCTTTATACTGTTGCCCTCCAAGTTTGTGCTAGGCAGAGCCCTTCCCCTCCACCAGGCCAGTGACCCTTACTTTGCTAAAAAGACAAATAATATTTGCAGATGGCATTAAAGTTACACTTGAGCATCAATTTGGAGATTCTCTTAATTGATCTAGTTTAAGGTGTCATTTAAAAACAGAGTGTTTTCTTAATTTGGAAGCATCAGAAGTAAATCTTTATTCTCTTAAGAGATAAATGCCTCAGTCCTAAAGATGAAACTGGGTCTTGTTTAAGATCAGAGTAGTAAGACTTGAATTTAAAGCCTTGTGCTAGACAAGAGACAAGGAATTACAGACCTTTAACTTCAAGCCCCTGAATAAAAAAATGGGCTTGGCCCAAAGTTTGTGAACCCGAACTGAGATCCCAGACAGGACGTCTGGATCCTCAGATAGATAGATAGATAGATAGAAAGATAGATAGATAGATAGATAGATAGATAGATAGATAGATAGAGATGTACATATACAAATATATGGATACTAATGCAATAAGTTCATTGAAATGGCATCAGAAAATTAAAACAATATTTACAACAAGGCATCTGACACTTTACTCCATGTGGACCACATTTTATTTTTTATTTTATCAAATAAAGCACATTCATATGATAATAGATCTGTATTAATTACGTGAATGAAGGGAAAGCCATAAAGGACCATAATCCCCAACCTTTCATGACTTTGACTTCCCTCTTTATCCACTCTGTCATCCATGTGGGCTCTATGTAGTACAGGAAGAACAAAGGCTAAGTCTGGATGCATCCAGGTTTAAGATAATGGTCATAGATAATGTTTCCTTACAACCAACAATACCCTTATTTATTTTATTCATTTCATTTATGCATTTTTGAGTGTATGACAAAATACACAACTTACCATCTCCAAGTCAATCAGAAATTTGAAGATTCATTAAAAATAAATCTGGAATTTCTATCATAGTTAATTTACAGAGGAGATAACATAGACCTTCTCCAGTTTGCATTAACACTGACCTCGTGAATTTGCTACTACACTACAGTAAGAGGCAAAAATGTGTAAGTTACCCAGCAACAGTGAGAAGAAAGTCAATGAATACTTGGCTACACAGAGCAGATAAAAAATGTGTGCAAATGAGCAATGCCTTCTGTAAATTGCCCTTTAAAGTAAGAAAACTAGTAAGACTAATAGTAACTGATGAATGGATATCTGAAAACTAACTAAGCCAAGAAACTGCTTTTATTTTGTTGTTTTAGTTGTTTGGAGTTTTCTTCAATATTCTTTAAAGAATGACTTGTTTGCCAAGCAGTCATAGTGAAGAGTTGGAAAGACATTTACATTTGAAAACTCAACAAGTGTAATTGAGATCCTTTGAGAATATTCCCTTGAGTGAGAAAGCAGGGCATCTCAATGCAACAGACCTTTTATACAATTATTTATAATATATTCTCTTTAATATGCTCAACACACTGGGAAACTTCAAAGATATTAAAACAAAACCTATGGGAAGGTATGAATCCCTAGTCTCTTCATTGCATAAGTTCACTCTCCAACTTTAACACTTAAGTAGCTGTAATGGCCCCATTTGGCTTTATATGAAAAGAGAACTTCATCATTATCAGACAACAGAGTAGTGACACACTAGCCTCTGATAATTCTTCTCAAATAAAAGTGGTTCTTCTGCACCACATTAAGTTGGGGATGGAATTCAAGTTCATCATAATTCCACATTTGTCACATTATTTTTGCAGGAAAGATCGTTTAGGCAAATGTTAGAATTAATTAGAATTTCAGCTTTGCTTTACAATGCAAACATGAGAGAAATTATTCATCTTTTCAAAATCCTCTATTTTAAATTTTGTTATTTTTTTTAGGAGATAAAAGTTTCTAGGGGGAGGATGGGAAGGTATGCCAAGGGGAAACAAAGGAGGAGGCTACAATGCTTGATAAGAAATGTACTCATTATCTTGCCCATGTAATTGTAAACCCTCTGTACAGTAGTTTCACACACACACACACACACACACACACACATACACACACACACACACATACACACACACAATCCCAGCTTGAGGACTGCTCGGGTCGGTATCAGCTCCCGAGTCTGCGCTGCTGCATCCCTGGCCGGTCAGCTATCCACTTCCCCAAATAAATTCATGTTTTTACATGAGAAAAAAAGTTTCTATATTTAGGATACTTATAAACATATAAGGCGATAATTTCGATGAAATGATTAGGAAAGCACATAAGCAGTATAAATTGACCTTCACAAACCTTTTTACCTTACCAGTGAATTGGCTAAGAGGATCAGTGCACAAAATACTGAATGTCTATGGTATAGCTACAGGTTGTCCCCTGACAGAGCCGGTACCTGCACAGCTATGTTACCAGAGCCTCAGCCAACCATAATAGCTGAACTCTAGGCCAGTCTCAGCCTTCAAGCTACTAACCTATGCCTGAATTTTAAAGCAATCGAATCACTGTACTAACAAGTTAATCTTTGTCTCTTATTTCCTGTTCTGGTTAAAAATAATGCAACACTGTGGAGATGGAGGACAATATGAACCATCTTTTTTTTTTTTCCTTTGGAATGCAATTCTAGAGGTTTGTTTTGTTCTGTTTTCTTGTGCAAGTAATCTTTGACCCATCAAAACACTATTTTGATTTTTATTTTCAAAAAAAAAGATACATGAAATCAGGTGTGAATGCCTCATTCCTCTCATCCTAGCTACTCAGAAGATGGAGATCTGAGAATCAAAGTTTAAAACCAGAAGGCAACTGGGCAGGAAAGTCCATAAGAACTTCTTTTTCCAATTATCTAAGAAAAAGCCGAAAGTGAGTATATCCCTCAAGTTGTACAGTGTCACCTTGAGCCAAAAAGCCCAGGGATAGTACCCATGTCTTTAGTTCAAGACCAGAAACACAGACACATACACACACACACACACACACACACACAGAGATGGAAATATGAAAAAAATATACATTGGACATATGTATATTACAGTGCAATAAGTTTTCATATTCTATTCCAAACATCAGACAGTTTTGCAAATATAAGAGAATTTTTCTTATTATCTAAAAAGAATATGAAGCTTTCTGTAATTTTAATATAATTATTTTCAAATTTAATAGTAAATAAAATAGGCTTTCCATAGAAAAACAAACATTATCCTTTTGTGTATAATCACTTTTACTTTCAGTTCAAGTAAAATTGGTGATTGATTTTCATAAAAACTGCAAACAATTTTCTCTCCTCTGCTCTGATACTCAGAAAGGGAAATAACATTAGTATCTTGTGACATTTATTTTTACATGACTTTGAGACATCTTACTGTCCTCTCATTAATGAAAACATAAGCATGATTCTAATTAGCCTGAAAGTCCCTGAATGTGAATACATACCTTTAAGAGATATCAGAGATGAGTGCTGGTCACAACTCTAAATGCCAAATTTCACATATTTTAACAAAAAAATCCTATCCTTTCTTCTCATTTGAACTATAGCCTCCACTGTGAATGTAACATGATTACTGACAAAAAATCAAATTCTCAAATAAATACTTTATTCCAACATATGGGTTTGATATTTTCTTGGCAGGTGTTATTTAAATTGTTTATAGTTACAAGGACTAAAATTATTCAACTTTGTAAAATTCTGTATTCAATTGAGTAGGTCTCTGAACAAAACCTTTAATATTACAAAGGATTTTACACTATCAAAGTTGTAACAATTGTCTCAACACAATTCACAGCTCACCCTTACCCACAAGTTTGCAGACATGTTATTTTTACTGTAGTGTACTCTAGTACACTTCCTTCTTTGTATAATGTGATTTTCACTTGTTCTCCTAAACCAAGCATCATCAGGTATACTTCATTGCTATTTATTGACTTGTATCACTTCTACGATTATGAATACACAATTTACTTTTACAGGTTTACTTTACATAACCCTCACAATAATATTGCCAAGAATCTGGCTTGATGTACAAATGACAAAAGTTACTTCAAGTCATATAAATGGCAAATATCCAAGAAAGAATGTGATCTATCCCATTATAATATCATATTTTAATGTTTAGCTCAGTCCACTGAAGTTATTAGAACATTGCATTTCGATCTTTTAAAATCCTTTTGAATTTCTTCTAACCCCATGAAAGGTATTCCCTTGTAACTGTCCTTCTTTCTCTCCCCAAGAACATTCTGCCTTCTTAATTGATTCAATAGCTGTGCCTAGGGATAAAGGCCACCTTGTTTATTGTCCTCAGATACTACATTCAAATGCTTACACTTAAGTGTTAATGGAAGCAATAATGTATTACTTTGAAAATATAGCCTTTGAAACTTAGATTTCTTCATAGGTACATGCTGATGGCATTAAGCTTCATGTGGACCTGTGGTTTTTTTTTTTTTTTTCCAGTGTATGTGCCTAAATACCTATGTACACTATTGAATTACTGCAAATTACTGCTCTAGTTGATTTAATTATCAAGGACTAGAAAGGAAACATACTGATAATTTCTAGCTATCATTTACTGGAATATTCTCTGTTTCTAATATCCTTCATAATGCAAAAGATGCTTTCACTTTGGCCATTCACAAGCAAATAGCTTCATGCAGAATTTATCTCTGATTTGTTCCCAGTGATCACAAGAATAATATAATATATAAGTCTCTAACATCCAGATGATTTTCTGAAAAATAGCACAAAAAATTTGAGCCTCTTCTTTGCTACTTTTAAGCTGTAGCAAGACATGTTCAGAATGGTAATTTATTATATTTAATCAGTTATGTATATGGTGAACATGGAGGAATAACAATAGGAAAACACACTGAAAATACTTGATTATAGAAGATTTCACTACCCAACAAAAACACCACACTTGGGGGGAGGCTGGGAAGGGATGTGAAGGGTAAACAAAGGAGGAGGCTGCAATGCTTGGTAAGAAATGTACGCATTATCCTGCCCATGTAACTGTAACTCCTCTGTACAGTATGTTCACAAATAAAATTAAATTAAATTTAAAAAAAAAACACCACACTTTATGACTTCACTTCTTATATCTACATTATAGCAAATTGTTATATTATCATTTAAGTACTTGCTATAGTGATCTAGTATATATATGTATATATATGCATATATATCTAGTATGTACATGCATATATACAGAATATATAACCTACTTCAAGACAAATACACAATTGTAAAGTATATTTTCTTTTTACATTGCATTTTAATATATATCTATGAAAAAGATATTGTAAAGTAATGATGAATTAGAAAATTTTTTACTTTACAAGAAGACAATAGTTTGCACATTAGACTACAATTGGGACTAGAACAATATCTATTAGCTCAAATTTGTCTCCACAGAAATTATATAATTAAGCACAGATATAATTAAGCACAGATTATGGAGAATTCATGAAGTATATATGGTTTTCTTGTTATTTTAATGATTTCTTTTTTAATTTAATAGTTATTCAAGAACCTGTTCATTAGGGGATTGTGTGTTTAATATTAGTAATGAGATTAAATGAAAATGATACATTATATCATTAAAGTAGCATGTAAGAAATATGCTAGTGCTAAAATAACTATTTAGTAGGTACCAAGAGACATATGTGAAAACCATATTTCATGGGGTAACTCTTCCATTGAAAATTATTACAAAAACAAGGATATTTATTCAGCTAAGTTTTAAAATTTATAAATACAAAGCAACTCTTTATAAGCAGAACCAAAAATACAAAATTTTGAATGCTTTGTTAACAATTAATTGTTTTTGTCCCAGAATGCAAAATAAAGGACCTTTAAAGAACTGGCTGAGTCCTGAGGATCGTGAGTCAAAGACAGTCCAGGCAGAAAAGTCTTTCCAATAAACCTTTCAGAACTGGAGTGGAGCTGGGGTTCAAACCATTGGAGCACTAGTCTTGAGCTAAAGAGCTCAGGGGACAGTGCCCAGGCCCTGAGTTCAAGGTCCACCACTGAACCCTGATCCTACCCCACAGAAAGTAATTATTTTTTGAGAGGTAAAAAAATAATTACTGAATTTAATTTTAAAACAATTACTAAAATGTATTCCCAAGGAAGATCATCATTAAAACAGTGTATCTCTTGGAGAAAGAATATGAAAATGAATGTATGTATTTCAGAAAATAATTAATTTAATAATGAACATACTTTTGTATTTATACATAACTTTTGAAATTAAGCTGTGAAATTAGTCAGATACATTCTCAAATATTCCACAAAAGACTATTCTTTCAGGGATGATTTCTATCAATTATACATGGTAAATGTTGAACTAGTGAAATAATGGAAAGAAACCAATATTATTCATTTGCTATTTGGATGTTTCATTTGGTCTTAATAAAATATCACATACCTTTCCAGATTTTGAAATAACAGACAGCCATTTTAACAATTTCACTTTACTGTCCTAAGCAATGTAATTAACACTATTTAAAACATTTTAAGATTTTTAATCCCTTTGATATTTATCTTTGAGTTATAAACTCATAGGGCTAAAAGTAACTTCCTTGAAATAATGGTAAAATTAAAATTTTAAGATTTACATCTAAGAAAATGTTTCCTGTACATTGAAAATAATCTATTGCACTCTGTATGTATGTTGCTATAAAACTAGGTAAGTTGAAGTGAGGAGTGGTTTAGTATAAATGTGGAGAGTTATGAAAGGAATGATGCTTATACAAAAACATTACACTCATAAATTGACATGGTGAACTGAAATCACAAAGATAAGAAAACTATTCAAAGATTAAAAAAAAACAAATTTAGTGAACAAGCAACAAAAAGGTATGTTGTTCCTATTAATGATTTCCCAACTAGGTAACACAGAAGCCTTACTATAGCAATGATTGTTGGAAAACACCAATGACAACAGACAATGTTATAAAGATATTATCATCTTTAAATAGATAATACTTCTGAGGATTTATTGAAATAGATTTGCATTGGAATATTGTTCATCATCTTTCATTCAATTGTGAATTTATTCAAAGCTCTATTATATGAAATTTCTTCCAGTTTATTTGCATGTGGCTGCTTATAGAAAAGCTTAGTGACCCTGTATGTATGGCTAGCATATATATATATATATGTATACTTATACATATATATACATGCATATATATGAATAGCAATACACATATTACCAGTCCCCCCAAAATTTATAGCTATATATAAGAATATATATAATATACATGCATATATGTATATAATATATAAAGCATATATAATATATACATATATATTACATATAGTTCAAGAGCATTCTAACTTCTTAGTTTGTTCCTATACCTAGTAAAAGGAAACATCATCTGAAGCCCTCAGTTCACTAGTAAATATGTCATAAGTAAGTCAACATTACTGCTTTTTTTACTGTATGACATAAAAATAAAACAATATTAATGTGAGTGATCAAACACCAAACATCATTTCTTTACAATCAGAATGGTGTTTTATAGAAAGCATCCAAAGGTACAGCAT
This sequence comes from Dipodomys spectabilis, assembly GCF_019054845.1. NCBI lineage: Eukaryota > Metazoa > Chordata > Mammalia > Rodentia > Heteromyidae > Dipodomys > Dipodomys spectabilis. The sequence goes on along the minus strand of NW_024871117.1, from coordinate 2,920,122 downwards.
TTTTGTACAAGAGAAACAGCAATGTTTTATCAGTGTCCTGGCTATATTTTTGATGTGAATGATATAAAGTTGGACAAGGGAAACTAGATAAGGCCTATAAATTCCAAGAAAACACACAGAAATGTGAGTCATATTTTATTGAAGTATAGTTGGGATTCAATTGGTTGACATTTTTCTGTAATCAAATACAGAAGCAAATATATTCTGACAAGTATTGAAGTAACAAAGGTTCCTTTCCTGAAATATTTATATAAAATAATCATCTCATTAAATATGCACAGTCAATATGAATTAGTTTAGAAATGTGTTTACTTATATATTTTAAAAATCCTTCATACATGCAATATGTGAAGTAAAAAATATGACACACTTTTAATAACACTTAAATATGTATTTACCAAATATGTGCCTAGCAAACATTAAATCATAACTTAGCTTATATTAAATAATAAATGACAAGTTTGAAAACTATAGATACCACTTGAAGTACATGTTTAATTTACCTTAATTATACAAACTCCTAGAGCAACCATTGAATTCCTACAATTCAATTAAAAAAGTCCTTGTACAAAATTTACCTATGTAAAATACGAATGGAACATGAAGCACTAAGAATATAGAAAAATGCTACATCATCAAAGAGAAATTATGCCTTGCTATTTTTACATACTTGAATTTGATATCATCTTACAAATATGATTTTATTTAATCAGCCTGCTAGAACTTGAAACCTTGTTAAAAGATATGAAGATAATTTATAAATATGTATTTTGATAAACACCATTAGTACAATAAGGTAAGATATGTGATGGTATATACTGTAAAAAGGATCAGCTATGTAACTTTAATTTTTGAAAAAGTGGTATAGTATACCTTCAAATCAAGCTTTTGGAAAACTACTGATTCAGGTGTATTGTCTAACTTTAGAGTCATCTAGTAAGAATAAATTATATTTTGTTAGAATGGACAGGAACAGAATAAAATAAAAAGTATACTGAAAATAAACACTCAGAAATGATGAATATTGACTTTGAGATAATGAAATATCAAGGCCTGAGATCTATTTTCTCAAGTTTTCTTTTTTGTTATTTTTTTGTTGGTCGTGGGTCCTGAACCCTGGACCTGGGCGCTGTCCCTCAGCTCAAGGCTAGCACTCTACCACTTAAGCCACAGCACCCACTTCCAGTATTTTCTGCTTATATGGTGCTGAGAAATGGAACCCAGGGCCTCTTGTATGCAAGGCAAGCAATCTACCACTGAGCCACCTTCCCAGGCCCTCAAGTAGTCTTTCCAAAATAGTTTGTAATTTCACTGACAATTTAGCTTTTATTTTTTGTTGTTTAGAATATTTTTTCATGTTTATTGCATCTCAGTCTCTTATAACTGTTAAACCATGGGAAAAATACATTTTAATTGCCTTAGTTACATGTTTTTAAATTGTGAAAACACCATACAGAGGGGTTACAATTACTTGGGCAAGATAATGAGTACATTTCTTATCAAGCATTGTTGCCTCCTCCTTTGTTTCCCCTTCCCATCCCATCCCTTCCAATCCTCCCCCCCCCCCCCGACTCCCCCCTCCCCCGCCCTCCGTACCACACCCCCTCTGGCCAAACTTGTAAAGTTCATTTTTCAACATAACGACTTGTACATCTCATTGTTGCAATGGGTCCATCTGTATCCCTATTTAAATGATTTGCTTATTTTCCCTTCCCCTCCACAAATTATACCGACATCAACAACAGTGAAAGCAAGGGTTATACTGTGGGGGAGGGACATACAAAGCAACAAAGAAATAATCTTATAAATATTAGAAAAAATCGCATGAAAGAAAAAAACATTTGAATACTTATCTTGGGGTTCTTTGCAATAACTAGTATATGTCTGAGACAAGCAGAAAAGGTCAGATAAGTTGATTGTAAGTGAAATGAACCCCAAGATAAGTATTCAAATGTTTTTTTTTTCTTTCTTGCGATTGTTTCTAACATTTTTATAAGATATTTTTTGTTTTGTTTTGGGGTATTTTTCTTGTTGGTGGTGGTTGTGGGGCCTGGGCGCTGTCCCTCAGCTCTTCAGCTCAAGGCTAGAGCTCTACCACTTGAGCCACAGAGCCACTTCCAGCATTTTCTGCTTATGTGGTGCTGAGGAATCGAACCCAGGGCCTCAGGCATCCAAAGGCAAGTGCTCTACCACTGAGCCACCTTCCCAGCACCTAGTTTTTATTTTGAATGTTTGTGGAACCTGCAAAATCCAAGTGTTCAACTCCTAACCCCAGAGGTGTTGGTGCTAAAAGCGGGGGTGGGGCAGACTTTGAGAATATTTAAACAAAACCCCAGGATGATGGCAGTTTCACAACACAAATGCAAACTTTGTGTTGGGAAAACACGAAATGAAAATAAATTAGAAAACACGATATTGAAAGGGGGCATATGTAGTTTACACAGAACACTCTTTAAACTGGGAGATGATGAATCAGTGTGCTAAGATACAATGGAGGCCTTGATATTATGCATAAACTTTGACTGGAATCATATATTCTCTTGGAGAAGGTAGCAAATTGCTTATTTTATTACTCCTCTTAATTCTTGTACTTGTAGTGTAGGTAAGCAAGACACAGCAAAAATTACCTCCAAGTTATGGCTAATATAATTTCCAAACCACTGACCTTCCCATCTCACTGGCATGTTTTGTATATTTGAATCTAATTGAGCTAAACACCACAAAAAACTCAGGCACCGGGCCAGCCTCCTCCTTGATTGACCCTGCTCTGAATTCCAGCTCTCCAAGGAGCTTCAAGAGCAGTTCAACTTCTCCAGGAGAGTTTTAAAAGATTCACCTTTTAAACAATACAACACAGCTACATACCTGCTACAAGTGTGGAGAGCTTCTCCCTGAATTAACATATGTTTATCAGTAGGCAAATATTATTTGTCACCTCTGTGTGACTCTGATTCTGAATTCCATAGCAGCATGCTGAATATTTCTAGCAGAAGCAGCTGGAGAGCGGATAAACCAGCCCTCTTTTTCTGTTCTTCTTTTTTCTTTTTTGTTTAAAAGAAAAATGTTTTGTAGTAATGATTCAACTAGATTATGAATAATCTTGGCTGTTCTATAGCCTATCCCAATAATATATCTCAGTATAATCCCCAATATCATTTCAATTATTAATTTTATTATTTATTTGCACAGATGACCAGCAACATGTCAATGCTTTTAGAAATGCAATCATTTTATAAATATTCCTGTCTAGGTCATGCCTTAAATTGTTTCTCATGACACAAAAGTAAGTGCTCAATATGGAGAAATTTGCTTATAATGTGATTCAAAGTCAGCAGGATCTGTATTTAGTTTCACTTTCATTTCTTCTCCAAATCAGATTGACTGAAGATTTAGAGAAATACAGAAGACTTTTGCAAAATTCAAAATGGAGTACATTTTAATCATCTTTTTATTTTAACTCTAAAAAAACACATTGCAAGAAATAATCTATGCATTGTAAAGTGAACCCATTTAATTTACTAAATAATAGGCTCTTTGATGCATATATTTTACTCAAACCACCTGGTCATCTTGCTCATGTTTAGGCACATGTTATGGTTCTGGGTAAACTTCAGTCTTTAATAGCATTGGGTATCAAATACTGTCAAATCATTTTGGTATTAAAATATTGAAAAGATTTCTTTTCCAAAGGAGTATATCTTACACTTAGATAGTGGAGCAAGAAAAACAAAATTTATTTTCCTGGGAACTCTTTTAAGAAAATTTTGCTCATGATGTGATACCAAAGGACTTGGTTTCAAGGCAGGTGCATATACCTTGTAAAAATAAATTTTAAAAGTGTTGTATTTTCATTGAACTGAAGACTACACAATACTGAAATCCAACCATCTCCACAGCAAGAAGAGAAAGGATGTTACCACATCTGCAGATGTTACCACATCTGCAAAGTTTCAGTGGATTTCCCAGCAACACTGAAGTTGGCAGACTCCCATTCCTGAACAAATTACTGTCCACGAAGTAGAATTATTGTTAGGCAAATTAATTTGGGAGATTTTACAGATAAATCCTTGCTGAGACATAGAGAGTTATCTTGGAGAGAATACTGAGTAACATTGAAATTCTGCAGAAAGGAATGAAGACTAATATTAGCTAGGTTCCTCACAGGTCTGCTCCACTAAAGATTTAAATGTTAAACTGAATTAAAATTCAAATCATGATCACAGCACTCACTGCATCTTAGTAGAAAAATGAGAAAAAGAAATGTCAGACTCTATATATTTTAGTCCTCATGGTTGTAGAGAACAATAATTTAACAGTGCTGACAAAATTAAACTGGAAAAGAAACATAATATTTCAGGTGGCAACCTTGAATTGCTAACATAGTTATAATTTGGTGATAAACTGAATTTACTATACCAGAAATTCAAGCACTTCATGATATGAGACTGTAACAGTATACAGAGTAATAGGACAAAATAATTTTTTTATTTATTTCCTTTTCTACTTAAAAAGTAGAATTAGAATTTATGTAAACAAATTCAAATTTATGTAAACTAATGCTACTTTCATTCCTGTTAAAATATAGACTGCACCATATAAGAAAAATGTCCAGTCACTGTTGTTTGTAATTATAGCATTATTTATCTTTTTTAGCATAAAGTATTTATCATGTGACATTTTAAAGGAATTCTGTAAAATTCAGTTCCCTTACTCCTGTGCATAATGTGGAACATTAAATATATGTCATTTGCTCAGAAATTCTAACAGTGTAGAATCTTTGAACTCTAGAGTCAAAACGAGCCCCTCTCTTTGGAAAACTTACATAATCTGTAAAAAAAAAAAAGACTAAATGCTAAACGCATTATTATTGTAAAAATGAGATATGTGTATTTCCAAATAAAAATTTACACAGTTGAAATTTTGATTGCTTTCATCAATATTGCTTTCATATATCAAAAATGAACATTAGAAAAACAATTCAGTATGATTACTTCCATGCCATTATGTTTTAGTGTAACTGTGCAAATAATGTACTTAATTCACAGAAAGTCAGCACAGCTATCTACCACTGTGCTTGGATCCAGAAAGAGAAAAAGTCAAGCAAGATGTGAAATGTAGTGAAAGTAATAGGAAAGAAATACAGCAAGGAAAGGAAATTTTTATGTAAGGGTCTACCAAAGGAAGACAGGACTTCTGTTTATCTTTAGCCATTTACAGGGTACAGATCGGAGTATTCGATTTAAAGGAAGAATTAAGGCAGAGGCAAAGTTATTCATGGTTCCAGACTCTGGTCTTTTTGATTATTGCTCACTTCCGGTTCTACAAGGTCCAGAGATGTTGTCCTTATCAATTCCGGAGCGGGGCATTCTGGCTTCCGCAAATAGTTCTTGTGTCACCAAGGTGCACTTTGATCAATAAGTAATTGTTCTCTTCTGAGGGCGGTGTGTCCTGCAAGGTTCCACTATTCTGTAAGGATAGTTTAATCCCTTGCCATAAAAAAATTATTGATCTGTAATGTCTTTTTTTTTTTTTTGGAATTCAAGATGATTGCAAAGGAGTCGTGGAAAGAATGACTTACAGCAATGACAAACACAGCTCAAAGCAAATATGCAAGCTTTTCTCCAGCTTTCAGTTAATTCACAGCAGCAAAAAGAGTTTCAGACACTGTTACAAATACACTTTCAATTCACTGAGTATGGGTTGCCTCTAAGGCAAGAATAACAACAGTGTTAATTATTGAAATTCCCTGGGAGAGGTGTCTATTCCAAGTTCTGGTCTTCAGGGCTGAGGTCCCCTGTGAGTCGGAGATTTGAATTAAAATGCTTTTTGTTTACTCAGAGACCTGTGATTTTATTCTCCCTTTTAGGATCCCTTTGCACATTCGATTCTAATGGTTATCTGCTACTTATCATTAGTGGTCATCAGGCTTATGGAGACAAGAAGAGTTCTACAGACGAGACCTGCATTCAGGGAGACACCAGATGCATGAGCACCTCCCTTCTTCCACAGATGGTGGAAATTTTTGGTCTGGTTGGTTTCCTATTGTATATGCTTTGTGTTTCTGAACTCTGGATGTGTATGTCAAAGATTTCCTCTCTCCTCTATCAATCTGTTAATTAAAAAATAGTTTTTATTTTTAAAACACTGAAAAATTGTGTTCCTTTCATTTACTCATAACAAGACTTTTAATTAGGCAATGGTAGAAAACCATGCATGTTGAAGTGAAGTTACTCAACAAGCAAGTAGTAATTGTATAAGTAGTTTTTCTCCTGTTTGTTTAAACAAACAAACAAATGGACCATGTGCTTGTGACTCACACTTCCAATCATAGCTACTCAGGAAGAGATCAGTCCAGGCGAAAAGTGTTCAAGATTTCTCTGGTTCCCATATCAGCAGAAAAACTGTGTCCAGTGTTACATGCTTGCAATCTTAGTCAAGGAGGGAAGCATAAATAGATTTATAATTATCCAGAGTTGTAGAGACAGAGTTGTTTTTTTTTTTTAACAGTTTATCTGAGAATAAAGGGATATTTACATTTCTGGGAAGGCCCAGTGGAATCTGAATCAAGCCTCAGTCACATTAACATGTGTTTAAACAAGAAGTGCCTCCACCCAAGGGAAAACATCCAATTCTTCTATGTTCTTGTTAAAAAAAATGAGACTGATTCTATTTGAATGAAGATAGTAGGGCAATTCATACCCCAAAACAATCATGATAAGTATGAAGCTTCAATCTGGTTTCAGGAGAGGTGATCAGCAGAGTAAAAATGTATGAAAAGAAGCATGCCTACTAATTGTAAATGTTCTCCATTCTAATCAAAACCTACATTAACTTCTTGTACTATTGACACTGACATACAATGAAATAATGTAGTCAAAAACATATCTTTACATAATAATTTCATTTTGAAGTACAATTTAGTAGATATGTCTCTAAATTATCAGTGTTAATTGATTTTAACAAAAGATAAAAGGCTGTTAATGATTTAAACTACACCGAACACAGGTGAAAATGCATTTCGCAATAAGATATAACAGTATTTTATAACCTAGACTATTTCATTAAAAATTCCATAAAAAATCTCAGAGCTCTGATATCAAGTCACTTGAGCAAAACAAACGTACAAAATTTGAAAACAGAACACAGTAGTATACAATAGAACTATTTTTAAAGGAAAATTAATACCATCATTTTCTTTACCAAAGGAAAATAATGCAGTGTTTGCAATGTAGGTTTAATGAATTAAGTTTCATAGTTCTGAAAAAATTCTACCATGAGTGAAGACAATATTGGTTACATAGTACAATTATTTCAGTCAATGAGATATTGTTATAAGAAAAAGCTGTGTAAGTTACATTCTTTGAAAAAGAACTTAGGGAAATATTTCAGAACTATCATTTTGTATTTATTAAAGCAAATGTTTATATTGTTTCAAGTACACAATTTTTCTGTGTAAAATTTGTCTTAAAAATCTGTTGTTTTCTATTTTTCCTTTTCCTATAACTTGTTCCCCTTCCCTCCCTCCCTTCCTTCCTTCCTTTCTTCCTTCCTTCCTTCCTTCCTTCCTTTGATTTATCTATCTTTCTTTCCAACATTTATTGCATTCAAATCTTCCTGCAGAAAAGTGCTCTATCACTTGAGTCATGTACCAAGTCCTTTTGTATTTGTTTGATATTAGACAATGTTTTGCATTTTGTCCTGGCTGAATTTACACAATAATCTTGCTACCTACGCCAACCAAGTTGCTGGGATTAGAGGAGCTTATTACTTTTAATTTTATTTTATTTTAGTTTTGGTACCTTGTTTCTAACCTTTACTTCAGACTATTCTGGAACCATGGTCTCTCATCTTCAGTCAGTGAGGATCTATAATTACAATCATAGGTTTCCTTTTCCAGCCATAGGAAACTTTTCTAATATGTTTCTCAATTTTGAATTAAGTTGAACAGTGATAAATAAAAGTCCTGGAAATTAAAGACAATGTGTTTATTGATTTTTATTGGTATAATTTTGTATCAATTTTTCCCTTTCTTTTCAGTGGTCATGGGGCTTGAACTCTAGGCCTGAGAGTTGTCCCCCAGCTTTTCACCTCAAGTCAAGCGCTCTACGACTTGAGTCACAGCGCCATTTCCGGTTTTCTGGTGGTTTATTGGAGATAAGAATCTCAGGGACTTTCCTGCCCAGGGTGGCTTTGAACCATGATCATCAGATCTCAGCCTCCTGAATAGCTAGGATTACAGGCATGAGCCACTAGTGCCCAGCTCATAAATATATTATTTAATCTTTAAATATGAACTCAATTTCTATTTAATAAAATTGGCATTTTTGTGAAGATAATATGTGTATGTTCATCTATGATTTAGTATGTAAGACATATATTTTAATCCTTAAAATCCTCCCTGCTAGTAGAGAACACACAGTGGGTTGGTTAGAATCACCATAATGTTTATGGCACTTAACAACATATTTACAGTGATTAGTATGAGAGTCTAGACTAAAAATAAAAATGATATGTGTTTTGGCACTGCTGACACATGCCTGTACATCTAGCTACTAAGGAGACTGAGATCAAAGGATCATGGATCAAAGCCAGCCTGGGCACAAAAGTTTGTGAGATTCTATCTGCACTGCAATTAACTAGTAGAACTGGAAGCATTGTTCATCTAGTCAAGTGCTAGCAAACCTTGAACAAGAAAGCTGAGTGAAAGCATAAGGACTTTAGTTCAAGTTGCAGAATAAGAAAGAAAAGAAAAAAAGAAAGAAATACAGAAAGCAAGGAAGGAAGGAAGGAAAGAAGGAAGAATGAATGAGAAAGAAAATGAGAGAGGACAGATAGAGAGAGGTAAAAAGACAATGAAAGAGAAAGATAAGATAAACTGAGAGAAGGAAGGAAGGGAGGAAGAAAGGAAGAAGAAAAGGTGGAAGGAATGGAGGGAAAAGGAAGGAAGGAAGGAAGGGAGGAGGGAAAAAGGGAGGGAAGGAGGAAGGAAGGTAGGAAGGGAGGGAAGGAGGGAAGAAGGGAAGGAAGGGAGGAGGAGAAGGAAGGAAGGAGGGAAGAAAGGAGGGAAGGAGGGAAGGAAAGAAGGGAACATTAAAGAAAAGAGAGAGAGAAAGAAAGAAATTTATTACTAGTAGCAAATATTTAGTAGACAAAATTTCTTCTCTTTTTCCTATAAAATCCATAATGTTTCATGGATCCAATAATTTCACAGTTTGAGTTTAATTTCATAGAATTTAACTGGAACAAATCAGAACAACTACCCTATCAATGGGAGCATAAATAAGTGTATTTAACTACTTTGAACTATAACTTTTCTCCAGCTTAATTTCAGTAATGTAACTACTATCTGTAACTTTTAGTGTGCAACATGCTATTTTGCTAGCACTAGTTACTAAAAACAAAAATTACATGTGAATTAACCAGTTCTAAAAATGTATACAGAGCTCTGTGAACATTCAGCATCTGAAACATAAACAAATGAGTACTCCTTGGGTCCATAAAAAATTCATTATCTTCACTTGAATCCTCACAAGCTTAAACCCTGCAATCTACTTTTTATAAGGAAAATCATTTTAATATCAAGAATAACTCATTTCCCATTTTGGATTATTTTAATCATTAATATTTCAAACCTTAAATACCAAGAGATTCCCAGGAGTATTTTCAGAATTCTAGAGCAATTTAAGGGGATATTTCAAATCAGAAATAAATAATGTGTGGATAACCTCTGTAGACCGTTCTTATCTTACATAAAGGGTATTTGTTCATAAATACATGACGGAATGTCTATTTTTTCTTGAGTTATTGGACAAAATCACTCTGGGCATAACAGTTTGGGTTAACTCCAATAAATGAAGATACAAAGAGAAATATAAGCTATAGAAACAGAATATTCATTTCTAGAATCATACTATTGCTTTATTTCCTATGAAAACAATTCAACAATCTATTTTAAGATATTATATTTTCCTCAAATACAAAAGCTCAATATTAATTTTGAGTGAGTTTAAAATTATTCCACATCTGATATTTGTTTTTTTGATCCTGTTAATATTAGCTAAATAAATGCTTATCTGAAATTTTCTATGGTAAGGTAAATTCTATTTCAAATAAATTTAAAATTTATTTCAATAAAAGATTCCCACTATGCAGAAACTTATGCATACTTTCTATGCCTCTTTATTTCACAAACTACATTCAGTTCTACAGGTTGCCATTTTGTAAATGTGAAATTTTGACTTTGTTTGTAATGATGTCAACTGTAAAATCTGAAATTTATCTGTGAACAACCTAAATGCTGTATAGCAGTATAAATGTGATAACACAACCCATATATTTTAGCAAAAGGAAAGTGACACATGTATCAGTGAACCATACTGTCAATTAATTTTAAATTCATAGAACAGCTGTGAATGTTAGGGCCCTTGGGCATTTTTCCCCAGGACTCCTATGAATTACAGATATGGGTGAAGAAAGCAAAGCAATTTGCCACAGGTATATACAGAGTGCATGAACTCATTTGGAGAATGAAGACAAAAAGAAGGATGTGATGAAAGAGTAGTTTGAAGCAGATGGGAGGAGAGAAGAAATAAGGTATAGAAGTACAGTTTAGTGTGATCATCAAAGAACTAACAGAAGGAGATGAGCTGTGTGGAGATTAAGTTTATAAATCAAGATCCATACACATAATTAAAGGCATGTGAGGAACATTCCTATACATGAAAAGGCAGCAAGGAAATGATTTACTTTTATTACCTTAAGACAAAAAGAAAAAGTGGTTAATTCCCAGGTGTCTATGTAACAGAATTAACAATTTATGAATGAAATTATAACAGAATTAACAATTTATGAATGAAATTATCAGCCAACTATAAATCCAAAAATATGAATCATAACTAGAACTAAGCTATGTTGCAGCTGTTATTGACATCTTACATGCATAATTGTGAAATTAATAATAAATTAATAGGTAATAGCTAATATGTTATATGTTTATTATTTTACGATCATTTTTTGTTATGTGATTGGTGTGGGTTATACCTAATTATCACTTCAATTCATTGATTCATTTCTGTATTTTATTTATAATTGATATTAAAAATGAAGGATGAAATTCTAGAGTAAAGAAGGGTTTATAGATAGTTATGAATTAAGTTCTAGTTACTTCCCCAAAATAAAGTAAGCTGGTTGACAGTGTTCCAAGAAAAATAAAATACAATTTTCAACAATCTTAGGTTCTGTATAAATTATAATCCATGGGAACTCCCAATTATACTTTGAATTAACTATGAATTTTAGAATAGTAGATTATGCCAAAACTTATACACAATTATTTGAATATGAATATATCTATATATGAAAATTTATGGTTTAATGAATGAGATTTAGACAACTAGCCTCTGCTTCTGAAGGCTGCCACCTTCAGTGGTAGGGCAGTCAATGACAGCTGTCATCTGAGATGGCATCTGGGCCTATAATCCGAATCCAACAGGTGGATAACAAGTTCTAGGCATTACACAGTCTTCATTTTGTTGCTTTTGGTCACTAGAAGTATAGAGATAAATCCCATCTGTTTTCCCAGAAAGGAAATAACTCTTTACCTTTCACCAAATAAATTAGAATGACATATTGTAAAACGAACATGTTAGAAGCACTGTTTAAGCATGATGATATTTTTTAAGTAAATTTTATGGAATTACTTAGATGTGAACTAAGAATTGTGAAACAGACATCAATGGCTTTCCAAACAGAGGATCATCTGACATACAGTTTTGAGTTCTCTGATAGCTTGGGAAAAAAATTATGAGAAAGAATTTGCATTTAAAGTAATGGAAGCCAATCTAAAAAGCCACTGTAGTAATGTGAAGCTGATTGCAACCGAGACTCTGGGAGAAGTGTTGACGATTATGTCCTTACAAGAAATGGAAAGGATCTGCAAGGTAACTATCACAGACTGGCAGAAAAAAATAGAGTGGAAAGTGTTTGTAGATTTAGATAAAATTCCTTGGCATCAAAGTTAAATACTGAAAGAAGAAGCAGATTAAAAAAACGAACATTACAATTTAGCCTGGGGAGGTGTGGCAGGGAGTAATACTGCAGGTGGGAGAGAAGGATGGTAGGGGAAAAACAAAGGAGGAGGCAACAATGCTTGATAAGAAATGTACTCATGGTCTGGGAAGGTGGCTCAGTGGTAGCGTGCTTGCTTTGCATGCATGAGGCCCTGGGTTTGATTCCTCAGCACCATATAAACAAAAAGAAAAAAGCCGGAAGTGGCGCTGTAACTCAAGCTGTAGAGCACTATCCTTGAGCTGAAGAGCTGAGGGACAGCTCCCAGGCCCAGAGTTCAGCCCCCACGACCGGACACCCCCGGACACCCCCGTCCCCCCCCCCCCCCCGCGAAAAAAAATGTACTCATGACCTTGCTCATGTAACTGTAACCCCTCTGTACAGTATTTTCACAACAAAAATTCATGAAAAATAAATAAAATATTTTTCAAGGTGAGTGAAACATTAGAAACTCAAGAATGTTAAAGCACATACAAGAAAACAAGTGCTAGAGGTCATGTGTGATAACTAAGATATTGAAGACTTGCAGTTTCTTTGTTTTAAAATAAATGAGCATGAAATTTCATTGACAAGCTGAAGTCATTCAAATAGAAAACGATGGAAAATACAAAGAATAGTCATGTATTTTATCGACCAACTGGCACTGATGAAATTTGGAAAGATTGTAAACAAGTTTAAAAAAGGACCAGATTAGAGGGGCAAGGGCAGATAGGAAGGGATGGGAAGGGGAAAGAAAGGAGGAGGCAACAATGCTTGATAAGAAATGTACTCATTACCTTGCTCATGTAATTGTAACCCCTCTGTACGGTATTTTCACAATAAAATAAAATAATAAATAATTTAAAAAAATAAAAAAGGACCAGATTGAGGTAACATGATGATTTAAATTAGAAATGCTCACAGAATATCTTTCAAGACTAGAACTTATAGCTCACTTTATTTTCATATTTATATATTTCTAAAATGTTATTTTAATGTTATGGCTATTGGATTTCTTCCATATTAGAATGGTCTGCACAATGCAATGTTAATGTTATCTTTTTGAGACATATTGCTTATCAATAAAATGTCAAAGGAGCTATTAACCTCATCAATATAAATGTAGATGAATGTTCTGTGAGTAAAGTATCTTTAAACATATTTTTTCAAGGTGTATATATTTATTAATAAAAAAACTTCAGGTTTCTTTTATCAACCTTCTGAATTATAGCTTAGAAAAAGATATTTGTTTTTCCCAATAAAGATCTGGTAATATAGCATATTTGGATTATTGTGTAGTATTGGAAGTAGACAGCTATACGTATCTGTATGCTCCAGCTCAGTAGAATAAAAGAACTGTGAGCTCTCAAAAACCTGACTATAAAAAAAGAAAAGAAAGCACACTTCTGTGCTGATAATGTGCCAGACACTTTTACCTGACAAGCCTGTTGAGTCCTACAGGGAGATTCTAATCTGCATAGAATTTACTTTGGATTGGTGCTAGGATGGAATCTAAAATTAATCTACCATTTATGGTAGGATTCACAGGGAGTTATGTACAAACTCCATTATCCCTAATAGAAGGGATTTGGGCATCAGTGGCCTGCCACTCCACACGGCACAGAACCTCGCTTCCATAGATAGGAATGCATGGCTCGTGCAATATAATGAATACAAGATAACTATGTTCTCTTTAGAAATTTCATCGCATGGATTTATTTTACAATTGAAAAGTATATATTTAGGGTGCTTAAGCTAAACTGAGTTTTACTGTTACCCTGTTTGGCCTCAAATTGTTGCATAACTGGATTTTGATATCTACCTATATTTCATTTTTAGCATCTCCAGTGGTTTACTTCATTTAAATTGATCCAGAAAATACTGTGTTTAATGACTTGAAGACGGGCACCAGTGGCGCACGACTGTTGTAATCCTAGCTACTCAGGAAGCTGAGATCTGATGATCGCCGTTCAAAGCCAGCTGGGGCTTTTAGAGTCTGTGAGACTCTTATCTCCAATAAAAACCACTAGAAAACAGGAAGTGGTGCTGTGGCTCAAGCGGTAGAGTGCTTGCCTTGAGCTGATAAAGCTGAGGGACAGTGCCCAGGCCCACAGTTCAAGCCCCACTGCCGACCAAAAAAAAACTTGGAGTACTCAATATTCTCTTTCAATTTGATTCTAAATTTTCTCAGTTCAATTATTCTGCTTCCCCTCCCACTCTATCTCCTATGTTCTTTTCCTCTTCTTTTTCTCCTTCCTTCCTTCCTTCCTTCCTTCCTTCCTTCCTTCCTTCCTTCCTTCCTATCTCTTCTTTCTTGTTATATGTTGCTTCCTCTTCTTTGCCCCTACTCCCCACTATTTTGAATGTTTATGGTATTGATTTTTGGTGAAGGTGAATGGAAGTAAGATTTTATTTATTTACAATGACATATAAGATAGAAAATAAAGATGGTTTTTCATTTCAAGGTCACTGGCTGGATATATGATCTCTGACTTCATAGCTTTTGCGTTTATAATTATTTCAGTGTTTTTCACAAATATCAATGTTAGAATGAAACCAGGAATTAGATATTGGACATTATTATCTTTGGAAGGAATAAGAGCAATTCTATGAACTTGAGGTATAACATGTCTCTCTTTGCATTGAAGTTAATTAACTCTTTGTATTCATGCTCCAGTATTTGTTCTCTTTAATGGAAAAATGCTCAGTTTTGTAGTAGAATTTTTGGATGATTAGGTTTAGAAAAATCTGAGATAAAAGTGCCATCATCTCAGTGACTGGATTTAGTAAGGTCGTGATAAAAAAATAATTATCCAACTTTTCATTTGACTTTTGTGAACTCAAAACACTAAGACAGGGAAATTGTAATAATCTTCTAAAGAATGTCTTTCAAACCAAATCGGTGCTCTGGGACTGGTAGCAAGAATAATCATCAGTATGGTTTCTCATAAGCATTTTATACTTCTGTAACAAAAATATCTACCAACAAAGAAAATTTCTGGCAAGTTCAGTGGATTTGAGTTTCATATGTGCTTCTTCATTTGGTACGCAGTTTCCAAGTATACTCACAGACTGTCAGCATACAATAGAGTGCAATATTTGCTACTTTCTTTTTTATTTTAATTTTTAGGAAAAACCATTCTAGACAAATCAAATGACAGCAAAATTCACATAATTAGTCAACATTAACACTAAACTTGATTTTTCTTATTTCCTTTTCTTTTTCTTTCTTCTTTCTCTCTTCTTTTTTTCTTTTTTGGGGGTGGTTGGGTTATTAATTGTCAAGGTGATGTACAGTGTGACCACAGTTACACAAGTAAGGTGATAAGTACATTTTTTTTGTCAAATTATTACCCCTTCCCTCATTTTTCTCCTACTTTCCCTCCCCTCAAACCCAATCTGTCCAAGTTGGGCAGAGCATTTCTAACATATTGTCTTGTGAATATCCCTGTTGCATCCATTGCCCCCCCTTGTCCTCTGTCTCATTATTTTGTAATTTCCCTAATTCAAATAAATGTATATACAAAATACCAGATACTTTCTTAAAGGAAAGTATGAAGAGAAATATTTTAGCCTATAAATTTTGCTTAGAGTGCCTGTGATGAAAGAATTTCTCATCTACACCAGAAGACCCACTAGAATAAAGATATTGTCATGAATCATATTATTTTTTACAGTGAGTATTTAAGGTATGCATTATGAACACTTGACTTTTCTTAATATTTAGGTTCAATGTGTCATGTAATTCAGTACTATACTCAGTCTATTTCTCATTGCCAGTGTGTCTCCTGGGGGAGAATGCTTATAATTTGAAGTGTCAAGTAACTGCTAGCATTATAAATGGTTTATGCTTTTCAAGCATATCTTTGTATCTTGATATTGATGCTATAATTTTGATTATGCAAGGAAAAGTTTGTGAGACTATCAATAACTTAAGTTGGATCTTATTTCCTAAACTTAAATGAAATGTACAATCTGAAGACCTTTCAACATAAAAATTTTTAAAAATAAGGCTGGGAAGGTAGCTCAGTGGTAGAGCACTTGCCTTGCATGCCTGCATCCCTGGGTTCGATTCCTCAGCAGCACATAAGCAAAAAGCAAAAAGCTGGAAGTGGCGCTGTGGCTCAAGTGGTAGAGCACTAGCCTTGAGCTGAATTGCTGAGGGACAATGCCCAGGCCCAGAGTTCAGGCCCCACGACTGGACCCTAAAAAATAAATTAAAAAATAAATCAAAATGATCTAAATAGTTCTAGGAAAAAATTATTTTCATTTTGCACCTTTTATTGTTTAAATTATTTAACTGAACTAACAAGTAATGTTTAAAGTATGTTTAGATTAATGTCTAGATCCATATTTTGAGTGCACATAATAAAAAAAAAACTAAAAGTATAAAGAATAAGAAAGATCTGATCTGGAACAAACAAAATTTGTATATCCAAATTGTGTTTTGTTTACTAGAGTCTTAGATAAAACTAGCTTGAGTAAAATTTCATTTCTAATCTTTCAAAGGAAGTAATTTGATGCAGTTTATCAAATTATATGAACTAGGGATTCATGAGATTATTGTAGCTTGCTTATAAATGAAATTTAAAATCCAAGTTCAATCTCTAGTACTGCCAAAATATTTAAAAATAATATGCAAAAATAATATACTCTTTATTATACTTCACTACATGTGAAATCCTGTGTAAGAATCCTAAATGCATTCTATTACCCTCACCTTATTATCATGTCTTCTGCTTCAATTTAAATCTGAGAAAAAAGGTGTACAGCTGCTAAGTAGTTTGGTATGGTCCCATACTGAGACAGGAAAGTAACGATTGAAATGATGTAATTTTGTAATTACATTCCATTCTTTGGTAGACCAGATTTAATCCTTGTAAAAGATAATTAAAACTATAGTACTGTGATATCACTTATATTAGTATGCCTAACACACCTCAGATATCTAGTCCATTTTTTAAGTTATAAAATTTGAATGATAAATTTCCAAAAAAATTTGTCTTAATTGTGTATTTTTGGAAAGCAGGATGGATTACAGTAATCCATGTCTTGTCTCATTAAACTACATATATAGCAAATATGGTCTCAAGATAAATAGGAAATAAAATCAAGACTCAATATAGTGAGGCACTCCGATATTCCTAGCACTGAGGCTTTGTCTAATATATACGTGTATAAATATGTGTGCAGCAAATTTATTGTGCTATGATACTCATCTGTCTAATGTATTGTTTTTAAAAATATAGAAATATATGTATTATTCATAAAAGACAAGTTTTTAAAAATAATTTGTAACAGCAACAAAAATTTCATTGAATTCAAATCATATTAATATGCTTTATAAAATTGTTATAAGCCTTGGTAGATAATAAGGCTTAATTCCTAGAATGGTACTCAGATTAAGATTTCTGAACAAAAATGACATAATTTCTCAAATATGATATAGTTCAGATGAGGTAGTTAGACTAGCATTAGCCATCATATTAATAATGTGTGATTTATCTATCAGATAAAGTTACTGGGTTTATCAAGATTTCCAATTTTAAGTTTTAATTTATTGAACACCATAAAGCCCAATAAATTATTTCCATGGGCTAAAACTATGAATAATAAAATGCTCAGTGACATTTTATAAATATATTGTTTTATCTTTTCATATTATTTTTTGATTAGGTAGCAGTTTAAGACATGCAAAGTACTTACTCTATTTTTCCAAAGGTGATAAATTTTTAAAGGTATTTGCCTTGGAGAAAAACTGTTGAAGTTTAACTTATTCTCTAATGAGGAATACTTTGAAATGGAACAAACTGAGGATCTTTAGATGAAAATTTGTGACAAATTAATAATAAAACATAAAGATTAGTGAATGAAAACCTAAAGGTGAGCAATACTATTTGGTAATAGATAGAAGAAACATGACATGCAGTGACATTGTAAAGTGCTTTTAAATGTCTCAAGAAATTTTATCCACTTAAATTCTAAAATAACACCTTCAAAGACTGAGTCTGGTTCTATAGGAAACCAATGACGCTCCCAGTTTTTCACTTTTCTTTTTCATGTGCAAGAGTCCAATATTTCTTGTCTAGATTAATGACTATAAGTGCTCTTGAAATAAGAAGAATACAGGTATAAATGATGACCTCATAGTCAAAATTTCAGATTTCATTCAGTGCATATCTTTGGATTATTATAATGTTTGTAGAGGTTTCATTGGTACTTTATTATTATAAGCAAATGCTTCCATTTTCTTCAACAAATGAGATCAATATATTGAATTATATATGTATATTTTTGTTCACTAAAACGAATTTGTGAAATTATTAAGAAACCATGTAGAAATTAATAATTAATTGAATTAACTAGATTCCAGCAATGACAATTTGCAATTTTATGTTTCAGGTGTATTTTGATAATTCTCTGGACTTCAAGTTTTTACTTGTGAATCTGTGATTATTCTGAAATTAAAATATGATAAAGCCTAAATAAGTGTTTGGGAGAAAATTATGACCTTTATATCGTCTCAAAATAAAATATGACAGAAAGTACATCTATTAGATTTTAAATGATGTGGCAAATCTCACCTAAACATTAGAGTGTATATGTCTGCCATTCACTCAAATTCACTTACTAGTCTACCTTAAAATTAATGTATAATGTAAACATAATAAAATGTAAAAGATAATACAATTTAGTAATTAAACATCTGAAGATATACGTGGTCAATTGTACCAAGAGTTTATAAACACTACAAAGTTACTAAGGTAACGATCAATGAAAACAAAATACTAGGACAATTAATTGTAGTTGTTCAATTTGTATACTGTAAGGATACAAATCTGTTAATGAAACTCAACATTATGATTTGAAAAGATTGAACAGCTCTACATTTTTGATACTTTCCATATCATTTAGTAAAAAACAGATCACATTCTATAAAGTGAGCAATAGTTTTACTTGAATAACAATTGGGGTCACACTTAATTTAATTTCTAAACTGAATACGTTAGTAACAAATATGGCAATCATTGTACAATAGAGGGAATCTATCTTGTTTAGCAAAATTATAGTAGATATGGAAGGATCTGTGGTGCCCATTACCCCCCATAGAAAATCATGTGTGTATACATCGAGACAAACACTGTCATTCAGTGCAGCAATTGTAAAGCCATAGTATTTTAGATAACTTTTATAATGAACCATAAACTGACATTCTTTAAATATTTAAGACCACCCAAAAAAGAAAATCATTGCACATAGCTCTTCTAAAATTTTGGAAATATATTTGATAGCAATAATTTGCCTTAAATCAAGTATCAGCCATGGCTCCTGCCTGCCATTCTAACTACTCAGGATGCTGAGATTTGAGGAACATGGTTCAAAGACAGCCTGGGTAGGAAAGAGGTCTGTGAGATTCTTACCTCCAATTAACTACGAAAAAGCTTGAAGTGAGCATGTGGCTCAAGTGATAGAGCAGTAGCATTGAGTGTAAAAGCACATGGACTGCACATCAGCCCTGAGTTCAAGTCCCAGTACTCGCACACACACACACACACACACACACACACACACACACAAACACACACAAACACACACACACACGCACACACCACATTATAAATTGATTAATTATTTATTCTCATCTTTAATTCATTTTCCTGTTTTCTTTTTTCAGCATTTTTATCTTCTTTTTCACTTTAGGACATTCTGTTTTTACCAGTTCACATTTATGCATGTTTGTTTTTTTAATTAAAAGCTAGATCATGCATTTTTCCACAGCTGAAGTAGTGTCAGCATTTTCATAATAAACATTGCTCTTCAGAGGTTTATAATGCAACTACACACATCCGTACCAGGCTCTCCTTGGCATGTAAGGTCACAGCCTGGAGCAAATTGGTTTTCATCAATTTTCAAACAAATTAATGTAGCCATTGCTCTAAGTAATCCTCCAATAAATCAAACTCTGGAGAAAATTATTTCCTCAATATAATAATAACCAGTTGGCTCTTACTTATTTTCAAGTGTTATTTAATTGTTGTTGAATTTGGTTGTGTCCCACACAGGTGTTGAACATAATTCTGGCAAAGAAGAAAGCAACACCATGGCTTTCCTCCAAATATGTAACATTAACATATGTGACCATAAAATAAATTGTCTTCCAGGCAGCTGGCTCACCCTGAATTAACTCCATCTCTCAGCATTTTACTCAGAAAATTATACTGACCATAGTAAAGCTTTATTTGGAAAAATCTCCTATTTCAACAATTCTTTAAAATAATTTTGAAAACACTGATCAAAATCCCAGAAAAGTTAATAATTCATTTATTAGAGAATGTATCAAACTCTATATACAGCTCAATGGTTTTATACTAATTGTAACATACTGTCCATTCTGCTTTTAGTATTACTCATCCAAATGCAGCAGCAACCAAATAGAGCTGATTTATAACACCTCTGGACCAATGAATTAAAGCCTTGGAAAGAATATGTTTAGACATTCCATCTTCTTGCTTCAGAGGCTAGAAGCAACTGCTTTAGACACTATATTTTTTGATAAATTAAAAAATAAGAAATGTATCAAAATGGGAAGAAAGAAGAAAACAAAATAGAGGGGAAATAAAAGATGTCACAAGCATGAATCTGGATAAAACATCAGTGGTTGATTACCACTTCAGATAATACAGGAGAAATCATTCTTTCACTTATACAGAAAAGTTATCAAGAATTTATTAGTAAATAAGTATTAGACAGTATTATGACGTTTATGTTTAAATACCATCTCACTAACCCTAACAGCATTCTAGCCTTTTTGTAATTCCATTTCAATTTAGGGACATTGGAACCTTTATATTAGAAATGCAATCAGTGAACACATCAGTTAACACATTTTGGTTCCTTTTCATCCTATTTTATTGTTATTTTAGACTTTCATATTGTTGAAATAATTACAATAATGTGACATTCTAACTCTGATTTATTTTCAAAGTTTACAGGTTACTTACTCAATTAATCTGCACAGCAACTTTTAAATTAAATATTATTAATAGATACAGTTTAAACACACAAAAATACTTTGACTTACTAAGTCCAAATCATTGACATACATCTCATCATTATGTGATAGTGAACATAGGGTTCCAATGCATGCAACACATATAAATAATATTATCTTTCTAAATTACATTAGAAATTTATTGTTTTTAATTTTTTGATTAGCTACTTAAAAGACAAACTAATTTTCTATTGTTGCTTCATGTGATCCCTTTTAAAAAACCATGTTACTTTGAACATCATACACACACACACACACACACACACACACACACACACACACACACACACACATGATTTTGTATCACTTTCTTTATATTGCCTGGTCATGGTAGTTAGTGATTCTGTATCACAGAAACAACCTGAGTTGGTAATACATGCATGTTATTCCAACTAGGTGGGGGAAAAAAGTGAGAGAATCTTAGTCTACATCTGGAAGAGAGCAAAATGTGTGAGACTTTATCTAAATATTAGCTAAGGCAAAAAGGCAGGGGTGTGGCTCAACTCATGCAATTCTTGCAGAGCAATAATGAGCTTTTTAGGTCAAACTCTAGGAAACCAAAACAAAGACCAAAATCAACCAATCAAAAGGACTAGATTCATCAGAAACAAAATAACATTTTTAAACAATAAATAATATCATACAACTACAACATACAATTAAATACATACAATTAAGTATCAGAAATTCAATGTATTTTATGTTCATGGATAAAGGCAGGACTGTTTGCAAAGGCCATGTTTGTGAGACATAGGTAGGAGGATTGAAGCTAGATCATGAAATACTTCACTGTTTTCTGACAGTTTTGAATCGTGAGTAGCCTGAACACAAATCCCACCTCACTGACTTTATTATAGACACAATCTTTAATTAGATTCTGAATCCTGTGCCATTCTGTATAAACTGAAATTCCGTGAAACTTTAAATTGGGGGAAAACAAACATTCAGGCATTTTTGAACTTGAGTGGAAAATAGCTATATGCTTCTCTTCTCATGGATGTCCAATAGAAATTTAATTAAATGTTCAATTTATATTAAATGAAATCAAATATAAAAGCAATAAATAGTAATGTCAATACTTGTAACTGAATCACTGACCAACTAAATATTTTACATATAATCATTAGAAATATATGAAAATTCTATGCATGTTCAAATAGTAATTATTAGGCCCAACCTAAATTTTTTTTAAAAAATAACAATACACATTGGTTTGTCACCATAATTTACATATTAATAAGTGAATTTCATATAAATTTATTTTCCTTAAACCATATATATTTCACATGATCAATTTATAAAGCTTTCTTGAGGAGAGGAATTACCTTCAGTGTTAGCATCTGTTGAGAAAATGTGTGACATTAACTACACTCTGTAATGTGAACCTGAGGAGAATGGATGTATGTGGGAAGTGATGATACTATGCATTATTTTTGAGGACAGGAAAATTAGTTATCATCACTCTGATTCTCTTTGTTTTGGATGGGTTGGAGTAGAGAATTGGTCATCATTCATATTTAAAGACTACTTGTCCTGCTATTTCAAGACTAGCTCCAAGACAGTGGTTTCTAACAGTTTACTAAAATGAAACAGTCACATATGGTATTATGTCTAAGTACAGTAAAAACCTCATTAAGCCTGTAATAGTGAATTTTATCTCATAGATAACATTTTCTAGTAGTATAACCAGGAGCTTGTTTCAAATTACCATATAGGAATAGAAGATTTTGAGTTGGGGTATTTCAGAAAGAAATTTCCTCTTTCCCTAACTGGATTTTTCTAGTATTGTTTGTGTGTGGCAGGAGGTGAGAGCCCATACAAGTCCTGCTGGGAATCCAATCTGTGTGTGCAATGTGCTACAGGCCTGTCACACAGAATTGTTTATGGCCAGACACTCTTTGACTTACAGGCATTTGTCAGGGTCATGCTGCTGTAAATGACCCTCAGTTTGGGAACGGGAAACGATCTTTTCACAATAACTTTTCTCTGAGTACTTTCTGTTAACATGAAGCTTTCTCAGCCACCTGAGAAACTAGCCACCAAGCTTCAAGGACAAGTAACTAAATATGAGTTCTTCTGGAAAACAAAAATCCCTGAGAATTTCAGATAAATTACTATGTCCAAAATGAAAACTGGGTTTACATTATGCATAACATCCATAAGTGTCAGAATTCCTAGAAAAGAAGAAATTAGAACTGGAAGAAATAGGGGTTACTTTGAAGTAAGTGTCATAATAATGAATGATTAGAAGAGAAGGGTATTTATTTTCTTTCTATTGGTTATTTGAAACATTCTAGCAAGATTAAATTTTGTTTTGTATAACAATCTAGTTGTGATTTCCTCAACTTTATGATTACTTATTTATTGGATTTTTTAATATTTTATGTGTATTTGTATGTGTAAGAGACAGAGAGAGACACACATACACACACACACAGAGACAGAGAGACAGAGACAGAGACAGAGAGAGAAAGTGAGAGAGAGAGAGACAGAGAGAGACACACACACACACAGAGACAGAGAGACAGAGACCGAGAGAGAGAGAGAGAGAGAGAGAGAGAGAGTACACATCCACACATGTACCAATATTAGGATTGAACTCATGGCCTGGATGCTATTGCTTAGCTTTCTTTCAAATCAGACACTTTACTACTTGACCCACATTCTACTTCTACTTCTGGCTGTTAGGTCTGGTTTGGAGATAAGAATCTCAAAAACTGTCCTGCTAGGACTAACTTGGAATGGCTATTCTCAGATCTCAGCCTACTATGTAAAGCTTGGATTACAGGCATATGATAGTGGTGCCTGGCCAGTCAATAATAAGTACTTTAGTTTGTGCATTCACTTATAAAGGTCAGTCAATGTTATACTAGATGATGACAGGTTATGAAATTTCATATTATATTTTCTGAAAAATATTAATTCTTCAATTGGTAGATAGATATATACATCCATAGATAGATGTGTATGTGATACTTTGTTGGTGGTTTATTGAAAAATCACAAGGTTTTGATTTTTTGTTTTTCTTTCAGCATGCAAATCTTCTGTTTTTGTCTTGCAAAGTTAAGAAGCTCTCAATCTACAATTCTTTGGTGGTTGCACACCCTGCTGAGAAAAAGACTTTCATTGTCAGACTGTGGCATTAAAGGAAATTGAGATGCTAGAGGTTCTATGGAGGTGTTGAAAAGTAAAATAAAAAATAATAAAAGTATCTTAGAAAAAAACTGAAAGTATGAAGAGCAAAGAGAAATAAGAGGCAAAGAATATAACCAAGGGCAAAGATAAAGTGAATGTAGAACTTGCAAAATCAATACCTAATAGACTGAACACTGTGTTGAAGGAGAAATATGTAGTTTTGCCCAAGTTGATTGAAGATTGCCTAGCTGCAAAGTTTGCAGACATTTAGAACATTCTTGAAAAAACTCAAAGCAAAAACAATTACTATGTAGAAATTGATTTATTATATTTGCATTCATTTTGATCATTTTTATCATGTGCTTTTTTAACAGTACTCTAAATATAAACAAATCTTTATCTATAAAAATATTTGGCGGCTTGAATTAGTATTAAGGACCTTTTGCTTTTCTTATGAATGAAATGCATTTTAGGTTTCCAAATCAATGATAAGGATATTTGAATGGGATTATGTTTTTCTTTACAGATTATTTTCGACTTTAGGTCATGTGTCAGTGATGTTATCTACAAAAAGAACTATTCTTAATCAAATGTCTTTTATCTTCCCCCTTTCTCTTAATATCATCTAAGGGTGATGTTGAGACAAAGCTAAATCTTAAGCAGTCTGGGCTGTAAAGAATCTCATCTAACTTTGCAAAGAAGAATGCTAAACATAAATAATTGTAGTGATTATGGAGTCTTTACATATGAACTTGTTAGATATTAGGAATACATGGGCTGTGGTTTGGGAGGAGATTATTTGGAGATTTCCCTGACCCTACTGTAGAGGGCAGCATACTGGCAGGGGTATTGAAGAATTTACTAGGAATAAATTCATTTCAGCAATCACAAGGTAATACCTTCCCTCTCTTTTTGCAAACTATGTACACTGTTTTCGAGGTGAGACATATGCAACTATCCCCAGGACTTGCTTAGTTTTTCTCTGGACATTCAGACTATCTCCATTTTACTTTAGAAATTAATGGATATTTGGATTAGAGAGTAATAGAGTCTCCTGGATCTTTGGCTATTTCAAGCAGCAAAGAAAAGCACTTAGGTGAAACTTAGATTACAATGAAAGCTCATTTTATATGATGAAGTGTTCAGATTGAATACATTTCTGCTTACTCTGGAGGGGGGAGAAGGAAAGGATTTCATTATCTGAAAGAAGTACTATAGTTTCCCTCTTGTTACATGTAGTTTAGCTTCTGTGAATCATATTGTAGACTCTATGATACCTGCAGAACAAACACTCTCTTGCTGTTACACATTTTCCTTTCTAAGAGATACAATAAAAGAATAAAAAAAGAGTTATTAGTTATTTTCACCCTGTACCTTCTCAAGAAATGAGACACTTACAGTTTGGGCATTTTAGTCCATTTGCCTGTGTTCTCACTAATGTTGGTATGTTAAGAAATTTCATGCAATTTGTATCTTTTGTTTTAGGGTTTATCTTATGGCTATTTATGCATGATTATAGTTTTTGTGCTTGTAGAACAAAGAAGAGACTGGAAAAGCATTACAAAAGAGTAAACTGCATTATTCTTGGAGAAACTTCTTGAATAATTTCATTTTGTTGAATTACTTGTTTTTTATAATTTTTTTATACAAATTCCTTTGTATTTCCAGTTCTATTTAGAATTCTGATCAATTGGCAATGTGTTCTAGAATTGAACATGACCAGATAGAAATTGAAAAAATTAATGCATTCTTATGTTATTTATAGGGCTATGAACTTATACAATTTTTCTACTAGTCTGATAAACAGAGATTTATTTCATTAATGTTTCATTCCAAATATTAATACTCACTATCAAATAATCTTTTCCCCACTGAGGAAGATCAACCATATTTAAATGTATGGAATCTGGGAGATTTGATTAATTTATTCAGAATGCATTTATATAGAATGTGTTTGTATAATGCTCTAAAAGGAAATTCAGATTGATTTTGATCAAACATATTTGTTCCTTATTGAAACTTTCAGAGCATTTGACAGATAAAACAGCTAGAAGTGTATTTACAAGAAGGTATGAAGAAAGAATCACTGTCCTTCTCTTGAAGTTGTCAAATCGACCTTGATTATGGTATGAAAACATGGATGATGACAAAACAAGAAAAAGTCACAACACTAAGCATTATACAGACTGGAGCCTAGAAGTGAACACACCTGTGGGCAAAGTCATTTGCTTTTCTGTCTCTGTTTCTTAACTTTTCCAACTCATATATATTAGCCATGCATTTAAATAATAGGATCATCTAAGGAATACCTTATATTTCTTTTTTATCTTATTTGTGTTATTATTTAAATTTTAATTTCTTGAAGTATCTGGAATTGTTATTATTTGGCTATAAGAAGATTTATCTTATAAAAATGAATTGGAATATCTAGTTAGTTAATTCTGGTCCTGAGTTTCTTAAATTCAGAATTCAGTGCCGTATCCTGTCCCTGAGATTTTTGCTCAAGTTGAGCACTAGAGCCACAGCTCCACTTCCAGGTTGTTTTTTTTTTTCTTTTTATTTGTGGATGGTTAATTGGAGATAGGAATCTTACAGACTTTTCTGCCAGGACTAGCTTTAAACTGCAATCCTCAGAGCTCAGCCTCCTGGGTTTCTAGGATTGCAGATATGAGCCACTAGCACCAGCTAACAGGAATATTTGTGATGATTGTAACAATAATAGCTCTCCTATGTGAGTGTTACACTTGTAACAATATAGCACTTCTGTTTTAAATTGCTCAGCATTTCTTATGCACCCTACTTAACAGAATATTCAGTGTGAAATCCTCAGAAAAGCTTTTCACAGCACTTAAGGAATGGCTTATGCCTGCTCATGTGTATTAACAAGACTGGTCAGTACAAGGCTGAGTATCAGCCCTGGCACATCCTGACTTGAGGCAATACTGACTCCCTCATGCCACACTCATGACCAGGAACAAGCTGGTTAGTCTCCCACTGTCTCCACATTCTCACATAAGAAGTCAGAGAGATAATCAGAGAGAATCTTCCATGCACTAGTGCTATGAGTATAGAAAGTTCAACACATGTCCATAAAAACATAATGGAAAAAATAAAATATTGAATGTCACATATTGTTCACCTTTTAATTGATGATATTGCTTGATTAAAAATAACTTACTATGAAAAACCCAAATTCATACTGCAACTATCTCTTTATAAAATTTATATTCACTTTCCAAATACCAGGGTTTTAACTACATTGTTGTTCTCAGAAGCTATACTATATTGTTTATGTCTACCAATATTCTATTACACTAATATTATTCATGTGTTGTTGTATCTGCTAAACCCAGTTGTTTTTGCTCTGAATAGGATTTCTCTCTAAACACAAAGAATCTATCAAAGGTTATGACATTTATTAAATTTGTTTTATATAGATCTTTATAAATCAGTCATATCAGGGTATTTTGCAACTAGTTTTAACTAATATAAAATTAGTTATGAAGGACTAAATATAGTAGTGTAACTGAATATCTTGGTCTCAGATTAGAGGAAGGCAGTAACATAGCTTCTAATAAAGTATACTTCAGGTAAGAGTACGTATAATTCATCTGCACTGGCATTCCTCTTATGGAACTATTATGAGTGTGAATATATGTGCAGTTCCAATAAGTTGTATTTGGCTATTACCTAAAAGTGAAAGATTACCAAATTCATTCCATGTAAATATGTTAAAATACAGAAGTTTATGTCCTATAAATGTCTCATATAAGCTTGAAGCCAATTTTAGTTTTCATCAGAAAAACAAGTCACTACTATCAAATCACAAGAATTACTCACAAGGACACTTCAAATTATAAAGTTTTGATTAGTTGTAGTTATTTTTATATGGTTAATTTCATTCATATTCATGTTTTAAGGAAGCATCATTTTTCTTAACAATTTACTCAATTTAAATAAAGCTCTTTCTGATTCAAAACAATTTAAGGTAACAGCTGAGAATCTGACCTCTAGTTATTGTATAAATATCTTCTTTTTGCTTTGCTTCTTAACAGTCTAATATTTTCAAGTTAGAAACTATTGCATAAATGTCCTTTTGTGGCTGATTCATATATTTCCAGTTTTGTTACTAAAAGGTAAATGATAAGTTGATATCAGGTATGTTTATGGGTCTAATATTAAATATTTAAAATATTTTATGGAAATTGATTTTATTTTCCCCTTGTTAGCTGAATAGAATGCAATTGAGTCCAAATTAAACTTCTAGAGAGTTCAAGCTGACTTTGTCTACATGTCTCTAAGGCTTAAGGTCCAGAATTCAAGTTCTGTGAGATAACTTACAACAGAGTTTTGTAAGGGAGACCTGCCTGGTATGGGACTTACATATAATTGAAAATAAAAAAGTATATATTTAAACCACATCTGAACCAGTTGAATTTTAAATTTGTTTAGGGTGTTTGCTTTCATCTTGTATTCACAATTAAATCTTTTATTTCATATTGTTATTTTATAGCATTTATTGTGATTAAGTGATTACATTAATTTCACAAATTTCACAACATTGTGGGATAGTGACATTTAGTTAAATTCACAAACACATTCTAACTTTCATGGGGCAAATTGTCTTTATTGTGGTCTATAAAGGCTATGAGTTCTATGAGTTTTGACAATACAGTTTTTTCTTCCACAATACAGTTTTTTTTTCTTTTCATATTGTTCTTTTAATGAGGTCAATCCTCTATATTTCATTTCATTAGTCAAACAGAAAATTCACAGTTCAATCCAACCTGTTATAGAAAGATTAGAAATATGTGCTGTAGTAATAAAGAAAAAGTATATTGAGAGTTTTCAATTATGGTACTTGATTGTTGCAGTGTACAACAAAACTTTCATTCAATAAACAAACTTTGGTAACAGGTTTATATTGTAGCTTAAATGATTTATTTTTATTTCTTTATTTTGATGATTGAAAAAACTTAGCCCAAGCACATCATTAGAAGGTATAGTGAGAATCTGTTTCGTTTGTAACTTCTATGAAAGTTGTAGAAACAATTCTCTACAGGTTGGATTTCCTGTGGCTGGTGGCCAGACTGCAGCAGTTAATAGATACTGCTTAAAAACTTGGAAAAAACATGTTATAAGTATGTTAGAAACAATAGCGAGAAAGAAAAACCATTTGAGTCCTTATCTTGGAGTTCATTTCACCTAACATCAACTTATCTGACCGTTTCTGCTTGTCTCAGACATATACCAGTTATTACAAATAAGGGAAACCATGAGAGCTATGTTTCTTTGGGCCTGGCTTACTTCATTTAATATATTTTTTCCAAGTTTTTCCATTTCCTAATAAATGGGGCAATGTCATGATTTCTTTGTTGCTTTGTATGTCCCTCCCCCACAATATAACCCCTGTTTGCACTGTATTTGATGTTGGTATAATTTGGGGAGGGGAAGAGAAAAAACAATCGTTTAAATAGGGATACAGGTGGACCCATTGCAACAATGAGATGTACAAGTCATTATGTCGAAAAATGAACTTTACACCTTTGGCACACAGGTGAAGTGGGGCGCAAGGATTGTAAGGGAAAACAAAGGA
Source organism: Dipodomys spectabilis (assembly GCF_019054845.1). NCBI lineage: Eukaryota > Metazoa > Chordata > Mammalia > Rodentia > Heteromyidae > Dipodomys > Dipodomys spectabilis. The sequence continues at coordinate 2,890,294 of NW_024871117.1, read as the reverse complement.
GGAGGCAAAAATACTTGATAAGAAATGTACTCATTACCTTGCCCATGTAATTGTAACCCTCTGTATGGTATTTTCACTATACATTTTTTAAAAAAAAATCAGAGGTTAAAAAAAAGACGTGGAAAAAACAGATTTGTTTTAAGAGAAAAAAGTTAAAGTAAGGTTTTGCTCGCTTGATTCTTTCAGTGGCAGAGAAATGACATGTGTAAAAAATATATTCAAGTTTACAAATGTTATGGTGAACTATGAAGAACTAAGGAAAGCATAGATCTTGAGTCTTAAAATATGCGAACAGGAACTATTCTACTGTATAAACAGTGTGCAGGCAATGCATACATTTTAGTAATTATTTTAGAAATTTAGATTAAACTTGGATGTAAAAAAATGATCCTGTTAATTGAGGCCACACAGACATGATTTTAAACGTGATTTAAGTGTTCTAAATTGAATTACTTCAAAAACCTTTCATTGTACTTTCTGACTAGGACAAGGATGGTACCCTTCATTCTGAGAAGTACTAGTAGTGTCTTTGAACAAAAGATTAGTATGGAGAGATTTCTTGGGATGTTATGAAAAGAAATCTCATATATTGTAAATCAGAGCATGAGTGAAAAATAATGTATGGTAAAATAAACAAAAGTGAGTTAAAATTACGTTTTTCAAGCAAACAGTCTTGTGCTCCAATTAATATTGTATTTACAAAGATGGCTAAATGGTGATAAATGAATATCCATATCAAAACAAGCAATAATGTGTCCGTCCACATATACCAACCCATCCCATTGAAGGAAGGAAGGTATTCTGAAACAATTAAGATATAAATATGTGTGTGCAAAGTGAACTTTTAACTAGTATAAGTTAGAAGTGTTATATAATAATAAATGTAGAATTATTGTATCTACTTAGCAGTTATGACAGTGCTCATTATTTCATATAGGTAGATTACAAATATTCTGTCCATATAATAGATGAAAAATAGAATAAATGTTAAGACAATTGTCCAAATAAGGAGGAATAATTTCAACTTAAGTAGTCAGATGTGTGTATGTGAGTGCACACATGTACACTCCTATGTGTGCAAGTGTGTGTGTGTGTCTGTGTGTCAGTGTGTATGTGGTTCTTGCTGGTAATGGGGCTTGATCTGATGCCTACATACCTTTTTTCTCATGGATAACACTCTTCCCTACTGGCGATTTGCTGGTTAATTGAAAGTCTGTCTGGTCTGTCTCCAGTTCACAATCTTCAGATCTCAATCTCTTGCATAAATTACAGGCACTGAAACCCATTATTATTATTTTTTAATGTTTAAATTTTTTTTTCGGTTGTGGGGCTTGAACACTTGGTCTGGGCACTGTCCCTGCGCTCTTCAGATCAAGGCTAGTGCTCTACCCCTTGAGCCACAGCGCCACTTCCAGTTTTCTAATGGTTTTTATTGGAGATAAGAGTCTCATGGATTTTCCTGCCCGGCTGGCTTTGAACCGCAGTCATCAGATCAGCCTCCTGAGTAGCTAGGATGACAGACATGAGCCTCTGGCGCCCGGCCCACTATTATTTATAATTTTAAGGCAGCAAATTGCTTGCTCCACCTTAACATTTGCTCTGCCTGTGGAAGTAACAGAGTAGCCCCCAAATCTACAAAACGAACCACAAATGTAGAAACCATGTGTCTAGATGCTACCATCTAGCCATGTCTGAGAGTTCTGCCAAAGCTGGCTCTGCTTCCCTGTACCAACTATGTGTAGTCTTCAGAACACTCCCAATGACAGGCAAAGACACTGCAGCTTAGCTAGTCTCCCTGAAGTCACTGATTTGGGTGGCAGATCCAAAGGGCTTTGTTATTTTACATTCTGAGGATAAGGGAGGCTCCAGGGGTCCTGGCTTGTTTGGTAGGAATCTCACATCAGTGAACATACACTGGAAAGAAGAAGGACAACAAGAGTCCATTGCCTCTGATTTTGTTCCCTTTCTTTTAGATCTGAAACTACTGATGCTATGTGCCTTTGTCAATGCCTTTGAAAAGGTACACATTCCAATATGAATGACTCCTCTTTAGGTTGATTCAGTGATGCACTATGGGGGCTGGCTTCATCCTGGGCATACTAAAGTAACCACACAATTGGATTTTGGAATTGTAGACATAGAAAGCATGCTTTCTCCTGATTGCTGGCTTGTGGGCGTGTGAACATTATACTCAGTTAAGTAGACATTCTACTCACAAGTGAATGAGCACACAGCTACTTGATGATTTAACTGTCAACAGCAAACAAAAAGACAGTGCATTTCTTACTTATAAAATGAAGGTTATGTGATACATTTTAACTAAAACAAAACAGAAGATTGCAGAAATCAGTTATGCAAAGTTACTTCTCCTAAACTGAATGTAGTAAGACCAACAAATACGCTGGTGTGCCATTTAAGATTTGAGCTTTGTTGATTATGTCTGCACTTTACATTCTATTGAAGATTTGCTGGCTCTAACACCTGGCCTAAGTACTGAACTTGTGTCAGCCAGAAGGATAGGAAAATGAATCAAATAAATGAGTCAGTGTAGACAGTGCCCAAATGAGTGTCTAACTCTCCCTCTTTGCGAAATGCTGAGTTACACAAATGACAAGACATAAATCATCAGAATCTGCTGAAAGAGGAAGAGAAGAGTGCCGGGCACTTTAGAACGTTTTTAGTCAGATTTTAGAACTTGAAATAATAAATCCATGGTATCTGAAAATTAATTTAACTAAAATAGCAGAAGTTCTTTCTTAAACATGATATTCATATTAAGTACTGCCCCATGATCTCTGAATATTTTCTAGCTTTGATCTTAATATATACAAACTTCTGGATGGATTATGTAAGCCCTGTTCCACCTCCAAGGGTGTACTTTCTTGTCCTACTTCTGAAGAATAAATGAATTTTCACTTCATGCAGCAGAGGGGAATGTAACTAGAGAGGTCATTACTTTAAAGATATTAGAATAAACTAAAATAGCTGCAAAGTGAGTGCATGTGTGACATACAGAATACTTTGATGAGTTTATAAGGTATATATGTGTACCCTCAAAGATGGTAAATGGCAGAATACACCAGAAAATTAATCTGCATAGTTTTCATTTGAACGTTCGTAAGTGCTTGTCATTGAAAATATCTGAGCAAATTAACATAAAAGTGTGATGTGTTATAGCCATAAGTCCAAATAAATATTTGTACATGCCTAATAAGATTCCTTATATTTAAACATTAATAGATTTTTTTGGTCAACTTTGAAAATTGTGACATTCTAACTTAAAAATCAAAACAAATGAAATAAAATGTAAATTGAATAGTAATCCTGAGTCAGCAAAGGGCTACTCCTTTCCCTTACTTCCCTACTCTTTCCTTCCCTCTTCTTTTCACTCACCTTCCTTCCCTTGTCCATCTGTCCAGGCCCATTGCACTTTCCTTCTCTACCCAGTCCCTCCTCTCCTCTACCCATTCTTTCCCAGTGGCTATACCTACAATCACATGTACTTAAGAGGTTGTGATCTGTAAGATTATGGTTCGTGGCTACCTGGGAGAAAAGTTGGTTATTTCACATTTTGAAAAGAATTAAAAATTAACCCATTTACAGATTTGTCGTTAGCTGAAAATATGATGAAAATTAAAAACTAAGATATTTGTTACTTCATCAGAAACTTCATTCGTGACAGTTAAGCATGAATGAATCTGTTACTGAATTAATATCACTTACAATGATATATACTTTGTATCAAACTAAATTTGAAAATCAATTTAATGTAGTTATACTTTAAATTGACACAAAGAATATATGTAAGGGTCACATGAGAATTTAATACATGCATATATTGTGGATTGTTCAAATCAGGGTATACATATCTATCTCCTCACATACTAATGATTTCTTTTTGGTGGAAATAATCACATTATTTTGTCTAGGTTATTATGTAAATATAAAATATGTTGTTGCTATGATCAATAATCAACATACCATACACACATATATATATTGTATACATGCAATAACACCCTAGAATTTTCTTGACCATAAATATAAAATGCAGCCCATTCATTCAATTCTCCATTCCTCCACGACCCCTCATTTCTCCAGGCTCTGAGACACTGTATAGCTCTTACCTTTATACATTTACTGTTTACATTTTTATCTTTGTATTTTGTCAATTTTCAATTAAAATATACCATATTTCTGATGTTTCTTTCTCTTTCACCATATTCTGGAAGAATATCAAACCATTCATTCAGTTGAAATTTGTTTTAGGCTTTCTTCTTGGCTCTGAGTTTGAAGCAGAGAAATTGAAATCCCTGCTTTACATGGATAACATTTCTATATATGTAGAGACATGTGTGAGTTATGTATGTGTGTATGCACCCACCCATCCACTCAGGTATTTGTGCACACATGTCTTCTGTTTGGAATTAGTTTTGTAATTTTTGGAAATTATTAATACCATTATTAAGTATCTGTTGAAATTCACAAGAGTCCTATCATTTTGGAAATATTGATGACCTTATTTATATTACAGTATGAGAGTTCCTATTTCATTATGATTTTTTAGAGCATGTATGACATATTACTTATACCTTTTTACAGAACGTATCACCTAATATCTGGCATTATGGCCAAAGCAATTCCAGTAGAAATTAAATTTAAAAATGATTCTCAAAAAAGCATGTCACACAAAGCAAAGAGAATAAATGGCATGTGACCAATTTTTGCAATAATCTACTCTGTTCAATTAATCAGACACTCAATTGGCTTGAAAAAATATATATCATCTAAGACAAGTTATCCATCTTTGCTGGCACCTAACATAGATGGGCTATTCTTTACTTTATAGCACTTCAACTATATAAACCTAAAAGTATAAAATGAATTCTAGACACACAAGGTTAAAGAATAGCAGAGTCAGGTTTCATCTTCTGCAATCATGTCTAACGGTCAAGGTGAGGAACAAAAGTAATATCTATGCTTTATGAAATAGAAAGCAAATGTGAACCAGTATGTCAGGAATGATTAATATAAGGAAAATTCTTCAATATAGAAAGGGGTTTAAATGCACAAAATTTTTAACAAATGCTTCACATTGTGTGTGTGTGTGTGTGTGTGTGTGTGTGTGTGTGTGTGTGTGCGTGTGCACGCAAGTGCCTCTAAATCAAACAGGCAATAACTAAAAGTAGGGCTTGACTTTAACATCTGGACTGATATGACCCTTAATTTGAAAGCATGTAGTTGTTTCTTTGAAAATAGAGATATTGTGTACCATTTGGAGAAGCAAATGATACATATGCATTTGTTAGTACTGAGACATTTATGAAGGAATAGGTTTTGTATATGGAAACTTTTTATCTTCCTGTCGCTGTAGGTTAGAAAGTTCATTTGTGATTTATTAGATGTTATAGAAGAGAAATATTCGAACAAGTTTAATAACCAGGTGGACCTTCAGGGAGAATCTGAAAGTTCAACAAATGTTAACATGGAGGAAGTGTCTAAACAGAACTACATTTTATCATTCCAAGTCACCACATACATAAAAGATAAAAGAAACTGGTGAACCAAAAAAACAATGAAACAGAAATAAAACTAGTCATGTTTGAGTGAGGCAAAAAAAACAGGTTTTTGCTTCAAAAGCTATGTAAACCTATTTTCTTTTCTCCATGTAAGACCATTTACATTGGTTTATTTCATGTACCATCAGAATTATCACATGATATAACAATTGAATTCTACTAAATGAGGTACAAATATAAATTTTGTCAACTAAAATATAACATGAATTAGGTAAAATTTACAACTTGAAAATAGTTTTAAACATAAAATATAATTTAAGACATTTTCATGTAATCAGGTACAAAATTGTGAGTCAGAATCCTAGTAATGATTAGGTCTAAAGTAGATACTGAGGATAATAATAATGGTTAATTTGTCTCAAGAGATGCATGTGGAGATCCCTTTTCACTGTTGGTTATTCACTATAAGCAAGCTTTGAAGATGTTTTATTATAGGGTTGGACATTTGTAGAACATTCACTTAATCATTAAAATGAAATCTAGATGGAGTATAGATTCTATATAGGGTAGATGTTGCATTTGATCAGAACCCTTGGAATTATTTTTCATGTTTTGAAATTTTTTTACTGATTGTATTGTAAAGATGCTGTACAAAGGTGTTACATTTACATGAGTAAGGTAATGAGTCCATTTCTTATTGAGCATTGTTACCCCCTTCTTTACTTTTCCCTCCCCACCTCCGCATCTCTTCCTTCCCCACCCCCAAGTTGTAAAGTTCATTTTCAATATGTTGAAATGTGTCTTGTACATCACATTGTTACAATGGGTCAACCTGTATCCTTGTTTAAGCATTTTGTTATTTCCCTTTCCCTCCCCAAGTTAGAAAAATGTATATACAAGATGCAGGACACTGGAATCAAATACAGTGTAAACAGGGGTTATACCATGGGTGAAGAACATACCAAAGAAACAAAAAAATCACATAGTACATTGAAAACAACAGAGACAAAATGCTTGTGTTCCTATCTTGGGGTTCATTTCACGAAACATCATATACGGTCATATGTATATAACTTTAGACATTTACTGCTTGCCTGGTGAGATTATCCTAGATGCATACTGTTAATTGCAGATAACGGAAACCATAGGACCTATGTTTCTTTGGGTCTGGCTTACTTCAGTTAATATAATTTTTCCTTCTAATTCTTAAATATAATTTGAAATTTTTAAGAGTGCAATGAAACCATCTCCTTAGATTCAATGATTAAAAATGTTTTTAGGTCATAGCAGACCTGTTCTCTGGACATATCTGCTATAGAAACCATCAGATCTTTCAATATGTTGACTGAAGAATGGCTCAATGGAATCTACTCTTGATTAGAGAAGTAAACACTACTTACAGGAAATTGATCCATGTAAATATGTGTGGATATCAATATAGAACTATAATATTAATTCTGAAATATGTTATGTTTAACATGGTATATATAATATAAATATCTACATATGAATATATAATATGTTTATATATGTATATATACATATACACAAGTACCTTCTTCAAAACAATATTGCTATACATGGTTTGAAGAAAAATAGCATATCTGTTCATATATAAACATGCCTATATCTATGTTTTATTCTGTACTACCTGAATTATTAAATAGAATTAGAGTATCTAATAGTTTGATGACTACAAAGTAAGTGACAGATATAAGTGGTCTGCTTTTGTAGCAAGATTTTTTCATATAAACATATATATATATATGTATATATATATATATATGGGAAAAATAAAAGAAGTGAAACTTTTAGAGAAAATCATTTTAGGCCTCTGTCATATGTTAGCTTGAATCTTAGATGGATGGATTATACTATCTAGTAGAAGACTACAGCTCTAAATTATTGATAGGGAATGTACATGAGCTGTTGAACACATTGTCAGCCCAATTACTAGAAATTATCCTACTTTGTTGATTCTACATAGTTAGAAACCATCATATGTTTATTTATGTTATAAACAAAATCCATATTACCAAAATCTCAAATACAAATTACTTCTCTGTGAGTAAAACTTTCCAACAAATGTCAGAAAAAAACTATTTTTAAAAACACACTGAAGGAAACATTCGAAATATTGACATGTTACTCTGGGATCAAATAGTAATGGGCTAAAGTAGGAACATGATTTCTCCCTTTCCTTCTATTACTATGATTTCTTCAGTTTCTAGGGAAAGTGAATGTTTGAAGTCATTATTAAGGAATACTTAAAACAAAGGCAGAGTGGAAGATTTTCTCAGAGACAGATATACATATATATACATATATATATATATATGTTTTATTTATATATATCATGTATGTATAATATATATATATATATAGATATATATATGGTAGCAATATTGCCTTTTTATGTGTTCACCTGTGATCCTTCCTGCTTATGTCTCTTACTCTTGTTGACCTGCTTACTTCTGTTGACTCTGCTCTTGGCTGGCAGCTATACTACTGGACCTAATTGAACCAAGGATGGAAAAAAATCATCTTGACTCTAGCAATACTGACATTTGAACTGAGATTGGACTTTGCACTTGTTAATTTGGAACTCTATAATTTGAACCACATTGTAAGACCTTTTTGTTTGTTTGTTTGTTTATATTTTACATAGGATCTCAGTGTTTCTCAAGGGATAGCAGTGAACTTAATCCTCCACATCTCTGCCTCCCAATTACAGGTATATACTAGGATGCCAGGCTAAATTCTTGCTATCAGTAAATTTGATTTTAAGATTCCTGAAACTAAATGGAAGTATATGACCATCATAATTATAACATAAATGTCCCTGTCTGCATTGTCCGTTGGAGATACACTGCTCTAGTTATTGAGAAAATGCACAAAAGAATGAAAACATATTAAGGACTGGAAAGAGGCTTGAGCATAAAGCAGACTGCACAAAAAGGAAGGAGGGAGGGGACATCCAGAAAGGAAAGGATTGAAAGAAGATAGAATCGAACAATAGATTCCTTTTCCCTGAGCTCAGAAATTTAAAGTGTTCACTAAATCCCAGGCAGGATTATAAAAAATGATACACAATTCATAATATGGTGATAGAAATCCTCAATTCAAAAGTAGTAGAAAACCTTATAGCTTTTCTGCTAGAAAATTAAGATTCACACACCAAAAAAGACAGAAAATCTCCAAAGCATTAACCTTCTTATCCAGAAACTGGATATTGAAGGTCACTCAAGTAAATTAAATGGATTACAGAGGGAAGAAGTATGTTCCTTAGGAATCCTGTAGTTAGCAATTGTTACAAATTGTTCTGTCTAAAATAAGAAACTGCAATATGCAGAAAAGGAAACGTAATAACAAATGTGAATGTCTGAGCATATATTTCATTAAGCAATATTAGAGAAATTTCTATAGTACTGTAGTTGTTGGCTCTTAAAACTTATTAGAGTTGAAAGTAAGATATTGTGGCAATCAAAAATTTTAAATGTACAAACAAGCTAGGCAATAATATAATTAGGCCATTATTAAGAAAAAGAATAATAACAGATGGAGGCAAGGATGCCCCCAAAAGGGAACTCTAATATGCTGTTGTGAATGTAAACTTGTTCAACCATTCTGGAAAGCAGTATAGAGTTTTCACAAAATATAACCATAGAAATACCTTTTGATCCACGGATTCCACTTGTTGGTATTTATCTAAAACGTTACAAAAAGGATACAGCAAAGCCACTATTACAACCATGTTTATTGCAGCACTATTCACCAGTCCAAGGTATAGAATCATCCCAGGGGCCATCCATGGATGAAAACTATTACACACACACACACACACACACACACACACACACACACACGCACACACGCACACACGCACACACGCACACACGCACCACAATGACATTTTACTCATTCATTAGAAAGAGTATTATACAATTTGTAAAGAAATTGAAAGACCTAAAACAGGTAAAGTAAGTGGAGCATGGCGAGACAAAATTTGCATGCATTCCCTTATATGCAGAAGCTAGATTTAGGTCATAAACTTACAAGTAAAGTCATTAGGTGGTATACAAAACTATATAAATATACTAAGTGAAATATGGTAGATAAAGGGAGATAACTCAAATAGATAGTTTAATTCCTTAGAAAGCAAAGTCAAATTTCAACAGAAACACAAGAAAGCATGAGGAGGGGTGACAAGTAAAGGGCTAGATGCATAAAGAGGAGAAAATGGAAGAATGTAATCAAGAATACAATTCTAAAGGAAGATTAATGGAAGGGCTGGGTAGGGGAGGGATAAGTGAGACTATGAAATGGAGTGACATTGAAGGAGATGTACTATATTCACAAACTTCTATGTTAAATGCAAATAATAATAATGATAATATTAAGTAGAAATTATAATGTTATAATTTAAGCTTATTTGAGTAGTTAATTCATACTGTTAGTAAATCATTAATAGCCTAAACTTAAAATCTATATGACAGAAAGAGATAATGGTGATTATAATAAAGATAAGAAGCTGGGTGCCAGGGGCTCACACTTGTAATCCTAGCTGCTCAGGAGGCTGAGATCTGAGAATTGAGGTTCAAAGCCAGCCAGGGCAAGAAACTCTCTGAGACTCTTATCTCCAATAAATCACTAGAAAACCTGAAGTGGCACTGTGGCTCAAGCAGTAGAGCACTTGCCTTGAGCTGAAGAGCCCAGGGACAGTGCCCAAGCCCAGAGTTCAAGCCCCACGACCGGAGCAGAAGACAACACATAGTTATGATTAAAAACTTATTTAATATCGAGATGAATATGGAAGAGGTATCTTAGAGAATTATCAGAAGATAGTTCTTTAATAATTCCTTTTAATATGAGAGTAAATAATATAATACTACATTATGCCAATAACACACTATAGAAAATCTATAAACAATAACAGACTAGATCTTTATTTTGAAAGAGGGAATAAATAAAATATTAAGAAAAATAAATGCAGGGCGCTGGTGGCTCACGCCTGTAATTCTAGTTACTCAGGAGGCTGAGATCTGAGGATGGCGGTTCAAAGCCAGCCTGGGCAGGAAAGTCTGTGATATACTTATCTCCAATAAACAATCAGAAAGCTGGAAGTGGTGCTGTGGTTCAAGTGGTAGGGAACTAGCCTTGAGCTGAAGAGCTGAGGGACAGTTCAGGCCCAGAGTTCAAGCCCCATGACCAACAAAAAAGAAAAAAGAAAAAGAAAAAGAAGGCTGATTGGTATAATATGCTACATATTACTTCTTAACATTTTACAACACGAATCTTACTTCAAAAATAGAAAATGCTAGTAGATAAATTATGCTTTCATTAGGTGTTTAAATATAACAAAATTAAAAAGTAAATTTATAATTTTATTGTTTTATTATGTCAATATAATTCTTATAGTTTTAGAAAACATAAATTTATTTTGTCATTAAATATCATAAATACTTGAAGATCAGTCCATTTTTCTGGGTTTAACTGCTTTTATTGTACCTATTTATTATCCATTTATGTTTTAGAGCCAATTGTCCCCATGTAGCTCAGGATGGCCTGAAACAGGAAGCACTCTTTCTTCAGTTCAATGACTATTTGGACTACAGAATACATAGTCATGCCTAGAAGAAGTAAGTAATTTTATTAGGAAAATATTTAATGGAAACTCTTTATGATATCTTTAGATGTGAAACATGGTTTGGAATAAAGAGAAAAGACAACATATATTTTTAAATACAACTAAACAATGTAATACTCATTCCTGCTGAGTAACACAAGCCAATTAAAACATTGAACTGTGAAGCCAGGCACTGGTGGCTCATACCTCTAATCCTAGCTACTCAGGAGGCTGAGATCTGAGGATCGCAGTTCAAAGCCAGCCAGGGGCAGGAAAGTCTATGAAACTCTTATCTCGAATAAACCACCAGAAAATCGGAACTGGAGCTGTTGCTCAAGTGATAGTGTCCTACCCTTGAGCTGAAGAACTTAGGGACAGAGCTCAGGCCCAGAGTTCAAGCCCCATAACCCACAAAAAATAAAATAAAATAAATAAAAAATAAAAACACTGTGAATTGTGGCCATTGTAAAAGCATAATGTCACAGTAAATAGCTATGGGATCAAAGAGAAGATGAACTAATCTGCTATTCTAACTCATAGGATCTGACATCCAGGAAATATAGAAATGTACTCAAAACTACACCCTAGAAATTAATCTAGTAATTAAATTTTAACATTTGCAGATAGTCAACAGAGAAGCAAAGTTATCATAGGAAATTATTACTTTCATTAATGTCTTAGGTGATGAATATTAAAGCAAATATAATTATTTTCAGTTGGCTTGGTATTTACCATTGAGAAAAAATTTATTGTTTTAGTTTAATATTTCCCTTATTTTATTAGTATCTCAAATGGGAAAAAATACTGAAATTAAGGAATGTGAAATGTTTTTAAAAACAACTAGTTAGGTGTGAATTTTTCCTAATTATATGATTTTTGTGTTTTCAAATATATGTTGAAGATATTTTGCCAAATTGAGCTTTTATTAATAGAGATCTTAATTTGAGCTAATCTTCCTGAAGAATGAAGATATAAATGAGGGGCTGGGAAGGTGGCTCAGTGGTAGAGCGCTTGCCTTGCATGCATGAGGCCCTGGGTTCAATTCCTCAGCACCACATAAACAAAAAGAAAAAAGCCAGAAATGGTGCTGTGGCTCAAGTGGTAGAGCGCTAACCTTGAGCTGAAGAGCTGAGGGACAGCGCCCAGGCCCAGAGTTCAGGCCCCACGACCGGACCCCAAAAAAAATAATAATAAAAAAGAAATCATATTGAACTAGCTTTGCATTCCTGGAATGGATCCTGTTTGTTTATAGTATATGGATTTTTTGATTAGATGTTGTAAATGGTTGGCCAGAATTTTATTGAGTTGTTTTGGGTCTATATTTCTCTTTATTTGATCAGGTTTGGGGATGAAAGTTATAGTGCCCTCATCGAGTTTGGTAGTGATCTTTTACTTTCAAATTCATTGAAGAATTTGAGGAGTATTGGGGTCAGTTTTCCTTTGAAAGGCTTATAGAAATTTGCTGTGAATCCATTTGGTCCTGGGATTTTCTTGGGTGGGAGGTCGTTTATTGCAATGGGATAACTCTGTCAGAGAATCATGCTAGCTCAAGAGCTATGTACATATAACATGAAAAATGATGTTAATTGAATTGAACTCCAAGACATGGAAACAACAGGTACATTTTTGTCAGTTATTAACCTTGATGTAACCAATGTATTGTATCTAGTTCTTTCTTCTTATTTTATTTCATTTTTCTTTTTCCATTGGTTTATCCCTGGCCATCTCTGCTTTGATTCTTGTATATACATTTATCTAATTTGGGGAAGGGAAGGGAAATAACAAAATCCTGAAAGAAGTACAAAGGATGATCCATTGCAACAATGATGCTCACAAGACACTATGTCAGAAATGAACTTTACAATCTGGAGGGGAGGGGAGTAGTGGCGGAAGGAAGATATATGAAAGAACAACAGCAGAGTGTGTAACAATTTTCAACAAGGCAGAGTGGGTAAGAACGTTCAACAAGAAATGTACCTTACTCATGTAACTGTAACCCCTCTGCAGAGCATCTTTACAATAAAATAGAAATTAAAAAAGAAATTATAAATAATTTCAGTTAAACTTTAAACATATTATATGTTATTTCACTGTAAAGGTTCAGTAAAGGGATTACAGTTACATAGGTAAGATACCAAATACACTTCTTGTTGAACAGTGTTACCCACTCCTTCATTTTTCTCCTACTATCCTTCTTCCCCAGCCTTCCTCCCTTCCCAAAGTTAAATTTTTAAACAATATCACTTTCTTTGTCCCTTGTTCAATGAAATGAAGTAGACTTCAAGACTTAGCATTACATTGTTAATTCATGTTCAAGAAAGTCTACCATATTGAAATACTCTTTTTTGAAAAATAATACTTACCACATGTATTTCATGTCATCCTGAGTTAAAAATATAAAATACGTTGTATATATGTATATATGTGCATGTGCATGTATGTGTGTGGTTTAGTATTGAAGTTTGAACCTGCAGTTTTTTACGTGTTAATAAACACCTTATCACCTGAGCAAATGTCTCTGTCTCTCTTTAGATTTAGTTTATTTATTTTTATTTTTTGGATAGTTTCTCACATGCTCACATATTTCCAAGAGATTGAACTATTCTTCTACAACCTGTGACTCCTGTAAACTCAAATCACAGGAATGTATCACAGTGCTTAACTTATTCCATAATAAAAGGAACATCATCAACATCTTTTCTTGGGGTAGTTTTAAGTGAGTGATCTTTTTGATATCTGACTCCTGAGGAATAAGATTACAGTGTGAAACACTGTTCTAGTCTTAAATGTTTATTTGATTATTTTTCCCTAGTCTTTTGTAGAGAAATACACTTTTCAAAAGTCAAATCTAAGAAAATTGACCATATCTTCCAGTAAATGTTACTGAAGTGTATAGATAGCAATAACAAAAGGTTAACACATACTTAAAATGTTCATGCTTAGTTAAACTAAGGTAGATGAGATTTATTTTTTCACAAGTTACAACAGTTTTTAGGAGTAAGAACTGAAATAAATGAAAATTTGGATGAAAATAAACTTACTGCATACCAAAATTCATTATCAAGAAACATTCCTATTTGCATTAAAGATGTGGAAAGCCAGAAACCACAAAGTAAAATGCAGGTGCCAGTGGGTCTGTGGTATGCATTTAGGCTATATAAAAGCCATGTCTGTGACAACCATATTTATTATAAACCCACAATATCTGGGTGTTGGCTCCTCTCATCTTGCAAGACACACACCCGGCTCCCTCTGCCTTAGAAAATAAAACGTTATAATATTAGCCATGAAGGTGATTACCTCTTCCCTCCATTCTAGATTAAAAAGTCTTCTGAAATCCACTCCTCATGCAGGTCAAAATCAGAGATTCTGAGAACTCCTTACTAGAGTAGTGAAACCATCCTGGTCAAAGAGCTTATTTCCAGGCCATATTCATTGTACAATTTGATGGAATGACAATTTCTGAAGCCCTATATTTTTATATCCTCTGTAATCAACATCAGTCCTCAAGGTATCATATTCCCTCCTAATATGGCAGAATATTATAAACATTCCTCCTTTAATAATATGAATTTTAACTTGGTGTATATGATGCTTCCATACAGACTATACGATGGTATTATACCAAGCTCAGTCATCTACATTTAATGATATATTGTTATTGAGTGCTAATAACATTATTGATTTCATCCATTTTCTCTCAAAATGTAAGAGTATTCCCATGAGCTATGTAATTGGGTTTGAATATAAATGTTTGACTTAATGATATTGACTTGATATATGCAGAGAATGATTCCAGAGGTGGAACTCTATTGAACAGATAACTTATGGTTTGTCAAAAGGAAAACTAGAAAACTGGGACATGTGTTCTTGCATTAGCAGTGAAGTCAAAGTGAGGGGGAAGACCAATGAAGAGAGGAAGTGTAAGGAAATAGAAATAATACTCAATTTACATGTGTGAACATGGGAATAGATAACTTGCAGGATAGATGAGATTGGGAGAGAAGGCTAAGAATGATGAAAGGGATGGCTTTGGCCATGATACATTTTACTAGCAATCTTTGTACAACTACTTAAAGACAATAAAACTAACATTTACCTGATAGCTTGTCTATAAACCAACCAAAAATTTATATTATATGCAAGAATAGGATATATGGAAGACATTGTCAACAAAGGTCCTAAAATGATAAAAATAGCACATTAAAAATAATACATACGAAACTCAAAGCTATTTGAATTAAAAAAAATCTTTCCTTAAAATTCAGAATCTGAGCTAATTGTTGAAAATGATTTTAAATTCTGCCCAAGAATACTGAAAAATTCTTCCGTAGATTATGAAGTATGGGAGTGATTATACTTTGCTTTTACTCAAGAGACTTTCTGCAATGATAAATGCAATCATTATTTATGTGTTCACCAAATAATTTTCAAGAACATCCTACTCATCTAGAACATGTAACAATACCATGTCTATAACTGAATTATTCATCAGAAATAACCAGGATTAATAATAATAATAATAGAAACATAGCTTAAGCTATGAAGTACAAACTCTCTTACCTATAAACACAGTCACAGACATAAATACACCCAAACACAAATATATAAGAGTAGTAGTAATAATTTAGGTAATCGATTTATTTTTGAGTATGTAATAATACCAAAAGTCACCTTGCATGTTATTTACACATAATGCTCTGACAGATTTTCTCAAAAGAAAGTTCATTTTAGGTAGTTTATAGCATCAAAATAGTCAAAAGGCAAAGAGAAAATAAGAAATAATGTTTTTGTAAAATACACATAATCATAAAGTTCAAGGAATAAGTATAGAAAATGAGGCTGTGATTATTTCACTTATATAAGTTTACAAGAAAGTATATAAGTTGATTAATTGCCAACTAGGTAAAGGTAGTAAGTAGTTACCAATAACTAATTATGAGTAGTGCTGCAACTACTTCAGAAGTAGTTACATCAGGGTAACTTCCTCAAAGTTGAAAAAACATTTTTTTAGAAGTTATTTTCTTCTGCACTGCACAATATTTGTTAAAAACTATTCTCAGGGAACTGAGTTGAAAATGTGAAAGACTTAGGAAAGCTATTCTTAATTTTAGGAGACAGAGGTGGGTGGGAAAGCTTCAAGTTACCTACATAGATATCTAAATTGTTGGAATATGTGATATTCTAAGAATGAATATAGTTTATGAAAGAATAAGAATGTTATCAGAGCACAGGTTTCTCAATAAAATATATATCCAGAGATAAAGGAAGACCAAAAGGGAGTAGTTTTGAAGGTTAAGAGAAAATTGAATTCCTTAATAATACATGGAAAAAAGAGAGACTTTTAAAAAATAGAAACTTTTCAACATCAAAGTGAAGTCCAACCAGAATGTCAAATCAGTTAAGGACAACACACTCACACATGCACGCACACACACACACACGTGCACACACACACACACTCACACACATACAGACTCACTTCTCTAAGAGCTGACAATCTCTAAAGAACCATTTAAATGATTAAAGTGAGAGTTAACCTGGATTATAAATGAAAGTTAACCTGGATTATACAAGCAAGAAGCATGTAGTCCTTTTGCTAGCAGTTGCTTAAAAGAAGAAAAAAAGAATTAGAGGGAGAACTACAGGTTAAAAAACAGATAAAAGTATTCCATGACAAACTATTTGAATTACATATTTGGGTTGTTTTGTTGTTCTTTGTCTGTGCCAGGCCCTGAACTCAGGGCCTAGAGGCTGTTACCAAGCATTTTAGCTCCAGATAATGCTCTACTACTAGAGTTAAAATGTCCCTTCTGCTGTGTGTGTGTGTGTGTGTGTGTGTGTGTGTGTGTGTGTGTGTGTGTGTGTGTGTGTGTGTGTGATTAATTGGAGATAAGAGTTCCAGATATTTCCCTTTTTGATTAATTTTATTTTACTGTAAAGATGTTGTGCAGAGGGGTTAGTTACGTGAGTAAGGCAATGAGTACATTTCTTGTCGAGCATTGTTACCCCTCCTTTGTTGTTCTTCCACTATCCTTTCTCTTTCCCACCTCCCTCACTCCTCTCACATCCCCAAAGTTGTAAAGTTCATTTCCAACATATTGTCTTGTGGAGATCATTGTTGCAGTGGGTCATCCCATGCTATGTTTCAGCATTTTGTTATTCCCCTTCCCTTCCTCACATTAGACAAATGTATGTACAAGATGCAAGGTACCAAATCAAGTACAGTGACAACAGGGAATATGCCACAGGGGGAAGAACATACAAAGGAAACAAAAAAATGCATAGTACAATGAAAACAACAATAACAAAGAAATACTTCTTGTGTCAGTATCTTAGGGTTCATTTCACTTAGCATCATCTTATACAGTCATATGCCGATAGCTTTTGAGCTTTTCTGCTCATCTAATAACAGTATTCCAAATATACACTAATTATTACAAATGAGAGAAACCATGGCACCTATATTTCTTAGACCTCATCTTCATTGTGTGCAAATTTAATTCGGACATTGATCATTTAATTCACAATTTCTCAACCTCAGTTCCGACTAGCTTTTAACTGCAGTCCTCAGATCTCAACCTCCTAGAATTAAAGGCATGAGCAACTGGTACCTGTCAATATTTTATTTACTTGCTAAAGTATTATGATGCTAAAATATCTACTGTCAAAGGAATCCTGAAAATGGATGTAAAATATCTTCAAAGATTTCATGAAGCAATTAAAAGTAGAAAAATACAGTAGATGATAAAGTATGGATGTAAATTGTACTACAACAGACAATGGGTAAGAAATTGTATTCTCAAGAAGGCATGTGAGAGATAGCATGGATTCATTTTATCTTTTGTTGTGATCTTAAGCATTGAACTCAGGGTGTTTTACTTGGTGCTGAGGCTCTATCACTTGTGTCATCTCTTTGGCTCCTTTTTACCTCCTTTATCTTTTAACCTGGGCTCTTGCTTTATATCCAGGCTGGTCTGGACTGCTATCCTCCTACTTACTTTAAATAATTTTAATATGTAGATCACACAATCAGACTGGAAATAGATTGGGTATGATGACTATAAAAGTAGCAGCAGAATAGATGTGATTTTAAATTGTATCATGAAAGGTAAATTATAATCACTGAAATCTTAATTTCTACATTAACAAGGCAGAGTTGAGAAGCACAAAGACTGATATTAGTCAAACAATGAAATATGAAATGTGAGATGGGTGCCAGTGGCTCACGCCTGCATTCCTAGCTACTTAGGAGGCTGAGATCTGAGTCCGTGAGACTTATCTCCAATAAAACACTCGAAAACTGGAAATGGCGCTGTAGCTCAAGCAGTAGAGCGCTGGCCTTGAGCTGAAGAGCCCAGGGACAGAGCCCAAGCCCAGAGTTCGAGCCTCACAACCGACCAAAAAGAAAAGAAAGAAAATAAAAGAAATATGGAATGTGGAATGTGACTATCATTACTAACACTGTCTTCATTTGGATGATTTTCTTTGGTGTTTGGAAGGAATTTCTACTATTGTCATCACTTACTGATTGATTACCTTACAGAAGTTTAATATTCTGGAACTTGATGATTATTTAGTAAGTCACATTTCAGCTGTTTTCAATTGTGTTATTTGAACAAGTAGTAAGATGCAGAATGCCATCTTATCAACACCTCTGTGAATTGTGGATCGTGCTGAGCAAGAGGCCAGGGATCACTGTACTAAACCTTGTTGATGACATAAGATTCACAAACTAATATATCTCAAGACTGCATTAATCCTAAAATAAATTCCATAGTTTTCCCAAAATCAATTACTGTGAATATTTTATAAGTATTCAAACCATTATTCTTTCTACTAGTAAAGATTTATGGGTGAGGAGAACTTAATAAAAGGCTGATGTCAGTTTCCATGTAACTCAGAATATATCTAATACTATTATAGAACAAAGTAAAACTTTAGCTAAGGCGGTCCTTTGGTTTTAGGTGCAAACCAGGACAGTTTGAATAGCTTTAAGGATGCCATGAAATCTTGTATTTGGATAATAAGAAAAAAATACGTCTATCCTTGTCAAACCATGAGGAAATTGTCACCTTGCTAAGGTTAAATTCATTTAGCTATCTTTTCCAGCTGGACTAAATGTAATAGAATACAAAATTATTTTCATTAATTCTTCCTGTCAAATATTCAACACCAGTTCTCTTTTGTGAAACTATCTTTCCTTTGTTCTTTGTTGTAAAAGAAAGCTTTGTGTGTGTCTTCTGTGTGTGATGGATTTTTTTTTAATTTAGTTATTGGTAACAGATGCCTCTCTTACTATGCAGTCTCAAATCCAACTTCAAAGTCATATGCGTATATATTATTTACTTGGCAAAGTTCCAATACTCTTAACTAATGAAATGTGAAATCAAAATGGCATAGAGGGGCTCAACTGAAAGTAGACTAGTCTGATGATGGCATTCAACATTCAAACACAATTGTAGGAGATATGATGGTGGAGAAATAAGCTTTTACCGTATTTTCCCATGCATAAATAATTCCACAGGAACAATACCTAAATGATCTCATTTGCATGTGCCAGTTATGCTTGGACATCAATTATAGCCTAACATAGGAGATAAGCTAGAGCTAAAAGACATCTGATGTATCTGTTGAAAATGCCTTAAAGCATGATCACTTTCTCATCAAAACCTGAGCATGGATACTATAACCAGCCCAATGGGACGCTGTCAGTTATGCATGAATAAGACCATGAAGAAAATAGCTTGACATAAGGAATGCTTCATTTTGAAAGAACTGCTAAGGGAATGCGATCTTGATTTCATTTGGTTTGTCTGTTTTACACCATCAACAACACAGCACTCCAGAAATACACAACCAGAATTATCGTATAAACATTAAGTAGCTAGACAATAGGTCACTAAGAATATATTGATACTATTAAAACATCATTTGAGAGTTGAATTTGAATCAGAAATAACATTCATATATATATATATATATTAAAATATATGATAAACCTAAAATATGTTTCAATTTATTTAAAATGTATCTAAGTACAAATTTATATTTATTCTTTTTTTATTGTGAAAATACCATACAGAGGAGTTACAATTACATGGGCAAGGTAATGAGTACATTTCTTATCAAGCATTGTTGCCTCCTCCTTTGTTTTCCCTTCCTATCCCTTCCCATCTACATCCCCCTCCAAAGTTGTAAAGTTCGTTTTTCGACATAACGACTTGTACATTTTGTTTCTGAGCTATAAGCATTCTTACATTTGCAGCAGGTATCCCTCATGACATTTGTCCATTGTTCCCTCCAACGCAATGTTTTTAATCCCGAGTCCATAACCTTTTACAATTTATCCTCCATAATGTCATATTTTGATAATGATAATTCAATTTAGGTACTTCAATATTTTTATATTTCACTTCGGGTTTTCCAACATTATAGGCTAATTAGGTTTGGGGAGTTTAGAATTATTTTCCTTTATTTTAATTATATATTAATTTGTTTTAGTGTTGTCACCTATGAAGAAAAAGAATGAGCAAATGGAAAAAAATTGGAATACAATACTACCAACACAAAGCAACAGACAAAAATCTGAAGTAGTTATAAACTCTTTGCTGCTTTTAAAATGTTTCTAAAATATTACTCTCCATTATAACTCTGTGTTAATAAACTGCAGTTTTCATCTAAATAAATATTAATTTCATGCCAATAAGTATTATTTTTGAGAAAAACTAAGTCATTTATGTTCAGACAGATAATCAACTCTCAATCATGACCGTACTATGGTGAAGCTGTCCAAAAATCATTTCCAAACAGATCTTGGCCCAGGTGAGTTTAATGGAAATTCTTGTCCCTGTCAGAGTATAACGCTACCCCACCTTAACTCTTCTTAAAGACTGTGGCTCTGTATTCCACATGCTACAACTAACACCAGCATCCTTGCACTTCATAGAAGTGTAATCCCTCATCTGTGTTAGCAAAATTTACTGAACGTTTTCATTTTTATTATCAATTAACTATTTTTCATAGATGTGATGTACAGAGGGGTCAGGACAAGAGTCAGGTAATGCGCACATTTCCTTTCACACCATCTCTCCTGCTCCCTCATTCTTTCCATTCCCCTCAGGTCTCCAGCCATGAGGTGAATATTCTTCTGAAAGGGTTCTCAGTATAGTCTTTAAAATTTGTTTGTTACATAGTGATTGTGGAGTGTCGCCTTTTTGACATGCTTGTCTGAGTTTCTTTAAATGGCTTTAGAACATGTGAAGATCAAAACATTTTCTGGAAACTTCAATTGAATGGCTAATTTCCCATTCATGCTTTGGTACTTCACAAGCACTTACTATGTGTGAACAAAGGTATCGGCCAGCTCTTTGTTTTATTTTATGTTAGTGCCCTCATCAGGCAATCATTTAGCTTAAATAATTTTGATTATGTAAACAAATACCATATGTTTTCCTGAACAATTTATATGTGACACCATTTAAAATTGTAAAGGAAAAAAGTCCTCTTTTTCATTAGTTTTCAAAATTTGATGACACATTTACACTCCAAACCATAAAATCAAACATAGATTCTATCTAAAATTATATTTTAAGAATAAAATATAGTTGGGACCAGTGATGCAAGCATAGGTGCCCTAGCTTTTTATTAAGAGAAATCACAGAACTGTGGTTTGATGCAAGCCTACACAAAAGAGTTTTGAAGTCCTTTGTCTCAGCCAATGGCTAGACACAGTGGTACATGGGTGTCATCCTAGCAACAAAATAAATCACAACAGGAAGATCTCAGCACAGTCATAAGGCAAGACCCTATCTTGAAAACAACCGTTGCAAATAAAGGTTGGTATGTAGCTCAAGTACAGAATCTGCTTAGCAAATACAAGGTCCTGAATTCAAATCGCAGTACTATCAAAAATAGTAAATAGGTTTACAATAAATTTAATGAGAATTTCAGGTAAGAGTATTACTCTTCATTGTACAGAACAATAGCATTTTCAAAAGAATCTTTTTGCACCCTATCACTACAACACCTCTCCTATACTATGAACAGTAGCATAGCTGGCTTATTTTGACCAGGTATTGAAGAGGTACTTCCTCTTATATCATATGGAGAAGATATTATCTATACCTAAAACAAGATTAAGAAGAGGCATGAAATTACTTTGGGGATAATAGAATTCTTCTATTTTTTCTTCTTTAAACTACATTTCACTTTTCTTTTTCATTTTATTATAAAATACATTTCAATTGTGGTTGTACAACTCTGTAAATATAAAAATCCTTCATTTTATATCTAAAAGTAGAGTTTCTACAATTCTATTTCAAATTCATTAACAAACTAGCCTGTAACATGTTAAGAAAGTCATTATATAACCTATAACAATATACTTAAGTGCAAATACACAGCCAAGTGAAAATCACTCCCTAAACAAGAGAACCACAGATATGCAATGTGAGTACTCAGAAAGTATTAAAGATAATTATGTTGTGCTACTTTCATTTAGGAAATAGAGAAAGATAAGCTTAGGTAGAATATTGAAGCTGACAATAAAAATAAGGCTCCAGTGACAGAATAATCAGACAACATTTGATGCTCTCTAAAGTTGTACAAGCCAATCAGATTAAAGTAGGTCATTAGGAAATTAACATTCTTAATGAGTACTTAGGTAAATAATCCCTGCCCATTAACATTCTCTCAAAATAAACCCCCTTAACAAGCATATGTGCTTAGGAAGGGAGAGCCAAGTGAAAATTTCTTCTAAAGCCTCTGGTTTCTCAGACAGACTATTAATACAATGAGGGAACAAATATAAAGACTTGAACGAAAACAAATAACAAAGGGTAAATACACTTCACTGTGATATAGAGATTAAAATAGTTACATTGGTTTGATCTTTTCACTTTTGGCATCTTAAGTTTTTCTTGTGTTTCAAGGTAAGTCTGTCTGATAGCATCTATGTAATAAAGAAAAATGAAATGATCTCATTGCACATATTACCACCTTCAGGGCACAGTCAGGCTTGCCCAGCACATGGCAATACTTATGGTGTCAATAACAAGGTCTAAATAACACAAGTTTTAATCACAGTCATCTTTTATCATCATGGATGCTCCCTGGGCTCTTTTTAATTTGATCCTTTTGAAATGTGCTGTCCTGGATTTCATGAATTAGGACAAAGTCACCCTTACTCACCATCTGAAGGATCAGATGTTCCTTCCCATTCTGTAATGAAAATGAGAATTATTTTCTTGGCAACTCACACAGTTTTCTGGTTAATTATGTGGATGTATTTTTTATTATTTGCATATTTTGTAGTTGGAAAACCTTGTGCTTCATTACTAGGTCTTTCATGTTCATTTTCTAAAAATAATATTTCCATAATTAGTCATATCTTAAAATCTTAATCAACTTCAAATTATTTCTAGTATAGGCAGGCTCTATATAAATGGAAAGATCACATTATTGTTTATTAAAATTAATTGAACACTAAGGAGCAGCTATAAATACAAATATAATGTTTCTCCAAAACTGCTATTATCAATGTTGAAAGATCCAGATTAAAAATAATGCATGGATAATAGTTATATTTTTTTCATTACTTCAAACTGTTGTGAACAAAAATAATCAGTGGCAAGAATTAGTTGTTTTATTCCTGCTCACTTTGACACTTTTTCCTTAGCACCATAGGATAAGAAACATTTTCAATCTTTTCACAGAAAAAATCAAATACTGAGAGCTAGGTGCTCATGGCTCACCCCTGTAATCCTCCCTGCTCAAGAAGCTGAGATCTAAAGATCATATCTGGACATCAACCAGGGAAAGAAAATCCATTAGACTCTAATCTCCAATTAACTACCAAAAAAACCAGAAGTACAACTATGTGAGCAAAAATGAAGACAGTTTCTAAATCCCAGGACTGGCATGAGAGAAAGATACACAGGCAGAGACAGAGGTAGAGACAGAGACAGAGACAGACAGAGTCAGACAGACACACACACAGAGAGAGGGAGAGAGATAATTAAGTGAAACTGTTTGAAATTACCATAAATATTTCAAAATTTACTCAAGCTTCTGATATTATATATCAGTGATACTCACTAGACACTATCCTGGAAATGAACTTTATAACTTAGGACAGGTGAATCAGAGGAAGGGAAAAGTGGGAGAAAATGAGAAAGAGATAAAAGTATTCAAGAAGAAATATACACATTGCTTTACTTACATAACTGTAACCTCTCCGTACAAAACCTTTACAATAAAATTAAAATTATAAAAAATTATGAAACATATTTTAATACCGAATATCTTAGGGAACATGTAACTTGTTGAGTGGGCTAAATACACATCATCTCATTTAATAATGGTAACAATTCAATAAGTAATTTTATTTAGCACTGTATGAAAAAGAGACATGGGTAGCCTGTATGACATCTCTGGTTAAATCAGAGATGAAAATCACAAGTATTTAATACTCTGGTCTGATATTGTCTTTATGTGATGCCCAACTGGAAACAGAATAAATCTTATAGTTTCCTGACAGAACAAAGCTGAACAATCCAAGTCTTTATGAACCAAAGGACAATAATACTCTCTTGTATGAGGAAAGGATTGAGTGTTGAGTCAACGGATAATATTATTATATGGGTAATATGAAAAAGACAATCTACTTTACTGTGTCACTTTGGGTGGCTTAAAGCAAAAATGAATAAAAAAGAACAACAAAAAAAGAGCAACAATAAAAAGAAAAGACAAAGGCTTTCATTATATTGCTCTTAATTCTTCAAATAATGTCAAATTTATATCTAATGACCTGATGTCTTATTCCAGAAAACGGGAATTGGTTTCTATTGCTCTTCTCCTCCCAGTAAGTAAAATAAAACCTAGGTGTTTTATATAAAATATAAAGAAGTATTTTGAAAGGTAGAATATACTTAGGGGGAATTCAGCATCAGGATAAATGGGAGAAAAAGGAAGGAAGGCGTAACAACGTTGACAAGAAATATACATATTACATTACTTATGTAACTGTAACCCCTCTGTACATCACCTTGACAATAAAAAAGAAAACAAAAACAAAGACAATTACTTAAAGATATAAGAAAGAAAGGTAGTAAAGAAACAACAACTAAGCAAGGGGAGGGGGAGGGGGAGGAGGGGAAGGGGGGGAGGAGGGGGAGGGGGAGGAGGGGGGGGAGGAGGAGTGGGAGGAGGAGTGGGGGGAGGGGGGGGAGGGGGAGGGGGAGGGGGAGGGGGAGGGGGAGGGGGGGGAGGAGGGGGAGGAGGAGGGGGAGGAGGAGGGGGAGGAGGAGGGGGAGGAGGAGGGGGAGGAGGAGGGGGAGGAGGAGGAGGAGGAGGAGGAGGAGGAGGAGGAGGAGGAGGAGGAGGAGGAGGAGGAGGAGGAGGAGGAGGAGGAGGAGGAGGAGGAGGAGGAGGAGGAGGAGGAGGAGGAGGAGGAGGAGGAGGAGGAGGAGGAGGAGGAGGAGGGGGAGGGGGAGGGGGAGGGGGAGGGGGAGGGGGAGGAGGAGGAGGAGGAGGAGGAGGAGGAGGAGGAGGAGGAGGAGGAGGAGGAGGAGGAGGAGGAGGAGGAGGAGGAGGAGGAGGAGGAGGAGGAGGAAACAAACGGAATTGATGTGAATCTCTGACTTATTTGTCTTCCCCCATCTCACAGATATGGAGCTGAACATACTCCTAGCAATCCCACTAAGTTCATTAAAGGAATCCCACAAAAGCCTGCACTATTGATTCAAAACAACAGGGTGATTCTGCCTAGCAGAGAAGTAATTTTTATAGAAAATAAACCCACTGGATTTCAGCATTATACTAATGAAAACAAAACAAAACTCGCCTTCTCCCACCTATGACAGGAAACAGAGTAGACTTCTAGAATATGAGAAAGTAGTACAAGATTCCCCAACCTTTACAGCCGACTGTGACAGCAAAGGTCAAACAGAGAGCTGGAACGCCATTTTTACTGATGGAATGAAGCCAAATCCATCCGACCTAGAGTGTCGGCAGAGACCATGGGGAAATGAGGATTCTACTCATCTCATAGTAATGAGTTTTGACTCTGTCCTTGTTGGGTGATGTCAGAGGAAGCCTTGTGGGAAGGCAGAACTTCAGCTACTGCCTAGAATTATTAGCTCTGCTTTTTTGATACATCCTGATCAGTAACAGAAGATTCTGAGACCTTCAAACCATGGTGCTGTCAGGAAAAAAAAATGGCGAACCTGAACTAACATTCCTGCAGCTAATCCCACGTTTTATAAATGAAGGCATTCTTTCCCTCTCTATTATTCAATGGTTGAAGAAGTCAACTAAAATTGCCTATAACAAGAAAATTTCCTCAGGGAAATTGTATGTGTGTGGGGGTGGGGGTTGGGGGGGAAGACTTCCTTATCTGTGCCAGCCCTGGGATTTGAACTCAAGGGCTAGGTGCTATCCATGAACTATTTTTGTCCAAATCTCCCATACTGACAACTCAAGCTTTGTGATCATTTATTAGAGATGAGTCTCACAATTTTTTCTGCCAGAGCTGACTTCAAACTGTGATCCTCAGACATCAGCCTCCTAAACACTAAAAGGAAAGAAGAGAGGAAAGAGGCAATGAATTGTAGACTATTGATTATGCAATCAGATACTCAAGGAGAAAATATAAATAGATAAATAAATGCAGCCTGTGGTCCTCTGGATCTACAAATTGGCTAAAATTATGTCATTTGTGTATGGCAAAGAAAGGAGAAATTGCTCAGGAAATCAATGGCTAAAACCTTCACAATTTAACAAAGGACGTAACCCTACTGACTCATGAAACTGGGAGAATTTCAAACATCATGAACTTAAATAATTCCATGTGAAAACACATAGTGACCAAGCTTCTAATAATTGAAGACAAGAAAATCTCAATAGCATGCAGAGACATGGATCTTTATGTAATTGAGAAAGCCAATAACAACCACAGTGTATTACTCATCAGAAACAATATTAACCAAAAAAATCATCACGGTATCTTTAAAACGCTTATCAAAAAGAACTGTCAACCCAGAATTCAGTAAAATATATTCTAGGAATGAAGGGAATATCAAGGTATGTTTACATAAAGGCATACTAAAAGCAAATAAAAACATCCCCAATAAATCTGTTGTACAGATTGATTCAAGGAAGCTCTCAGACAAGAAAACAGATGATAGAACTAATCTTGGCTCATTAGAAAGAACAGGCAATAGAATGGCATATGCATCTGTAGATGTACTATAGCAAGCTTGTCCTAATTTGTTTTCTAAATTATCATTGATAGTTGGTGCAAAGATAACATTGTCTGATACATTCTTAATTATTTGTAGTGAAAATAATTCAGACAGGGCAAGTTAAAGGGACATAAGTGAAAGTCAAATGTTTATATTACATTTAAAATGTAAAATATGGGCTGGGAATGTGGCTCAGTGGTAGAGTGCTTGCCTGGCATGCATGAGGCCCTGGGTTCGATTCCTCAGCACCACATAAGCAAAAAGAAAAAAAGCCTGAAGTGGCATTTTGGCTCAAGTGGTAGAGCGCTAGCCTTGAGCTGAAGAGCTGAGGGACAGTGCCCAGGCCCAGAGTTCAGGCCCACGACCGGACCAAAAAATAAATAAATAAAATAAAATGTAAAATTCCACAACAGTAGACAGTTTTATATATATATATGTATATATATATATATACATATATATATACATATATATGTGGGTGTGTAATAATATAACACTCAGCAAGAAACATAAAGCTGTAACAAGAGACTTACTCAAATGCATTATATCAAAATGGATTTTTAATATATGTTCAGATAATCCATCAGAAGGTAAGAAAGGTAAGTAAACATAAGTTAAATATATATATAAAGGAAAATAAAACAGAAAATCAGGTAACATTGCTACCATATTATTCCTAGTAACTATTCTAAATATATTATCTCAGTACAGTACTAAAGAACAAGAAATTTATTTAAAAAATTGAATATGACTTAATTATATATTATAATTAAGAAAACAAATGAACATATGATGTGGTAAACAATATTAATACAATTATTATGAAAATGCTATGGAAGGGTCTTCTCATTTTAAGATATAGACTAGCAGATGATTCAGAAATCTTACAACTAGATATACAACAAAAAAAATATAATAAATATTTTGATGAAATATCTGCACTTATATAAATTAATATTCACCATAGACTAGAAATAGAACTAAAAAAAAGAAAACATATTATTGTGAATGACCAAATAAAGATGGTTACCAGAATTTAAGGCAGACATGTGGAAGTAAATGAGGGAGAGGTTAATTATTGGCTAATAAGTTAACATTTAAACAAAGTGAGTAGTTTTAGTAGTGTTTTTTACAAACATATGTAACCTAGTATTGTGCATTAAAAAAGCTTGCTATTGTTTCTAACATATTTATAAGATGATTTCTTTGTTGCTTTGTCCCTCCCCCACAGTATAACCCCTGCTTTCACTGTATTTGATGTTGGTATAATTTGTGGAGGGGAAGGGAAAAAAATCGTTTAAACAGAGATACAGGTGGACCCATTGCAGCAATGAGGTGTACAAGTCCTTATGTGAACAAACGAACTTTACAACTATGGTGGGGGAGGGGTGTATGGGGGGGAGTATGGGGGGGCAGGAGGGGGGGCTGGGAGATGGGAAGGGATAGGAAGGGGAAACAAAGGAGGAGGCAACAATGCTTGATAAGCAATGTACTCATTATCTTGCCTATGTAATTGTAACTCCTCTTTTCAGTATTTTCACACACAAAAAAAGCTAAAATAATTATTTCAAGCTAGACATTGGTGTCTCAGAGGCTGAATACTGAGGATTATGGTTCAAAACCAACCCAGACACTAAATTCCATGAGACCCTTGTTTCCAAAATGGAAGTGGCAGTGAGGCTCCAAGTGGTAGAGCTGTAACTTTTAGTGGAAAACTATCAGGGACAGTGTCCAGGCCCTGAGTTCCAGTCCAACTAACAACAACAACAAAAAATGTCCTATGTTCTCACCACAAAGATATATCCAACATTTGAGACTATGCATGTTTAAATGTGATTTAAGTATATATGAATCAAAATATTATTACGTGGTAAACCATTAATATGCAATTAAAGTATTTAAAATGCATTTTATTTAACCTATTAAATAAGTGATATATACTGTGATTTCAATATCTAAATAAAAACATATAGAGGAAGGGGGGATATGCGGGGGGTGGGATATGGGAAGGGATGGGAAGGGGAAACAAAGGAGGAGACAACAATGCTTGATAAGAAATGTAGTCATGGGAGTTCCGGGAAGATGGTGGAGGAGAAGCTGGAATCTGAACAAGCTCTTGCATAGAAAACAGTTTCAGAGTTCCAGTGAACAGTCCCAAGCCAGAGAATCACACCAAGTGTGCCATCACAGGACAGAGACTTAGTCAAGAGAGGGGAAGCCAAGCAGAGACATCTGAGCATCTGCCAGCAGCTGCTGCTGCGGCGGCAGGGTCGCAGCGGCGACCGCAGCCACGGCCATACCTGAGCGCTCACACAGAGAGTCCGGGACGAAGGAGCCAGACGCAGCAGGCGAGCGGATTCTACTCAACACCAGCAAGAACCGACAAGGAGCGGACAACTTCATCCTGCACTTTGCAGACCAGAGACGACCCAGGATCCAAGACTCGGCTTGAGTAGAAGCCCCACTTCCTCACTCCTTCCCAGGGAGCAGAGGAGGGAAGGCCACCCCTCCCCCCACCCAGCAACGGTGATCTCCATCTTGGATACCGACAAAGCTCAGAGGAGCGGCTAGCTCCAGCTCAGGCCTTGGAATAAAACGAGTCATTTAGCAGGTCACAAGAACTTAACGGCAAAGTGACCTCACAGACTCAGTTCCATCCAGGGAAAAGTCACCCAGCTCAGGCGCCAGCCATTGGAGTGGCTCTCCTCACCGGGTAACCAGAGCCAGAGGCTGCCCCTCCCTCTAGCAGCCACCACAATCAATTGAAAAACAGAAACCCTGAGAATGGCTCCAGGCCGGGTGCTGTGAGTTTTTTTCACAAAATAGCCCCAGGGAAAAGCTACTGTTTGTTGAAAGGCCTCAACTCTACCCAGAACCTAGCCTCATCACTGCATCCCCCTCTTTTGTGATTCTCAAAGCAGATCACCCTCCCAGTAAACTAACCTGGGAGGGGGAATCTCAAAATCTTGGGTAAAGCAGTGCATTTTTCTGCCTGTTCCAACAAACTGACTTAAGAAACCAATCAAGCCACAGGACCTCAAGCTGACCAGAGACTCCAACCACACTCTGGTTACAGACAAAAGGGAGATACAGGACTCTTCCCACCCCTCCCCCCCCCCCCCAAAAAAAATCAAAGACCTTTTTTTTTTCTTCTTCTTCTTCTTCTTTTCTTCTTTTCTTTTTTTTTGTTTTTTTTTGTTTTGTTTTTTGTTACCTTATATATATATAAAAAAAATTTTTTTGCTTTTCTAAAACTTTTATTAATCTTTAATTTTTGCCTCTTCTGAAAAAATAATTGTTTTCCATTAACTATTTTTTTTTCTTTTCTCCTCTTATAATTTTTATTTTAGGAATACGTGAATGTGTGTTTTCCTTTCTTGTCTTCTTTCTCTTTTTCTTTCATTCTTAATTATCTTTTTGTTTTTTGTCTAGCTCTACTGAACTTCTGATCTTTTCTTCTCACTTTCCTATCCTTTCCATCTTTTCCTCTTTGTTCTTCTTTATGTGACTTAACTCTTGTCCTGCACATCCTCAGATAAACCCATAGTTAACCAGTAGACCCTACCCCCCATTGTGTACACACTTAACCCACAAACTTATTACTCAATTCAAAACCTCTGAGACTTAAATTCATTAATAGCAGTACTACCTCTTTATACCTATATAATATTTTAAGCATTTTTTTAAAGTTTTCCACATCTCCTCTATGTCCCTCCCTTTCTCTCAACATATTCATATTCCTCTATAAATAGATGGTCTTTTAATCTCTAAAATAACATTATTTTTTACGTTTCTATTTTTTTTTTCTGGTCTCTTTTCATTCCCCTTTCCCTTTCTTCTTTCTCTCTCTCTCTCTACTTGCATCCTACCCAACCTATTTCCTGCACTGTGATTAGGACATAGTTAACTCTCCCTGTGCCTCCCCACACCAATCTATTCCTATTTTTTACCCACATCTCTCCCTAACCCTAATAATTTCTGGTTTTCCAAATTCTTCTCTGTGGTTCGAAGTCCTTTAACATATAGTTGTTTGATGTCGAATAGATGTATCTGTTGAACTAGATTGTATCTGTAGACTATTGACTGTACAAATGCAAACTTTGGTTGATGGTTGCCTTAAGATAGTGTTCTAGCACAAAACTGGTGCTATCTTCATCTCAAATGGGCAGAGTAAGCCGGAAAAACACAAGAAAAATGGCAAATTAGGGTATCTCAATTCCCAATCTTGATAATCAGGGGTTAGAAGAGATAATGAATAATCCAGAGGAGAGTTCCCAAACAGCTCTACAAACACTGCTGGCAAACATGATAAATGAAAAGTTTGACAATGTACAAAGGACTATGTATGAGCGTGACAGGGAGAGAGAGGAGGCATCCCAGAAGTTTATACAGGAATATCATAAGCGTGAGGAAACTACTCAAAACTGATACAGGATTTGCGTGAACAACTTGAGAATACTCAAAGAGAAAGGGAGGAATGGCGTGAGCAGGCTGAGAACACTCAAAGAGATCTGCAGGAATCCCACGAACGGGAGGAAGCTAATCAAAGAGTAATACAGGAATTGAGAGACCAGGTAGAGAACACACAAAGATCACTAAAGGCATTCATGGAATCCATTAAAAAAGAGCTGAAGGAAGTCAGGGAGACCACAAAGGGAATGCTGAATGGAACCCAACAGAAGGAATGGGAGCCCAAAGAAACCATAACCAATCAACTAAGTGATTTGAGGACAAACACTGAACACCAAATTAAGGAAGTAAAGAAATTCATACAAGACCTAAAACAGAGCTTCAACAAAGAACTTGAAGCCATCAAAGCTGACCAACTAGAAGGAAAAGAGATAAAAAACAAAGTAGAGAGTCTTGACAGCAGGTTAGACCATGCAGAAGATCGAATCTCAGGGATTGAAGACAGCCTAGATATTATAGAGAAAGAACATACAACCATCCAAGACAAGTCCAAGAAATATGACAGATCTATCCAACACCTGGAAGACATCATCAGAAGGCCTAATCTAAGGATAATGGGTGTAGAGGAGCACCTAGAAACAGAAGTTAATAGTCTAGGAAATTTGTTTAACAGGATCCTAGCAGAGAACTTCCCAAACATGCAAAAAGATAGGCCTGTCCAGATACAAGAAGCCTTTAGAACCCCAAATAGACCAGACCAGAATAGGACATCCCACCGCCACATTATAATCCACACAGGATCAACTCAGAACAAGGAAAAGATCCTTAAAGCTGTCAGAGAGAAAAGGGTAATCACTTATAAAGGGAAACCAATCAGAATCACCTCAGATTTCTCAGCAGAGACTATCAAAGCAAGAAGAGCCTGGAACGATGTATGCCATGCCCTAAAAACAAACAACTATCAACCAAGAATACTGTACCCAGCTAAACTCTCCTTCATAACCGAAGGCCAAATAAAAACCTTCCATAGCAAAGAAAAATTGAAACAATACATCTCCACCAAACCAGCCCTACAAAAGATTCTTAAAGATGTCCTACACATAGAAAACCAACAAGACCGCAATAAAGGCCAAGAAACTGCACCCAAACTGAGAATCCAAGAACCATAGGAAGAACCCAGCTTTCGCAGCCCCCAAGAAGGTAGATAACATGGCAGGAACTCCCAAATACCTCTCAGTCCTATCTCTTAATGTTAACGGACTGAACTCTCCAATTAAGCGACATAGACTGTCTAGTTGGATTAAAAAACAAGACCCTTCTATCTGCTGCCTGCAGGAGTCACATCTTGCCCGTAAAAACAAACACATTTTCAATGTTAAAGGCTGGAACAAAATCTACCAAGGAAACGGACCGCATAAACAGGCGGGAGTTGCAATCCTAATATCAGATAAAATAGACTTCAAATTAAAATTCGTGAAAAGAGATAAAGAAGGTCACTACATACTAATTAAAGGATCTCTCCTTCAGGAGGATATTACAATTCTAAATATCTATTCACCAAACAATGGAGCACCCAAATTTATCAAAGAAACATTACTTTCCCTCAAATCCCATATAGATCCAAAGACATTAATTGTTGGGGATTTTAACACACCACTCTCCCCACTAGATAGATCAACTCGGCAAAAACTCAACAGAGAAACCACAGATCTAAACAGCTGCATAGATCAACTAGCCTTAACAGACGTTTACCGAACATTTCACACAGCAGCATCAGAATACACGTTTTTCTCAGCAGCACATGGAACGTTTTCTAAAATAGACCACATTTTAGGCCACAAAGCAAACTTGTCTAAAGTCAGAAACATTGAAGTTATACCTTGCATTCTCTCTGACCACAAGGGAATAAAATTAGAACTCAACCAAAGAAAGTCCGGTATCACATGGAGGCTGAACAACACACTGCTGAATCATGAGTGGGTCATGGAAGAGATTAGAAAGGAAATTCAAATGTTCATGCTATTCAACAAAAATGAACACACAAAATACCAGCTCCTCTGGGACACAGCAAAGGCAGTACTCAGAGGCAAGTTTATAGCTCTGAGCTCCTACATCAACAAATTGGAGAGATCTGAAACTAGCAATTTAATGACGCATCTAAACCTCCTTGAAAAAGAGCAGCAAGATAAACCCCAATCCAGTAGACGGAAAGAAATAATCAAAATTAAATCAGAATTAAATGAATTAGAATCCAAAAAAACTATAGAAAGAATCAACAAAACAGAGTTGGTTCTTCGAAAAACTTAACAAAATTGACAGACCCTTAGCAAATCTTATCAGAAAAAGAAGAGAACACACCCAAATTAATAAACTCAGAGATGAGAATGGAAACATCACCACGGAAACAACCAAGATTCAGAACATTATAAGGGAATACTTCTCAAAACTGTATGCTAATAAGTTTGAGAACTTGACAGAAATGGACCTCTTCCTAGCAAATATTGACATGCCAAAACTAAACCAAGATGAGTTAAACTATCTTAACAGGCCTATATCAAGCATTGAAATAGAAACAGCAATAAGAGACCTCCCAGCTAAGAAAAGTCCAGGACCAGATGGTTTTACAGCGGAATTTTACAAGGCCTTCAAAGCAGAGCTCACACCAATTCTCCTCCAACTCTTCAATGAAATTGAAAGAGAAAGCTCACTACCGAACACATTCTATGAAGCCATCATAACCCTCATCCCAAAACCAGGCAAGGACTCATCAAAGAAAGAGAACTATAAACCCATTTCTTTGATGAACATTGATGCAAAACTTCTCAACAAAATTTTGGCCAACCGACTTCAACAATTCATCCAAAAAATCATACACCACGATCAAACAGGATTCATTTCAGGGATGCAAAGCTGGTTCAATATACGCAAATCAATTAATATTATTCATCACATCAACAGGAGCAAGAATAAGAACCACATGGTTATCTCAATAGACGCAGAAAAAGCATTCGACAAGATCCAACACCCCTTCCTGATGAAGGTTTTGGAAAAATTAGGAATCCATTCCTCAATACAATAAAGGCTGTATATGACAAACCTACAGCCAGCATTATACTCAATGGTGAAAAACTAAAGCCATTTCCTCTTAACTCAGGAACAAGACAAGGATGCCCACTCTCTCCACTTCTCTTCAATCTAGTATTAGAATGCCTAGCTACAGCAATAAGACAAGATGCAGACATAAAGGGGATCCAAATAGGGAAAGAAGAAATAAAACTCTCCCTCTTTGCAGATGACATGATCTTGTATTTAAAGAATCCCATAGACTCCACTCCCAAATTACTCAAGCTGATTCAAAACTTTGGCAAAGTAGCAGGTTATAAAATTAACCCCCAAAAATCCATGGCTTTTCTGTATGCCAACAATGAGAAAAGTGTGGCTGAAATTAGGAAAGCAACTCCATTTGTAATAGCCCCCAAAAAAATAAAATACCTAGGAATTAACTTAACTAAAGAAGTGAAGGACCTCTATGATGAAAACTTTAAAATCTTGAAAAAGGAAATCAACACAGAACTTAAAAAATGGCAAAACCTCCCATGCTCCTGGATTGGAAAGATTAACATCGTGAAAATGGCAATACTTCCCAAGGCTATCTACAAATTCAACGCAATACCTATCAAAATTCCACCCTCATTCTTCAAGGAAATAGAAGAGGCAATCCAAAAATTCATATGGAACAATAAAAGACCCCGAATAGCAAAAATGCTCCTCAACGGAAAGAACACTGCTGGAGGAATATCAGTACCAAATTTCAAACTCTACTATAAAGCCATAGTAATCAAAACAGCTTGGTACTGGCATAAGAACAGACCTCAGGACCAATGGAATAGAATTGAAAACCCAGAAATGAACCTACAGACCTATAGCCATCTAATCTTCGATAAGGGAGCTAAAACAATAGAATGGAAGACAGACAGCCTCTTCAGTAAATGGTGCTGGCAAAACTGGTTAACTACATGTAGAAAACTAAAGCTAGATCCTTATATATCACCCTGCACCAGAATCAACTCCAAATGGATCAAAGACCTTGAACTCAAAGCAGACACTCTGAAAACATTACAGGATGGAATAGGAGAAACCCTGGGTCTCCTTGGCTCAGGCCGAAATTTTCTGAATAGAGACCCGGAAACACAACAAATCAAAGAAAGGTTGGACAAATGGCATTGTATAAGGTTGCAGAGCTTCTGCAGGGCAAATGACATAGCTAGCAAGATCAATAGAAAGCCCACGGACTGGGAGAAGATCTTTACTAGCCATACAACGGACAAGGGTCTCATATCTAAAATATACTTGGAACTCAAAAAATTAAACCACCCAACAACAAATCCTCAAAGAAACAACTGCCCAATAAGTAAGTGGGCGAAAGACTTAAAGAGAAGCTTCTCTGAAGAAGAAAGAAGGATGGCCAATAGACACATGAAGAAATGTTCAACATCCCTAGCCATAAAAGAAATGCAAATCAAAACAACATTGAGATATCACCTCACTCCAGTTAGAACAGCAAAAATCAAGAACTCTAACAACAACAGATGCTGGAGGGGATGTGGACAGAAAGGAACCTTACTTCATTGTTGGTGGGAATGTAAACTTGTTCAACCACTTTGGAAAGCAGTATGGAGGTTCCTCAAAAGACTCCACATAGAGCTCCCCAATGACCCAGCAATCCCACTTTTGGGCATTTACCCAAATGATCACAAACAAGGCCACACTAAAGCTACCAGCACAACTATGTTTATTGCAGCATTATTTACCATAGCTAAGATATGGAACCAACCCAGATGCCCCTCAGTAGATGAATGGATCAAGAAGATGTGGTATATATACACAATGGAATTCTATGCCTCCATCAGAAAGAATGACATTGCCCCATTTGTTAGGAAATGGAAAGGCTTGGAAAAAATTATATTAAGTGAAGTAAGCCAGGCCCAAAGAAACATAGGTCCCATGGTTTCCCTTATTTGCAATATCTAGTATAGGTATGAGTCAAGCGGAAAAAGTCAGAGAATGTGATGTTAGGAAAACGAACCCTCAAGTATGTATTTTAATGTTTTTGTTTCTTTCATGCATGTGTTTCTAACGCATTTATAATATTATTTCTTTGTTGCTTTGTATGTCCCTCCCCCACAGTGTAACCCCCGCTTTCACTATATTTGATGTCAGTATAACATGTGGAGGAGACGGGGACAAACAAGTCGTTTAAGGATTCAGGTGGACCTGTTGCAACAATGAGAAGTACAAAATGTCATGTCAAAACCAGCTTTACAATGTCGTTGGGGTGGGGAGGGGGGGTATGATTGGGTGGGGGGGAGGAGGGAGGCTGGGAAGGGAGGTGAAGGGTAAACAAAGGAGGAGGCTGCAATGCTTGGTAAGAAATGTATGCATTTTCCTGCCATGTAATTGTAACCCCTCTGTACAGTATGTTCTCAATTAAAATAAAATAAAATTAAAAAAAAAAAAAGAAATGTAGTCATTATCTTGCCCATGTAATTGTAACTCCTCTGTGTGGTATTTTCATAATAAAAAAATTAAAAAAAAAGAAAGTGGTGGAAAGGGTAACACTGCTCAAGATGCATTGGGTTCATAACCTGCTTCGTTGAATGGCAACTCTTTTGTACAACTACTTAAAGATAATAATATTTAAAAATATTTTTTACAGCAGACTTGATCTGAACAATACATCAGATTAACAAAACAGACTCAGAAGCTTTGGGAGCTTATGTGGGTGAAGATGAGGGCGGAGGTGAGTAGGGAAGCCATGTATTAAATAAAGAACACAAGATTTGCATGTGTATACGTTCATTTTATTATACATTACATATATTTAATTTCATATAATTCTGTATCTTCTGGTTTATTTAAGTGTAAAGTGTACTTGCATACAATGACAATAAAAGGCTATATATTAAAAAAACATATAGTTATTTTCTACTATAATGGCATGACTAGATGCAAGAAAGGAAAAGGGACTCGTGTTGGATAAAATCAGTGACAATTATTACTGGTGAAAGTATTATTTTTCCATATGTGTTTAAATATTAGGTCTCATTTTTATTTACCAGTTTTTAAGAGTGTCAATATGTATATAGTGTTTCAATGATAGGAAGCACTTACTTATAATAAGATGAAAGCCTATAATGTATTGATATATATGACTATACAATGTATATACATGTTTTATGTATATACAACGTATATACATGCATACATTTATTATTTGTTTTTATATGATTTTTAACTCTAAAAATAGTTTACAGAGGGGTTACAGTTACATGAGTAAGGTATTGAGCATTGTTACCACCTCCTTTGTTTTTCCCCTGACATCTCTTCCCTCTATACCTCCCCAACTCCTCCCCCCTACCCCCCACAAGTTGTAAAGTTCATTTTCAACATAGTGTCTTGTACATCTCATGGTTACAATGGGTCCACCTGTAACCTTATTTAAACATTTTGTTTTTTTTTTTCCCTTCCCCTCCCCAAATTAGAAAAGTGTACATACAAGATGCAGGGCACCGGAATCAAATAAAGTGAAAACAGGGGTTACACCATATCGGAAGAACATACAAAAGAAATGAAAAAAAATCACATAGTACATTATAAGTATATTAAAAACAATAGCAAGAGAAAAACGCTTGTGTCCCTGTCTTGCGGTTCATTTCACTTAACATCATCTTATATGGTCATATGTACATAGCTTCTGACTTTTTCTGCTTGTCCTAGACCTATACTAGTTATTGCAAGTGAGGGAAACCATGGGACCTGTGTTTCCCTGGGCCTGGCTTACTTTACTTAATACAATTTTTTTCAAGCCTTTCCATTTCCTAACAAATGGGTTTTAAATGCCATATGTATATATAAAATAATTGACCAATTTAAACAACTTATTTTATGATCATAAAAAAGACAAAGTGATGTCATTTCATACAGTTGTAGTTTTTATTGAACTGAGTGTATCTTAGGTATGTGTTACCATTCAGTGCTTCATCTTTAAGGTAAGAGAATAATGCTTCAGAAATGTTTGTAAAATATAGTTTTACTTGCTGCATAAAAATCAAAAAAACATGATAATCTTTTGGGCAATAGCCTTTTTCATCACATTAGTGATACTAATAGTAGACTTTATAATAAACATTAATGATGCTGAATTTTCTCTAGATTTAATTCAACATATGTTCTTGTTCTATCTGTGGATAGAACAATATGCTGACAACCAGTGAAATTCACTTCTAGTCACTGCATTTGGCCAAGAACTGCACTTAATTGTAGGAAATAAGTCCTATAATTGATCCAAAAAACTAAAACAAAGGTTGCACTTTCTGAAACTGTCCTTACCAGTAATTTTTTTTACCAAGTCAAGCTCACTTAAGAGGAAAGAATAGTTGCAGTGATTCTGAGGAAATTAAAGAACTAAAAGAGACTTCATTGTAAAAACAATCAGTAGAGGATGTGTCAAGTGGAGTGTCAACTCTACTTTAGGAAGAAATCCCCCTGTGTTTGACTTGCAGGAATCTCTGAAAACAAATGAGTTCTTGTTTCAGCTCTTTCAGAGTCTACAGAGATATCACACAGCCCGTTCAGCTATTTGCCTTTCTTTTAAGCTGTTTCTGACATCAGCAAATTCTGATATTTGTTTTGTGTGTTACCAAGATTACCATATTGCCTTGCTGACACACCATTGAGGATCATGTGTGTACCACAGCAATCAATCTGTCAGCCTCGCATCAAAGTTCACTACCTCCAAGTGAAATGTGTAGCATCTTCCTTATTCCTCTATGAGTCTCATTTATCAAAGTTCTACTTCAAATTGTATGGCCTCAAAAGTGCAATAATTTTGTTCCCCAAAGAAGACTCACAGAAGTTTAATGCACCTGGATGGAGGCAATCCCAGCAACAGGGATCAAGCTCTTCTCATACCATTGCCCATCGCCTTGGGACATCGCTGGCCACTCAGGAGCTGATATTTGTTCAGAGCAGACTGTGTCTGGGAATTTTCCAGTGCCAGCCATGAAAGTTGCATTTAGAAAGAATCTTACATGGTTCTTCCTGTCCAAACATGTTTGTGAAGTTACATGCTTTGATGCTTGAGCATAATACTGTTTTAATTATTGAGGTTATAATTTGAGATTATTCTAATTATTTAAGCATTAAAAAAGAGCAATTGTTTGGCTGGGAAGGTGGCTCAGTGATAGAGTACTTGCCTTGTATACATGAGGCTCTGGGTTAGATTCCTCAGCACCACATAAGCAGAAAAAGCCAGTAGTGTCACTGTGGCTTCAGTGGTAGAGCTTTAGCCTTGAGCTGAAGAGCTGGGGGACAGGGTCCAGGCCTAGAGTTCAGGCCCCATGACTGACCTCCCCCCCCCAGAAAAAAATTTAAAAAACAGCAATTGTTTAAAACTCTGTATCCTTAAAAGGAAAATATGTTACACATCTTGCATATGCAGATGACTGTGTTTCAGAAAACAAATAATTAAGAAGCTAGAAAATGTATGATCGTTCATGACAATCTCCTTTTATGTGATCACAAATTTCTTATTTTAGCCAATGCCACAGAAGCACTAAAGCTAGTTAGATGTAGAGTAATTCAGGAGAGATTCCTTTTTGAGGCCCATTTGTGAGTGGAGAATCAAAAGCAAGCAAGGAAGGAAGGAGAGAAGGAAGGAAGGAAGGGAGGGAAGGAAGGAGGGGAGGAAGGAAAGAAGAGAGGAAAGAAAGGAACAAAGAAAGCAAGAAAAATGAAAGAAAAAAAGAAAGAAAGAAAGAAAGAGAGAAAGAAAGCTGAAAGAAATCAGGAAATAAATTCTCTAATTCAGTGTGGTATAAAAGAGAGGACACACGATGCAGATCCATGCTCTAAATACACTGTCAGAATGATAGATGATAGATACATCTACAGATAGAAAGATAATTAGAATGAAATTACTTCTCAAAACCATGAATTTAATACTTAATGCTAGTACATTCTTTGTTGTTTTGGCATTGCTGCAGCCTTTTATTGGTTTATAGGCCAACAAGTGATAGCTATTATATTTATTTGTGCATTTTAAGTAAATCATTTTACACCTTTTACTCATGTATCTTTCCAGAACAGTGTGCAGTAAACTAGCCTTAAACTAACCAATAGTTAACTCTGCAATTACAGGTCTATAATGTCATGGTTAGGAGAGACAAATTGGTAAGAAAAGAATTTCAGGTCCAATGTTGTGTCTCTTGTCCTCTGAGATCAATTTCTGACTTTTACATGAGAAACAAATTCAATATATATTTCATAAATAGCAAATAAATGGACAGGCTCAGAATATCAGTTTAATGAGTATGACTTTCCTGACTGAAACCACACACCTCATATTCTCTGAAACTTCCTGTGTAGGAAGAATCACTGGGACTGAGAAAGCACTTAAAAACCATAACAGACAATGGAAAGTAAAAAGGCCATTTAGATTGGCATCAAGAGAAGCATAGCAATATACTTTCAAAGAGTCTCAAAAGATATCAATTTTAGGATTCTGCTCATGAAGGGCCACACATTTAACGGGAAAAAAATCAAACAGTAGAAAAATCATCGTTTTAGAAAAATCCTGACAGTTCCTTAAATGTATTCAGTTATTTTAAACATGGTAATTTGCTTTGATTTAGTGTTAAATTATGAGTGCATTAAAAAAATGTTCTCCTATTCGGACTCCAGAAATATTTCAGCTCATTATTATTTTTTTTTCTCTGCTCAGTCAGCTCCGGCGTCAGACACTTTGAGAACTCAATAAATATAAATCAGTAGTGATGATGATAACTGCCTTGAGACACACACAGAGGTTGAAAAATCAGTGATTAAGTCCATATGTATTTTAACTTTGAATTTGTCTTTCTAAGGAACTTGAGATCAGATTTATTTCATTTCTGTCTCCTTTATTTTTAGGGATATTGAAAAATGTACAGACACAGACTTTTCCTATTGACGATGCAAAAGTTATTTATTAGGCTCTTTTTTATGTCGCCTGCTGCTCTGCAGTTTGTAAAAGTGCAAACTCAATTACAGCCAGGATTAATATTTTATACATTAAATTTCCTAAGTTATCCTTGGTTGAATAGAGTACTGAATTAAAATATGATTCATAATTAATTCCTTATCAATCACTCCAAGAGTGCAACCTAAAACCAATTTGTGTGCTTAGTCCTCTGTTCTCATTTAAAATTGTGAAATCAGTTGTCAGGTAGTAAGAGTAATCAGTTTTAGCCAGGAGACAATGACTGGATGTAAAGAGTTACATTTGTAATTGATCAGCAATGGCAAGTTGATTTATGAATCATGGAATATACACCGTTTTAGAAAGCTTAACATAAACAATGGAGCATAGAGCATCAAATTTGAAAACATTATACAATTGGAACACACCCATACCCCATGAATATGTATTATGATTAACATCTGTTAAAATATAGAAATTAAGCTCAAATTATTTACCCTTATTGCATAATTGTATAATGGAAACTTGAATTTCAAGGAAGAAGCCCAAGTCTCTGCCGTGAATGCAGAGTACATGATGAATTATTGATTTGCTTATTTATTTTATCCCATAAGTACTTGGAGAAGACAAAAAAGAAAGAATTTCTCTGAAACGAGAATTGCCAAGATTGTGCACTAAATATGTTATTTCGATTTCAGTAAAATGCAGCAATAACCTGTGATTATTTTGATTATTTGGATTAAGTACTAAATTATGTATATAAGCTGCATTGTAAAGGTAGGTACATAATCACAACTATTTGAATAAATGAGCCCAAAGTCTGGTGGATAGGTATTAGCTAGACTCAAAGGTCTCTAGTACTTTACCACAGAACTCTTTCTGTTGCTGTATTATATCAATGAATTATCTGGCTGAAAGTATAAAAGTTTTGCTTGCAGGGTTTTCTGAAGACTTAATTATGTTATTATAGGAATCAGGTAAAAATGTTGAAGACATAAGCAGTAAGCTTATTTAAAAGTTTGGAAAATATCCTTGTAATAAATGCCCTTGTAATATAGCATGATGGGCCTTCAGGATGATTACACAGTTCTACATGTTGATGTAAAGATAGAATCTTTCTTTCCACTTACAACTAATGCATGATGATAGAAATCTTAATAAAAACAAAGAGAAATATTTATTGAGTAATGTACCAGTTTTGTGATAAGTTCTGAAAGTAAGTTTCATATCCTCCATATGATCAGCCAGGTCATATGGGTCTCTTTCAATTGTCAGATATTCAAATAAAATCAATAAATTGTATATCTATTAGCATAAAGTGCTGAATTTCCAGCAAGGAAATTTGGTATGACACTGACACTTGAAATACCATCTCTCCAGTTGTTCCGTGGTCTGCATGTATGTAAGAAAAGTATAGTATCTATCAAAGTAATTTTTTCCTTCCTGTTAACCTTGTGAGAATTTTTTTGTTGTTTTATTTTTTATTTTTTTAATTTTTTCTGGAAAGTTCATGCATGGGCCAGCTGGCTTAGCCTTTGTTAATTTTTTACTCACTTTTTTTACTTGCTGAAATGTAATTAAGACATCCTGTTAGAAGCCCTTTGAATTTTAATTACATCATGTTCATTAAGCCACATCCTTTTTCAGATTGTGAAACTGAGCTAAGCCAATCCAAGCAAAGGGGTGGGACCTGCTGGCTTAGGGATAAAAATGAAGCAGCCTGCCTGTTCTGTGTGCTTGCTTGCCAGATTTTTGGCTGATGGTGTACCCTCCTGCAGAAGTACATTTTGCGTCGGCCAGTACCTTGGGAGTTGGTGTCCTTATTACTCTGTGACACCCCAACATCCTGAGATATTTCTAACAATGTACAACAACCAAAAGAGGGAGAAGGTGTATAAATAAGGGAACAGCATTTGTTGTCAAGGATATTGGTGTTCCTTTATCTATCCTTGGGAGTTAAGGGATTGGGGACACAGGATGAATGGACACAAGGTGAACAAATGCAGCATTAGTACTCAGTAGACATGATGTTGAAAATGAACTATACAAGTTGTGTGTGGGGAGAAGATGGAAATATTGGAAGATTGAGGGAAGGGATGACATGGTTCAAAAAGAAACATACTCATTCCCGACTGATGTAACTGTAATCCCTCTCTATATCACCTGTTTAATAGCAATAAATAAATTTGAAAGACATCAAAAATAAATATATAGAATTCTAGCACAGCACTTAAAAAGTGATAGTATGTTTTACAGTTTTTGTTTGCTTTATCTTCAATCGTAGAAAAAAACATGCTTACTACTGCAGTCTATCAGATAAAACTCTGCACACTACTTTGTATGCCTGATGTACCCTAATTTACTTGTCACTGTGGATATTTTCTTTCCCTATCTGTTTGAATCACAGCAGTTGAATTCCTAGAGTCGTAAGGAACATCCACACAGCTAATCTGTGTTTTTCTTATTAATTCAATCCAAGAAAATATGCCATTACTGT
This sequence comes from Dipodomys spectabilis, assembly GCF_019054845.1. Lineage (NCBI taxonomy): Eukaryota > Metazoa > Chordata > Mammalia > Rodentia > Heteromyidae > Dipodomys > Dipodomys spectabilis. The sequence goes on along the minus strand of NW_024871117.1, from coordinate 2,845,980 downwards.
AATTTCCACTCATGATTCAAAGTATGTAATTTCTGTCTCTTGACATGTTGTTCGCAGGATCCAACAGATCAATTTATTTGTTTATTTATGTGCATACAGCACATGATGAATAGCAGAACTTGTCATTAAGGACAGTGCTTACAGTGAATTCATTCTTATAAAGAAATCTTACTCAACAAGAAAACTTATTCACAGGAACTAACAATCCAAATTTTACTACAAAAGTACAAATAAACACGAAGTCAGATGACATTTCAGTGAATTCCAACATTTACGATGAAATCATTTTCTGTGTTTTATGTATAAATCATGGCTATTTATCATCATTAGAAAGAGGTCACCAAGATTTATATAGATATATGTGATTTTAAAAAGAGCCTTAGTTTAAAGCTAAATCCTTATATATCACCCTGCACCAGAATCAACTCCAAATGGATCAAAGACCTTGAACTCAAAGCAGACACTCTGAAAACATTACAGGATGGAATAGGAGAAACCCTGGGTCTCCTTGGCTCAGGCCGAAATTTTCTGAATAGAGACCCGGAAACACAACAAATCAAAGAAAGGTTGGACAAATGGGATTGCATAAGGTTGCAGAGCTTCTGCAGGGCAAATGACATAGCTAGCAAGATCAATAGAAAGCCCACGGACTGGGAGAAGATCTTTACTAGCCATACAATGGACAAGGGTCTCATATCTAAAATATACTTGGAACTCAAAAAATTAAACCACCCAACAACAAATCCTCAAAGAAACAACTGCCCAATAAGTAAGTGGGCGAAAGACTTAAAGAGAAGCTTCTCTGAAGAAGAAAGAAGGATGGCCAATAGACACATGAAGAAATGTTCAACATCCCTAGCCATAAAAGAAATGCAAATCAAAACAACATTGAGATATCACCTCACTCCAGTTAGAACAGCAAAAATCAAGAACTCTAACAACAACAGATGCTGGAGGGGATGTGGACAGAAAGGAACCTTACTTCATTGTTGGTGGGAATGTAAACTTGTTCAACCACTTTGGAAAGCAGTATGGAATTTCCTCAAAAGACTTCACATAGAACTCCCCTATGACCCAGCAATCCCACTTTTGGGCATTTACCCTAATGTTTACAAAAAAAGACCACACTAAAGCTACCAGCACAACTATGTTTATTGCAGCATTATTTACCATAGCTAAGATATGGAACCAACCCAGATGCCCCTCAGTAGATGAATGGATCAAGAAAATGTGGTATATATACACAATGGAATTCTATGCCTCCATCAGAAAGAATGACATTTCCCCATTTGTTAGGAAATGGAAAGGCTTGGAAAAAATTATATTAAGTGAAGTAAGCCAGGCCCAAAGAAACATAGGTCCTATGGTTTCCCTTATTTGCAATATCTAGTATAAGTATGAGTCAAGTGGAAAAAGTCAGATAATGTGATGTTAGGAAAAGAACCCTCAAATATGTATTTTAATGTTTTTGTTTCTTTCATGCATGTGTTTCTAACGAATTCATAAGATTATTTCTTTGTTGCTTTGTATGTCCCTCCCCCACAGTGTAACCCCCGCTTTCACTATATTTGATGTCAGTATAACATGTGGAGGAGACGGGGACAAACAAGTCGTTTAAGGATTCAGGTGGACCTGTTGCAACAATGAGAAGTACAAAATGTCATGTCAAAACCAGCTTTACAATGTCGGAGTGGGGGGGGGGTGGAGGGAGGGTATGATTGGGTGGGGGGGAGGGGGGAGGGTGGGAAGGGAGGTGAAGGGTAAACAAAGGAGGAGGCTGCAATGCTTGGTAAGAAATGTATGCATTATCCTGCCCATGTAATTGTAACCCCTCTGTACAGTATGTTCTCAAATAAAATAAAATTAAATTAAAAAAAAAAGAGCCTTAGTTTATACTATCTAATCATAAAGTGACAGTACAATGGTCCTAACCGGTAGTTAGGGCAGGATACATAATTGCATGATTCAGATTTGCATAAGTCACCAAATCATGAAGACCAAAATTTACCTTAAGTGACTCTGTCTCTAGTATGACTCAAATAAAATAGGGCAGGGGCGTTCATAGCTCATATACCTATAAATTAGTAGCATTATTTCATAAAGTGTATTCAATGTTTTACACTTATTTTTTAAAATAATGAAATATACTTAGAAACAATATTAATTTAAAGTTAATGAAGCTTCAAATATAAATAATGCAAACTATATAGAATTACAATCAATGTGATTTCTGTTTGTCTCTGATGTTTTCTTTAGTAATACAACATAGTGAGTATGTTGGTTCCCAGTATGAGACAGAGGTTTCCACAGAATAGTTTATAGGAAGATTGGAGGTCAGTTTACATTAAACAGCATAAACCCAAATGGTTATTTAATAAAGCACAGTGGGAAGAATATTATCCAAGTGGGAGACTGACTTAATCTACCTTACAATTGAAAAAACATGACTCGAGATTTATAGCTGCAATCCAATGTCAGTGTAAACCTGGGCATGTTATTTAGCCACAGAAATTAGTACCCAAGAAAATAATAGTACAGTATTACAAGGGGAGAGATTTTATCCTGATGAGACGCAGAAGTATAAGCATACAACAGTTTAAAACCAAATGCATTTATTTATATAGCAATGATTTTATAGAATAATTATTTATATACCAATGATGTTACACGATATAGTTAAAATGACTCCATTTGATTGTATTCAAGGTTTTATTCATTTAATGTTACATAGGAAATAAATGTCCTAACATTTAATAACAAGCCAAAAACTAGAAAGGATATACAAGCAATAATTTGGAATGAGCAATGAAGGTTTACCATAATAACTGCATGTAAGAAAAAAAATATTGTGTCTTTAATGTTATTAGAAAGTATACTTATGTTATAATATAGTCCTTACACAAAATGAAATAAAGGTCTGAATTTTTAGTTTCACATATAATCAGTTTAGAAGGCAGGACTTTGTTTCTCAGTCCTATGGAATAACTTCAATTGTATAAACTAATCAAACACCAGAAGTAATAACACACAATAGGGCTCATCAAGGTAAATAAATTAAATCAATTAGTTAGAAATTCATGCTGGGTATAATCTTAGAGAGGGATGACTAAATAAATCTAATTACAGAGAGATACAGTCACATATATATTTGAGACAAATCTGTTACTCTAGGTATATTAAATACAGATTTTTTTCTTTTTTTCTAATGTCTTTATTTTTAAAAAATCATAAAAAATTCATGTTCTTAGTTAAGGATTTATTTTTTTCTGGCAGGAAATATAACCATGCTAACATTCTAGGTATCTAACAGCACATAATGTCAAATACAAGTTGAAAATTGTTCTAGATGGGGAGGATTTGGACAAGAATACACATCAGGAAGAAATGTTTCCTTTTCAGTTGTAAAAAAAAAAATGAAACGGATAACATCATGTCAAATCTTGTCAGTATTTGTGAGAGAAAACATACTGAATGTCAAGTCATTTTTCCAATTACTTCACTGATAATGATCCTATAAAACGACAAGGTTTATATTAAAAAAAAAAAAACAAGAGAAACAATGATAATATCAAAAAACACCACATTTGACTTGTTTCATTTATATATGCTTTGACTGAAAGCCTAATTGTGAAAGCAGCTTTATCTTCTTAGAACATCAACAAATTTGAAGAAAATAATATTGCCTACAAAATATTACAATATTGTGTTTTTTAATTAGTAAAGATAAAATTCTTAAATTGGCAGATATATTTTTAAGTGGGCATTTCATTTCTTAGTGCTTATTTCTCATTTTGTTAGAAAAGGCATTATTCTTTTAAAGGACACAAAAAAACAGAGAAAAACATATTTTCCAGTTGACATGAGACATTTAATACAACAGAAATGTCTAATTGGTGTCAAGCAAGGTCAGCTGGCTTTGTTTTTTCACTCAGGATCTCCTGGAAAATGAAAGGTTATAGGCAATGTCTCCAAACTTACCAAGGAAGAATTGTGTTTTTCACAAAACACAGAAAAAAAGCCATTTCTTATTATCAAAATGAACCGTGAAAGAAATGATATTTATTAAAATGGTAATTTCCCTATGATCTGTCAATACTTCATTAGTTTTTTTGTACTAAAGTGGCAGTTTATTCCGTAGACCACTGACTGGGAGATGAAATTTGTGCCTTTTGTATACGAGAGTGTATATCTAAAAATTCTATTTTCTACTCAAAATGCAATGGAATTTTTGAAAAAGTTTTACAAAGTAAACTTGATACTTTTCGCATATTCTCAACTATCATCTACGTGAAATTTCACACCTTTGGGGGGCAAAGAGAGCTTGTCTATGAAAAAAGAAGAAAACATTTTTTCTATTTTTCCTGTATTTTCAAGGTCCTACAAATCTATAAACCTCATGTCTTTCTAAGTCATCTCCTGTTAAAATATCATGAAAAACTTCTCTTTCTCCTGGCTCTGTGACACACTCAGAATGTCTAAGTCTACTTTATTTAAGTGCAGTGATCTTGCGGTATGATTCAAAATAGATTTTAAAATACATTTATGAAATAAGTGACTTAGTATACTAGCTGACTATATATTTATTGGAAGAAATTGCCTATCTAATTTAATAATATGGCATAAATGTGTCATGTATGAATGTTTGTCACATTGGTTTGTCACATTGGAGTTTTCAGATGAGGGGAAAACTGTGTTCAGTCAGATAAACAAATAGAAGCTTAACGAAGAGTTGCCTCTACAAATTCCCTTGAGTCATAAAACATAGAGGTCTGTATAACTTATGCGTGTGCTCTATACTTCTACTGTGGTTAAGTCAGTTGTTCTATCTGAATGCATTAGTGCTTTATTTATTTATTTTAATATATGATTAAACTTTTAAAATATATATTTTGTTGTTATTGTAGAAGTGATGTACAGAGGGATTACAGTTACATAAGTCAGACATGAGTACATTTCTTTTTGAACCATCTTACCCCTCTGATTAAGTTTTGGGTTTTGCTACTGTTGACAGATAGTTATGTTTTTAACGAAATAACCACAGGTAGCACCTCAAATGTATACCTCAAATGCTTCATTTCATATGATATGTCAGGCATATAAAGGAGATAACTATTGGTAAACTTGTATTGGTTCAAGGTACTACCATTATGCATTATCTCATAGATATATCATAACAATACATAGTTCCAGAGAGCTATGTATCTCATTCTTAATGAAAGTATAGTCTACTTTTATCTACTAAAAATGAAATAGTTACAAGTGGAAACAAAATTTGAAACTCAGTGTCTTGATTTTCTATGTGAATTATTATGAGAAACACAGAGGTACTGTTATACATATGCTCTCCAAGAACCAGAGGAGTCACAAGGACAGTTACTAAAATGATTATTAAAGCAAAGAAAAATTTATTTCTCCAGAAAGGTGCCACCATCAGCCACAAATCTGGCAAAGCACAAAGAGAAGGCTATTCATTACTAAAAGAGCAGACTCCGCCCCTCTGCACAGATTGGTTGAGTTAATGTTTACAGTCTGCTTGTGATTGGCTAGTTTGAATAAGGTAAGGTGTATTTACAAAAGATGATCATTAAAAGACTGAAATAAGATTAAAAGCCCACAAATAATCTCAAAACATATCCATACTGTCAGCTATTTTTTTAAAATAATCTTAGATGTATTTTCTGAAATGTGTATTACTTACATTTTGGAAAAAACTTCAAGACAAACTTTGTCAAAAATCTTCCTTATTCCAAAGCAGTGTATTTTTTCATTAAAAAGAGTCAAGCTGGGCTGAGAAGGTGGCTCAGTGGTAGAGTGCTTGCCTTGCATGATTGAGGCCCTGGGTTCGATTCCTCAGCACCACATAAGCAGAAAAAAAAAAAAAAAAAAAAAAAAGTGGTGCTGTGGCTTGAGCTGAAGAGCTGAGGGATAGCGCCCAGGCCCCACGACCAGACCTCCCCCCTCCAAAAAAAAAGAGTCAAGCCATTAGGCCAAAGCAGGAACTTCTAAGCAACACTCTTTGATAGAAAAGACAGTTTTTCTCTAAAGAGTTGACGAACTTTGGTTGGGGGAGGGGGAGGAGGAGGATTGAGGGGGATTGGGGGTTAGGATGGGAAGGGGGCTACAATGCTTGATAAGAAATGTACTCGATAAGAAATGTACTCATGGGGCTGGGAAGGTGGCTCAGTGGTAGAGCGCTTGCCTTGCATGCCTGAGGCCCTGGGTTCGATTCCTCAGCACCACATAAGCAAAAAGAAAAAAAAGCCGGAAGTGGCGCTGTGGCTCAAGTGGTAGAGTGCTAGCCTTGAGCTGAAGAGCTGAGGGACAGCGCCCAGGCCCAGAGTTCAAGCCCCACGACTGGACCCCCCCCCCCCAAAAAAAAAGGAAAAGAAATGTACTCATTATCTTGCCCATGTAATTGTAACCCCTCTGTACAATATTTTCACAATAAAAAAAGTTGAAGAGTCGTTTATGATATAAAATTCTAAATTTGTTAAAATTAAGGTTTATTGTTTGAGTTTTATTTGAACAGGAAATAGGAAGATAAAAATATCCTATCTCATAAGAAGAATCTTGAGTGATACAATATTTAAATATCCTCTCAGGATGCTAAATTAAAGTGAAACAAGTTTTAAAAAATACAAATGAAAAAAAAAATACAAATGAAAATAAAATGAAAAGGAATCCTAGAAATGTAGATGCAATTAGGATAGAAAATATTGTTTTTAATTTGTATTAGTCAATATATTTAACCACAATCAGCTAATATTAAATTTTAAAAGACAGAAATGGCCATGACTTTAAAAAAATGCTACAGAATGATCAAATGTCACAAAATGTAATGCTGGAGGTTAGTTTAAAGGAATACAGGTTATAAGAAAAGAAACATGCAATAAAGCATATTACTTTACTAGGATCCAGAATGAAACTCAGAGCAATGAAAAAGTTCAAGACTGTGAATAGTACATTCTTTAAAAAAAAAAAAAAAATAGCTTTACTGCTAGGGGCATAAGAAAATGATGGGACTTCTTTTATATAATCAGGCTCTCTGCTGAGAGAGTAGAGATTTTAAGAGAGAACAGAGATTTTCTTCCTTGATTGTAAGAAGCAAGTTTCTGCTATGTATAACAGCTTAAAGGGGCCCTTGTGGAAGGAACTAATAGATCTCCAGAAGCTGAGGGCCATCCCCAGCTAACTATCTGTATGAAAATGGTGCCTCCAGTCCTATAACTACAAAGAACTGAAAAAAAAAAAAAACTTCCAAAAGCAATGTGAACTTAGAGTATGTATATTAGCAGTGACTAGTGAAAGCTTCATTGTCATCTTGAGATTTCTGAGCTGAGCAAGTGACCATTGAGTGGCCAGACACCAGACCCATAGAAATTGTGACCTGAACAATGCTTGTCTTTTTTTTTTTATTGTAAAGATACTATAAATGCTTGTCTTTATGTGGTAAAATTCTGCACTATAGTAGAAAAATGGTATCTACCTCACAGACACCAAACCAACAAATTATGCACACGAGAGGAGTGAATTGCTGTGATGGTAATTTTAGTGTTGTAAAACTCAATTATCTGCATCTCTGTGACCTTACTGGTCAAAGGAGATAAGTCTTTAGGGTGCCCATTAATGTTCAGCTATGTTAAATCTGGTTAAATGCTGGAAGAATAGTAAATACTTAATAATTTCTGAAGAAAGAGATTATTATGGAATATAACACTAAAGGAAAATGGATCTAGCCACAGAGTAATGAAATATAACTGTAGAAATAGAAAATTTCGCTATAATTTTTGTGAGAATTTAAATGAGACTTTTACTGATTTTAGTGAACACCAACATTTAAGACTTCAAATCTTTAAGGCATATACATTTTTTAAAGGAGACTAGCGGAATTAAATCTTATTAATTGTTTTAAAAGAGTAGTTGAGTGGGAGACATGTACATATACACATACAGAGAAAATTCTTAATATTGTAATAACAATAATAATAATAACAACAATAATGTGTCTCAATAGGTAAAGTCAGTGTCACTCTTGCTCTTCCAAAAAACAGGTAATTTTTCAGTAAAATGAAATCATATCAATGTTTTTTTGTATTTGAGTAGCTACTGAGAAGACAGACATAAACTAGACATTAAAGCATACTGTTTGTACATTTGGTAGAAGAAGGATACATTGAATATGTCAAAAAGGAAACTGTAGATAGATTGGCATGATTTATTCTTTTCCATATTTTTCTGCTTGTGTTTATCTTCATCTTCTGTGGACAAAATTCCTTTTAGTATTTTCTGAATTGCTGACTTACTGGTCATAAGACCAAAATAAAAATTCAAATTAACAAATGTTTTTTTTTTCTTTTTAGTAGCTTTGGCTAACTTATTATTTTAATGTTCTCACTTACACAGCTTCAAGATGAGACAGAATAGAAGTGTTTGTACTGAGTGATAATGAGGGAGATTCTGAACAATTTCAAGTCTAACTATGAGAAGAAAATTATTTTGCCCATTCAGCTCTTAACTTTTGGTGTAGATATTGTTTAATAAGATACTTGCAGTGTAAGACAATTTTTCAAAAGGAAAGAAAAGGAGAAGATTTTCTTCTTGTAATCATAATGCCCTCAAGCTTAGGTATGTTTTATCTCTTTTTTATTTACAGAGACAGAGGACAGGGACTACTTCTCAATCAGCTCAAATGGCCAGAAGATAATTTCATACATGGTGTATTCAACAATTTAGATTTATTTATTATGTTCTAGAAAATGAAAATGTCTAGGTCACAGTGCCAGTGTGATCTGAACGTTTATTGACTTTTCTTTTGAATTCATTTTCCAATGTTCATTCCTTGGTTTATGTATTCAAAGAAAGAGGAGGTTTCCGCTTCATTCCTTCTTCCCTTGCTTCCTCCCTTCCTTCCTTCTTTCCTTCTTCCTTCCTTCCTTCCTACCACCTTCCTTCCTTCCTTTTTTTTTTTTTTTTGTCGGTCATAGGGTTTATACTCTGGGCCTGAGTGCTGTTCCTGCGCTCTTCAGCTCAAGGCAAGCACTCTATCACTTGATCCACAGCACCACTTCCGATTTCCTAGTGGTTTATTGGAGATAAGAATCTCACGGAGTTTCCTGCTCAGGCTGGCTTTGAACCGTGATCCTCAGATCTCAGTCCCCTGAGTAGGTAGGATTACAGGTGTGAGCCACAGGCATCCGGCTTGCTTGCTTGCTCTCTTTCTTTCTCCCTTTCTTTCTCTTTCTCTCTTTCTCTTTCTCTCTCCCTCTCTTTGTCTCTCTGTCTCTCTTTCTCTCTCTTTGTCTCTCTCTCTCTCTTTCTTTCTTTCTTTCCTTCCTTCCTTCCTTCCTTCCTTCCTTCTCTCATAGCTCCTGATAGACTCACAAACATGACCCAATTTAACTTTCATCATGTTCTGAAGGTCCCAGCTCCCAGTATCCCTACCTTTGGGATTGAGTTTCAATGAACGGAATGGGGAGTCACAAACATTCCACCCTCAGCAGAGTGGCATGAGGAGAGCCCAGTTAATCACAAATTGACCAGAGTGCTATAACTCACAAAAACCACAGAGTACATCTCAGAGATGTGAAAATATCATCCAGATATTATCTGTCTGCAAATCTTGTAGGAATGTAGGACTTTGGTAAATCCCACTTTATTCATCAGCAGTGATGTCCATTTCTTCTTGAGATTTCGGGAAACAGTCCTGTTTCTTTCCTGATTTGTCAAATGTCTACACTCAGCATTTGCAAGGTAGAACAGAGGAGAACCCAAGGAGATTCCACATCATCCCAGTCATTCAACGATCACAATTTTTAAACAAGTTTAAATCAGACAAAAATAAATCTTAGAAGTTAAAGTTTTTGAAACAAGATATAACAGAATAAATGGTCTTTAAAAATGAAAAAGTCATATCCATCTAGCTTGGTGAAAATTTCTATATTATCCAAAGGCCAATTTCCATGTACATATTTTCAAGTATTCTGAAACATAAGGTGAATATAGGTGATATTCAGTTTCAATTTTTCAGGAGTATTCAAGAACAAGAAGTGTGCTAACATAGATGATCTGAATTAATTGCTCATTTATAATGAAATAAGTTGCAGATTCATTTTTATTTAGTGATATGATGTTTTAGTTTATCTAAGGTAATTAGTAGGTGAAAGTCTGGACACTTTATAAATACTCAAAGCATTATTGCATTGGGGCAAGCCGAGCATCATAAATCACCTGAAGAACATCCAGAAGGGTTTGAAAATGAATTATAATTGTCTACTCAGAGGAAATAAAGCTATAATATACCATGATGAGAAAATGTCTACAATGCCATTGAAATCTGATTTCCTTGTCATAGGCAGAAATTGGGCCTCAAGCTTTTGATGGCAAAGCTAGCTGACATGTATGTGTATATATATTCTAAATGAAATAAAATATTTTAATCCATTTAAGAAACACATGTGGGTTTTCTCATTGTATTGTACATAATAATAACCTCTACTTCCTGGGTCACAAAGATACTTGAAAACTTTTAGAGAAAATTACAAGTCTGATTATTGCTTTGTTTTCCAAGTTGTAGTTGAAATTGTCAAGTATTTGCCACCTATTTGTGTGAAGATCAATAAGAAAGGAATGACCATGTTAATATGATTAATTTGAAGATGAATACTGAAATGAATTTGGTTATTTGATCTGTAGTTAAATTAACAGGTTTCAATTGATTACGTGGTCTTTAGGTAGTGTGAGAATTAGAAAACATGGTGATACAAAATCCCAATAACATAAGCAGAGCAGGTATACATCTTTAGAGGTAGGTATTTATACTCCCACTGCTTACTCATTCCTGGAGCACTGACAAATAAATGACTTCACTCTTCAGATACTAAAGGATACATTTAAGAAAATACACAACAAAGCAAGAATGTAACACAGGTTTACATCATTTCCAAGTTGTGAGATTCTGACATAAAGCCTTATATAACTGTAAAATTGTACTTGTCATATTGTCTATGTGACAGCATAACTTAGGAGTAATGTGATATGATTTCTATGAAGACAAAATGTGTTTATATGTAAAAGTGTTTATGTGTGTACCTTTGCATGTGCATGTGTCCATGCGTATATCCCAATCTCAATTTTTTTTATTATTTCTTTTTTTTCTTTTGTCAGTTGTGGGGCCTGAACTCTGGGCCGGGGCGCTGTCCCTCAGCTCTTCAGCTCAAGGCCAGTGCTTTACCACTTGAGCCACAGCACCACTTCTGGCTTTTTTTTTTTTTTTTTTTTTTTTGCTTATGTGGTACTGAGAATCGAACCCAGGGCCTCATGCATGCGAGGCAAGCACTCTACCACTCTACCACAACTTTCCAGCCCATCTTTATTATTTCTTAACTATAATAACCAGAGAATTGTGTAGATAAGCTATTAGACTGTTTTCATTATGGTCCATGAACGTTTAGAGAATTGTGTAGATAAGCTATTAGACTGTTTTCATTATGGTCTATGAACCTTTTTAAATATGAGAGAAGAGCCATTTTTTTTGAATTAATATACCTTTTTAAATTGCCAGTCTCCTTTGAGAACAATCCATTTTTAATTAAAATGCAATCTCTTGAACCTAACACAATGATCACACCTTGATGTGATGTGGGCAGTGTAACAAGAATACTGCACAAACGGCTCCAGATTCTTTTTCTTTTGGCATCCATATCATATTTATGACTCACACTGAGCTTGAAGACAAATATAGCCTGCTACCTGCCATACTTTCCAAAGAAGACACTGCTAAACTAGGTCTTTCCTTATAATTATACACACAGTCTTTTTGAAATTTAATCAGGAAAATTCTATTGTTTGTGGAAGTATCTACACACCTTATTAAGTCATATATATCATTCTCATCTCAATAACTTTTCTGAATCATAATTCTAAATTTTTGACAACAAAAATTATCTTGTTCATTCAGCCTGTGCTGTAGCATTGGGATATGTTAAACACATTATTTAACCTTAATGCATAGAAACATTTACACTTATTTATAATCTTTTCGAATATTCATTTTAATTTCCATTTTTCAAAATTTAAAACTAATTAAAAGTACCTCCTTTCATCAAGACAAATCTAAGTATTTTATATTTTTAATTTCATTTTTTTTCTTTTTTTTATTGTGAAAATACCGTACAGAGGGGTTACAATTACATGGGCAAGATAATGAGTACATTTCTTATCAAACATTGTAGCCTCCTCCTTTGTTTCCCCTTCTCTTCTCCCCCTCCCCGCCCTTCTCCCTGCACCAAAGTTCTAAAGTTCATTTTTCGACATAACGTCTTATATATCTCATTGTTGCAATGGGTCCACCTGCTTTTCATTTCTTTAGAAAAGAATAATAGGAAGTTTTCCAAAAGTTTATTGAAGTCAAAATATTCTTTATTTAATCAAACCAATTTCAAGTCTACCTGGCCAAGTAAGTTTGTTGAAAGGAGCCTGGTTTTCAGCGTATCTGCTTTCACCTGGAAACACTGCAGCAAGGAGTAGGAGAAACAGTTGGACTCCGTGGCACAGATCAAAATTTTCTTAATAAGGACGCAGAAACACAACAAATCAAGAAAATTTGGACAATGGGATTGCATTAAACTGCAGAGCTTCTGGATGGCAAAAGACATAGCTAGTAAGATCAATAGAAAGCCATACAATAGACCAGTGCCTCATATCTAAATTATACTTATAACGCAAAAAATTAAATCCCCACAAATCCTTAAAGAAACAACTGCCACATTAATAATTGGGCTAAAGATTTAAAGGGAGATTTTTTTTGAAGAGGAAATAAGAATGGCCAATAGACATGAAGAAATGCTCAACATCTCTGGATATAATACATGCAAATCAAAACAATATTGAAATTCCACCTCATCCCAGTTAGAATGGCCATTATCAAGAAATCTAACAACAACAGATATTGGAATGGTTGTGGCCAGGAGAGAAGCTACTACTACTATTGATGGGAATGTAAACTTTTTCAACCACTCTGGAAAGCATTGTGGCAGTTCCTCTAAAGACTAAACATAGAGCTCCCCTATGACCCAGCAATCCCACTTCTGGCATTTATTTACCCAAATGAGCACAAACAAGGCCATACTAAAGCTACCAGCACAACTATGTTTATTGCAGCATTATTTACCATAGCTAGGATATGGAATCAAACCAGATGCCCCTGAGTAGATGAATGGATCAAGAAAATGTGGTATAAGGTGGACCCATTGCAACAATGAGATGTACAAGTTGTTATGTCGAAAACAAACTTTAAAACTTTGGTGGGGGGGGACAAAGGAGGAAGCTACAATGCTTGATAAGAAATGTACTCATTATCTTGCCCATGTAATTGTAACCCCTCTGTACAGTATTTTCACAATTAAAAAAAAAAAGAAAATGTGGTATATATACACAAAGGAATTCTATGCTTCCATCAGAAAGAATGAAAATCATATTAAGTGAAGTAAACCAGCCTCAAAGAAATAGATACCATGGTTTCTCTAATTTGTAATAAGTATATGTCTAGGACAGTTCTAGCAAATAAGCAGAATAGTTCAACAGCTATGCACATATGACCACATAAGATGATGTTAAGTGAAATTAATTCTAAGACATGGAAAGGAGGAGTTTTTCTTTGTTGTTATTTTTCTTTTTCATTTTCTTTCTCTCTCTCTTTTTTTTTTTGGCCAGTCCTGGGGCTTGAACTCAGGGCCTGGACACAGTCCCTGAACTTCTTTTGTTGAAATCTAGCACTCTACCACTTAAGCCACATCATCACTTCCTGTTGTTATTGATTTTAATGTGTTATATCATTTCTCTGTGTGCGTGTGTGTATGTGTGTGTGTGTGTGTGTGTGTGTGTGTGAGTCATAGGGTCTGGACTCTTCTCCTGGGCACTGTCCCTCAGCTCTTCAGCTCAAGGCTAGTGCTCTACCACTTGAGCCATAGCACCACTTCCAACTTTTTCTGCTTATGTGGTGTTGAGGAATCGAACCCAGGGCCTCGTGTATGCAAGGCAAGCACTCTACCACTGGGCCACCTTCCCAGCCCCATGATTTCTTTTTTTCTTTTGTGTTTTTTTCTTTTCCTATGGTTTATTCCCTGTTGTCATTGTTTTTTATTTTGGTACCCAGGGTATTGTATATATGTTTTTGTGAATTAGAGACGGGAAAGGAAACAAGAAAATGGTCAAACAGGATAAAGTGGGAACCAATGCAACAGCGATACTCACAAGATAATATGCTGGAAATAATCTGTATAACTTCTGGGAGAGATTGAAGGGAAGGGAAAATGAGAGAAACGTGAATGCAAGAGTAACAAGTTCGACAAGAAATGTACTCACTGCCTCATGTATATAGCTGCAACCCCCATGTAGGGCCCATGGGCAGCAAAGATGGCGCTGAGAGGGAGTTGAGTGGGCAGAGCCGGATTTGCTTTATGTTCAGTGTGTAACCAGCCCATGGAAGCTTAGATGCATGATAGGCTGTGACCTTGACAGTGATTGGTTCCTCTTCCTCCCCTGCCATACCACCAGCTCTTTTTTGCTTTAAAAAAGGCTTTCTCTGTTAATAAAGGAGTTTTTTCCTGCTTGACTTGACTCCCCGCTGCATCTAATTGTCTCCCGGGCTAAGGGAGGCTGAGGAGGGCTGGGCCTTTCCTTGGAAGACCCAACACCCCTATATATCACATTGACAATAAAATTAAATGTAAAAAAAGAAAGAAAGAAAGAAAAGAGCCTGGTTTCCATAGTATATTCCAAAACCAAGACTACCTGAAACACTACTACATTTTATATTCACCTCTAATATATACATAAAAAAGTGATACTCTAGAAATGTGTTATGAAAAAATTCAATTAGTTCAATTGGTAATAGCCATGCTTTGTATGAACCTCCTTTGCTATAATACTGTTAATGTGCAAAACTTAGTAATATGTTTTGTTCTAACATCATTTTTCATGTCCTTCATATGCAATCATTTTATTGCAATTTAGGAAGGTATATGTTTCACACGTTTTAGATTAGTTGCCCATTTATTTTACATATTTTGCTTATTTTTTTTAAATTCCTCACTAGGTATACTGTCAATCTTACTTTTCTTGATTGATATATTGTGGTCCCAAATTAAAACAAACTTTCATTAGTAACTCTCCATACTTGGAGATAAATTGTTATATGTAAGTTATTTTCTACACACACTAACCCCCCCTCCCCCCCGCCCCCCCCCCCCACACAACCAGAGGAATCTGTGCATCACATAAAAGTTGACTATGAACATGGTAGGCCCTACAAAAACCCTTGACAGCTGAAAGGTGATCAGAGGTTGATTGCCCACTATGAGCCATTTTAAAGGATCTATTAATGTACTATACAACCTGCTGGAAAAGGTCAGGAAAAGTCAAACAACTTAAATCTGGGGAGTTTTATATCTTCACTATTCTTTGAACTGTTACTTCCTACAAAGAGGAGTGTGCATACTTCACATTACCTGTAGGTAACTAGAAAGGAACCAAAAAATGTGGGGGAGAGGTCTATTTTTGCAAGGAGAGCTAGATTTGTATTTCCTATCACCATTCCCAAGGAATATTTCTTTGAACAGTTTGGAAATCAAACTTTGCATAGAAATTCCTCATGTTTAAAATGAGCTTAAAATCTCCCTTAGGTATTCATCTAAAAAAATAAGGTCTGTGATTGATTATAAAATCGCTGGAGAGTTCTGCATAAACACTCACTTATGGCTTATTCAAATCCTGTAGATGATTTGAAGCATATGATCATAATTAGTATTTTTGTGTCATAATTATTAGTAGTAGATTAGTAGTGTTATACTATTATTATTATCATATTCTGTCACTAAAACTTTGAAATATCTAATGTAATGGTGTTCGTAATAGGATCAACAGGAGCTTATTCAGTATAGATTTCAATAATTTAGATTGATTTCTTTTGTGGAGATTGCAGCCTTGGCCCTAGCTGTTAACTGCATTCACAAGAAGGCTAAGGTGTTAACTATTCTGCCTGTAGGATTCTGGGCTTTCTTTTAGCATGTTCTGGCTTTCACAGAGCCTATCTGAAGCTTGTTTCCAGAGAAACTCATTTCAAGGGACAAAGTCAGAAAGCTAATATCATGGAGGAGGCGATCTGTCAGAGGAAAGCTAGAATGGCACCAAGATTATAGGCAGCAGAACTCCCATAGTGCTGATAGACTAAGCATCAAGACTGCCTTACGAAGCTGTCATTAATGCAGACACCACCCAATTTTCCAAGTCGACCATGTGGCTTCTTTTACAACTGTCAGACAGAAGTAGAGGAATCAAAGGGAGAGTAACATTCTTTATGCTTGATAAAGGCAGAAAGCTTATGGTACATATTCAAACATGTGTACACTAAGCTTCATTTAATCTCTGATGTTGGAAGTCATTTTATCTGCTGAACCAATGTAGTGCTACACTATTTGCTTAGGTGACAAAAGGTTTTTTGTGTTTTCTTTTTTTTTTTTACTTGAAATCTGCTATTTAAAGCTGAAACTCAAAGATGTATTTTTAGAGCATAGTTTTATGAACACACTGCATAAAAATTAAGTGAATGTTCATACATATGTACTATGCATACACATATGCTCACACACACACATTCTATACTTGAAGAATATTTTAGTCAAATTCCTTAGGGCTTGCTTATTTTATTACTCTAAGTGGTCAAAATAAGTTCTTTAACCTATAGCCTTATTACCTAAGATATCAGGACATTACTTTGAATTTAGTTGCTTCATTTTCTAAATGCTATAAGATGTCTATTCTGTGAGACAACTATCAGTGACACATAAGTCTACAGGAACAAGTCACAGTCGTGAATCTTGTATTTCACTCCTGGGAATAAGAGATAGCACTGAGCCTGGCACATAAGCTATCAACCAGTAAATGTATGTACCAGGGTCTGAATGCTCTGTCCTCAAGCTCTAAGCTTTAATCCTTGAGGAATATTAAGATGTTGTTGTTAAGTGCAGACTCGATGAATGAGATCAGAACCCTGCTAAGAAACATCAGAGAACCATGGTCTACCATCTCACATGTGGAACCCACCACTAGAAGATACCTGGCACTATGCAATCTACAGGAAACTAGGACTTCCTTCAATCCGATCTACCAGTGCCCTTAACAATTTCCACCTTCCAGAACTGTCATAAATAAGTGTCCGATTACTTTTTTTTTTAATTTTTCAGTCTTGGGGCTTGAACTCTGAGCCTGGTTGCTGTCCCTGACCTATTCAACTCAAGGTGAGTGCTCTAACACTGAGCCACAGTGCCGCTTCCTGTTTTCTGGTGGTTTATTGGAGATAAAAGTCTCACTGACTTTCTTGCTGGACTGGCCTTGAATCGCTATCTTCAGATCTCAACCTCCTTAGTAGCTAGGATTCCAGGCATGAGCCACTGAAGCCTGGCCAAGTGTCTGATTCTTATATGTGATATGATACACAGTATTTCCTGGTAGCCAGACTGGTCTAATAGAAGTAATTGTCTTTGGATTTGTGGCTGTTTAGAGGCACTGCAAAGCCTCCAAATGGTACTTTCTTGTAAATACTATAAAATAAACTATATTTAATTTTTTTGGAGGGTCCGGTCATGGGGCCTGAACTCTGGGCCTGGGCACTGTCCCTCAGCTCTTGAGCTCAAGGCTAGCACTCTACCACTTGAGCCACAGCGCCACTTCCAGCTTTTTTCTTTTGCTTATGTGGTGCTGAGGAATCGAACCCAGGGCCTCAAGCATGCAAGGCAAGTGCTCTACCACTGAGCCACCTTCCCAGCCCTATATTTAATTTTTTATGAATCTGAAATGATAATTTCTATGTTTCACATATATGTTATTTAGTTTTTAAATGTAAGGTACTGTGTATGAGGAAATAGGTAGATAGATCTATCCAAACATTCACAATCACATACTTACGTATATACATTACACACATACACACACATCAGTGTATACATGTATATATCCTTTGATTTTTTCATCTTACTTGTGATTTACTGTTTCAGTATTGTTGTTATCTTGCAAAATTATAATTTATTTTCTTCAAGTTCAGGATAGCATCAGTATAATTCTCTAATCTAACTCTGAAAAAAGAAATTTGTAAGCCAGACACCGGTGGCTCACGCCTGTAATCCTAGCTACTCAGCAGGCTGAGATCTGAGGATCTCCATTCAAAGCCAGCCAGGGCAAGAAAGTCCATGAGACTCTAAAACCGGAAGTGGTGCAGTGGCTCAAGTGGTAGAGAGCAAGCCTTGAGCTGAAGAGCTGAGGGATAGCACCCATGCCCAGAGTTCAAGCCCCACAACTGACAAAAGAAAAAAAAAAAAAGAGGGCTGGGAAGTTGGCTCAGTGGTAGAGCACTTGCATTGCATGCTCGAGGCCCTGAGTTCGATTCCTCAGCACCACATAAGCAAAAAAAAAAAAAAAGTCGGAAGTGGCACTGTGGCTCAAGTGGTAGAGTGCTAGCCTTGAGCTGAAGAACTGAGGGACAGCGCTCAGGCCCAGAGTTCAGGCCCCACGACCGGACCCAAAAAGAAAAAAAAGAAAAAAGAAATGAAATTTGTAAATACTTTTATATTTTGTTTTCTCTATATCAATAACCCCTGTTTTCAGGAATATTTGATGTTGGTTTTATTTGTGGAGGGGAAGGGAAAAAACAAATTGTTTAAATAGGGTTACAGGTGGACCCATTGCAACAATGAGATGTACAAGACATTATGTGGAAAAAAATGAACTTTACAACTTTGGCAGAGGGGGGTGGCCACAGGGTGGTGGGGGGGGGGGCGGAGGGGTGGAGATGGGAAGGGATGGTAAGAAGAAACAAAGGAGGAGGCAACAATGCTTGATAAAAAATGTACATGTAATTGTAAGCCCTCTATATGGTATTTTCAACATATATATGTATATATATACATATACATATATACATGTATATATATGTACATGTATATACATATATACATATATATATATATATATATATATAATATTTAAAGATCACTGCCTTGATTGGCTAGTCTTGTTCAGCTTGCACTCTGTCACTTGAGCTACAGTTCCAGCACAGTTTAGAGAAGTAATCTCATTGAAGTCTCTGCCAAATCTGGCTTCAAATTACTCTAGGTCTCTCACTCCTTAGAGGTTGAGGTTACAGCTATGGGGCATCTTATCCAGCTTTGACTATGCCTTTCATTTTTAGTCAGCCATAAGATGCTTTGATTTTCTTCTTTTTCCTAAATCTGTCCATTTTTTGCCAACATTTAAGAGTTTCTCTATGTCACTGAAAAACTTATGTAGCTAATACTATAAAAACATATGAGTGAGTAGGTCATAAAACATTAATTTATTAATTACGAAGTTTTTTTTATTGTGAAAATACTGTACAAAGCAGTTGCAATTACATGAGCAAGGTAATGAGTACATTTCTTATAAAGCATTGTTGCTTCCTCCTTTTTTTCCCCTTACCATACCTGCCCTCTAATATCATATACTCCCCCACCAAAGTTGTAAAGTTCTTTTTTGTCATAGCATCTTGTAAATCTTCTACTTGTATTCCTACTTAACTAATTTGTTTTTTCCCTTCCAATCCCCAAATTATACCAACATCAAATACAATGAAAGCAGGGGTTATACCATTGGGGAGGGACATACAAAGCAACATAGAAATCATCTTATAAATATGTTAGAAACAATCACAAGAAAGAAAAAAACTTTGAATCCTTATCTTGGGGTTCATTTTGCCTAATATCAGCTTATCTAATCATTTCTGCTTGTCTCAGACATATACTAGTTATTGCAAATAAGGGAAACCATGGGACTTATGTTTCTTTGGGCTTGGCTTACTTCACTTAATATAATTTTTTCCAAGTCTTTCCATTTCCTAACAAATGGGGCAATGTCATTCTTTCTGCTGGAGGCATACAATTCCATTGTATATATACACCACATTTTCTCAGTCCATTCATCTACTGAGGGGCATCTGGGTTAGTTCCATATCTTAGCTATGGTAAATAATACTGCAATAAACATAGAAACTTCTCTGAAGGGGAAAGAAGGATGGCCAATAGACACATGAAGAAATGTTCAACCTCCCTAGCCATAAAAGAAATGCAAATCAAAACAAAACTGAGATACCACCTCACCCCAGTTAGAGTGGCTATAATCAAGTACTATAATAACATCAGATGCTGGAGGGAATGTGGACACAAGAGAACCCTATTGCATTGTTCGTGGGAGTATAAACTTGTTCAACCACTTTGGAAAGCAGTATGGAGGTTCCTCAAAGGACTACACATAGAGATCCACTAGACCCAGCAATCCCACTTTTGGGCATTTAACCTAATAATCACAAACAAGACCATACTAAAGCTGTCTTAAAACATTTTAACAAGTGAACAAATAAATGAACATATATTTTAAAACTGGAGGTATTTTTAAATAACACACATACATATAATAACACATATATACACATACATATACAAATAGACATTTACACAATGTAGGTTTCAAAAAATCCAACTTCTATTATACATTGTCTAAATGGATTTGTTATTGTTTAATGAAAAAATAGAAAATAACTTCATAATAACTATAATTCAAAATATATTACGGATTAAGATTTTGACTTTTGGGCTGGGAAGGTGGCTCAGTGGTAGAGCGCTTGCCTTGCATGCTCGAGGCCCTGGGTTCGATTCTTCAGCACCACATAAGCAAAAAGAAAAAAGCCAGAAGTGGCGCTGTGGCTCAAGTGGTAGGGCGCTAGCCTTGAGCTGAAGAGCTGAGGGACAGCGCCCAGGCCCAGAGTTCAGGCCCCACGACCGGACCCCCAAAAAAAAAAAGATTTTGACTTTTTCTTCATAAAGGATACACATCATGAAAATTAAAGTAACTTTAATTATCAACAAAATATTTTTGGTGAATTTCATTCGTAAGTTCCTAAATAACCAAGGTGGTAGCATGCAACTGTAATCAGAACTATTCAGGATGTACATATCACAAAATTTATGATAACAAGTTGGGTAGGGTAAGAAATTAGTGAGACTTCATTTCAGTATATAGGCTACCCTTGGTTGTGCACATTGTATCTGCTCCATGAGAGTCATAATAGGAAGATTACAGTCTGAATTGAAATTCTAATACTGCTAAAGAAAAAAAAGTTTATACAAAATAGTGTAGCCTAATATCAATGATAATTTAAATATTTTAATTGAATAAGATAAATAATTTGGGTTTTTATTTGTAAGGAAAAAAGAAATAATTATATTTTACAGAGTAAATTGAAATTTAGCAGAGAATGGTTTTGATTTTATAGAAATATATGCTGAGTCCAAAATCTCAACAGTGGCAGTCTAACTTACATGTAAAATGTCAGTATATGGTGTGTGTGTGTATGTGTTTGTGTGTGTGTATGTGTGTGTGTGTGTGTCTGTCTGTCTGTCTGTCTTGGAACTCGAACTCAGGCCCCGCATGTTGTCCTTAAGCTTCTGGCTCAAAGTCAATGCTCTACCGCTTGAGCCATAACTCTACTTCCAGGTTTTTGGTCGTTCATTTAGCAGGAGAGTCTCTTAGACATTCCTTACTGGGCTTCCTTCCAACTGCAATCTTCGGATCTTAGCTTCTTGAGTGGCTAAGATTACAGGCATCAGCCATGAGAGTTTCTTGTTAAATAATGTTTTAAAATAATGTTGGAATAATGGGATTCAGGTAAAAAGATGTGTTTTAGCTTTAACATGCAATAGTATAGTTAAGAAGATATATATTTTCAATGGAAGTATAATAGCGTTGAAATATTACTGAGCTTCCTACATTTCATTTTCAATGATTTCACTGTCTAGGATAGGACCAAATTTTTTTTTAAAGAGTGTAAAATGATAAACCATGACAGAGTTTGAGTGTTTTGGAGTAACATACAATGGAAGCTGAGGAAAGGAGTAATAAGTCTGGATGCAGAAAGAGAACTTGAAGAGAGTTGACAACGCTACCAAGCCATTGAGTCAATAGGACTTTTGTGGCATTTCCTTTAAGAACAAATAATTAAATGATGATGGTGTTGTAACATTTCTTCAGGCCTATTGATCTTATATGAGCAGAAGATAAGTTGAATTAAAATGACAGTGTGACAATGATGATACCTTTCTCTAATCCAGAGGGAATCCAGATGCATAGATTAGAAAGATCATGGTCTGAGGCCAGCCTTGTTAAAAACAAAATCAACGACAACGACTTGAGAATCGATTTTTTGTTTTAAAATCATAAAGCCAGGCACCCATGGCTCATGCCTATAATCCTAGTTACTCAGGACATTAAGTTCTGAAGATTGTGGTTCAAACCAGCCCAGGCAGGAAAAAACCACAAGCTTCTTGTCTCCAATAAAATGGTCAGAAAAACAACACAAATGGTGCTGTAGCTCTCAATTGGTAGAGTGTTAGCCTTGAACAGTAAGAGGTTCAAGGGCAGCTCCGAGCCCTAAGTTAAAGCCTCAGGACTGTGGCTTAAAAACAAAAAAAACAAAAAACAAAAACAAACAAACAAAACAGAACCACCACCACCACACAAAAATTTTAGCAAAAAAGGCTGGTGTTGTATCTAAAATGATACAGTGCCAAAATGATACAGTGTGTAATTAGCGAGTGAAAGTCCCTAAGTTCAAACCCAAGCAGTGCAAAAGAAACAACGAAAACATTTAGTGTTTCAAACGAGCATGCCACTGCAATGCTGAAGCACGTTAAATAATGATTTAGTGAGGTTCTGTCAGATTTTGTAAAATACAACTGTTCAAAATGTGTGTAGGTCTTAACTAATTTCCACTCATTGAGAAAACCATCATTGGAGTCTCCATTGTGGAAATCAAAACCAGCTGTCATCGGGCATGCTGGAAGACTCAACACTCAGAAGGCTGAGGCAGAAAAATCTAAAACAGAAGGCAGCTTGGGTTGCAGAGCACATTCAAGGTCATCCTTGGACCATTTTAAAACAAACAAACAAAATACAAATAAACAAAATACAAAACCTTGCACTGGTGGCTCATGTTTGTAATCTTAATTACTCAGGAGGCTAACATCTGAGGATAGTAGTTCAAAACTCACTGGGACAGGAATGTCCATAAGAATTTTTATCTCCAATTAACCACCAAAAATCCAAAGTGGTGCTGTGGCTCAAATGGTAGAGCACTAGCCCTGAGTGGAAGAGCTCAGGGACAGAGCCCAGGCCCTGACCACAAGCCCCATGACTGACAAAATCAAGCAAACAAGCAAACAAAAACAACAAAAGAAAACCCACACATAAACAGTGTGCTGGTCAGTATTGTGTTTTTAAAACAGATCACATAAAATGTTAGTTTGCAGTATTTTTTCTAAGGAATTTTATGTCACAAAATAGTGACATTAAGCATAAGAGCCTGAAAAATTAATTTAAGTAATGACTATGAATTATAAACTATGAATTTATTTATAGATATTTGCTACAATGTAAAAGTTATTATTTTTTAAATATATATCCAATTTAAAATTTTGCCACTTATGCATCATAAAAGAATTGACTAATTTGACAAACATCTTATTTACTTATCAGGAGCTTCAATGCTGGAACACTTAATACTGCTGAGGTACTATTTATGTTTTAGAGTTAGTATTAGGAAATTAGTTCATAGAATATTTCTCTCTGGGAAAATATGCAGTTAATTCTCTAATTAAACCATATGTTACTGCCATAGTAAACTCAAGGTTTTGTATTAATACTTATTATTTGAAAAGGTATTATGAAAATTAAATCCATCAAACTATTTCATGTGCCTCTTCCTATGACATAATTAGGATAGTATTTTAGACATATTTATGTGTGTATATTCAATGGGCTTTTTTCCACTCTATTATTGAGGACTCTTTTTCAGTTTTCAAAAGGCTAAATTATTTTACGCCTACTATGTAATAACAGTAAAGTTGAATCAACTTTCATATTTTACATATTTTTACATAGTGGTTACTATGAATAGTTATTTATTTTTTTCATATTACTGACCCTTTCCTTGTATGTTTGTGTGTGTGAGTGAAATAAAGTAATGCTAAGAAGGGTTAAGAAGTAAAATAACAGGAAAGGAAAGGAAAAGGGAGAAGCAATTCTACAATGCAGAAGTTGTTTTCAGCCAGTAAAATAATTATTGAGAAGAAAGGGCTGCAATCTGACAGGATGAGCCTTCTGTCATGCTTAGATTAGGAGTCTTCTAAAGAATAACAATGAAACAAAAAAAAAGATAATGGAAGAAAATCCTATAAATTTCACTCAGACTTTTTCATAGTGTTGAAAAACGAATTCGAGTTCTGGGTACAGTTCATGAGTAGGTCACAAAAAGAACTCTTCTCAAGATTAATCAAAGCACTAGAGTTGAAGCCATCTATGAATCATTTGAGTCATCTGCCACAGAATTGTGTTATACACTTTTATATTTATTTTAAGAAAATTTATTGGATATCAGAATCAAATGTTAGGGACATAACAAGAGATATTACAGTTATAAAAGATTAAGGTTTAGCTCAAAGTCAGTTTTACAAAGCACAGGATCTGTTTAAATGAAAGACATTCACAAAGGTTGATATAAAGCAGATCTTTAGTGAGAAGATTGGATTTTAAAATTATTTTGTAATATTTTATATTTAAAAACAATGAAAGTATTCTCTACTTATCAAAAGCCCTGCATCAAACATGGCAGGAAAAAAATTCTCTAGATATGAATTTCTGAATGAAAAGAATCAGAGTCATGAAGAATGGACACATTATGTTTCCAAGATAGATGAAGAAGAATCAGGAATAACAGAAATAGGAAAACTGAAAACCCATGAAAAAACAGAAGGAAATAACAACAACAACCACCATCTAGGAAAGAGCCCTATAAACCCAGCTCTTCGGGTGCACAGAAAAGACAAAGTCACAGCCAAAAAGTGGATGTGGTGGTCCTGGTGAAAACAGACTGGAAGCCTAGACACCGGAAAATCCCACAGATTTTACAAGCCTGAAATGCAGTGTGTGGGAAGGTGTCGTGGAAGGCTGACTTTGGAGAAGAAAGGTGCCTTGTAAATTTCTATCCCTCAGAGAACTGTACCTAGTACCGTCTTTAAGAAGGAAACCCATTTCCTTTGAAACCATACCACCCAGTGCACTTGAAAGTCATGGATAATAATGTTGCAGTGAGCTGGAGGACTCTGTGTGGGAGATGGACATAGGAGGCAGTGGAGCAGAAGAGAAGAGTTTAACATGGACCTGCTAAGAAGTTTATGCATCTGAGACCTCAGGGAGCAAAGGGCGCAAACTCAATTTTAAGGCATAAAATCTCATTGTCTAAGGACCATTGGCAAAACAGAGCTACTAATACATCATTTGCCCATCTGCTCATAGGCCAAATCTGCCTGTTGACTATGCATAATTTGCTGTGATGTGGGTCTGCATGGTGTCATCTAAATTACTTAGATTTCAGGCCAGTCCACTCCCTTCTGCATTTGCTTATTTGCTGTGTGTTTTCTGAACATCCTGAGATTTGCTAGTAGAGTACCACTTTCTGCAGTACAAAATTAGGTTTCCATTTTCTTCTTTCAAGGCATTGTTTTCTAAGAATGTATATGTTTATTTATGTATCCATATTTCTATGATGCTAGACAAATATCATCCACTATTTTGAAACATGTATTTACTATGATATGCATTATACAAATGCATGGACTCTATGTTTTTAATGCCAGTCTACTGAAGAAAAGTGTCAAACCTAAAAATGAAAAATTCTGTAATTTACAGTAACATTTTAATGTTAAACATTAGTGCCTTTTTGTTTTTCTCTGAGAATATCAACCATTTGCTCTTTGCCACTGTAATATTTAAATACTACCAAATATTGCATGTAGTTAAACATAAAAAAATAATTAAGATCTGTGAGAAGATGTCAAAGTGTTCATTTGCATTCATGTATGGTTTCTATCATGTCATTCACTGCCATTGTACTTCTTAGACTTTTATTTTACTTCTTAGACTATTATTATCCTTATATGTTCCTTGGTGCTTTGCTCTTACAGTTTTAAACATTATTTTTATTACTTGTATATTTTATTTGTACATTTCAAGTTTTAACTATGATACAGTGGAAAAAAGTTTCTTTTCTTTCCTCATTCTATCTTTTTAGAGTCCACTGAGAATCCTGTTTTCTATTCATTTAAAAAAATTTCAAAACAATTATAAGAATTTGCAATCTCTCTTACTTGTCATCAAGTTCTGAAATTCTGTCAGGTACACATATATACAAGAATTATGTCTCAGAAAACAAAAGCTTTATCATTACGTCTCATCTATCTTAGTTATCTAAAGGTCCCAATTTCCTTTCATTGTTTAAAATTGAACTTCTTAGAGTTATGTATTTAAATCCATAGATTTATGAAATGCACAAATTTTCATACACACATGCACATACATATTTGTGGAGAGGGAGGGAGAGAAAGCAAGAGAGGGATCTGTGTATATAATATATCAAATGCATCAAAAAAGAGGAAATTTTTTATCTCATGCTCCCAAAACATCATTAAAGATAGAATAATTTAGTAGGAAGTGAAGATTATTATATCTGAGCCCTGAAAATCCACTGATCTAGATTGGTAAGTGTTCCTTGATTCAACGTTCAAAAATGTCATAGCTTCTCAAAGGCCAATGTGAATCCTGTTATGGGAAATTCCTTGGAAGTGAAGAAAAATTGACAAGTCGTTTGACTAGATAAGAAAAATATTTCAGCCCATAAATCCTAGCGACCAGAAGTCTGAAGAATGCCTTCCAAAATGGAATAAAGTTCTTCTATCCTCCCTTCCAGCACCACAACCCCCACAAACAATCACCATTTCTCCTGTGGTGGCAAAAGAAATGCCTACAGAATCTGTTGAACAACAGTGGAGGGGGAGGGAGGACTTGAGAAAGGATCAGATTCTGTGGTTTTAACAGGATAGGTTTGGGGTACTATAGCAGGCAAATGAAGATGAATTTTGTCAAAGTAGAGTGCATGAATACAAATAAAGCAATGACCCCTGTTGAAAATGGCTTAGGAAAGGAGCAAGACTTAGCAAAAGGATAATAAAGAGCCTGAGATTGGGAGGAATGTGTAGCACAGATAAGTTGTAATCTCAAAATGGTAACCCCTGTACCCAATGGAACTAATGTAAGCTAAAAAGAAAGATGAAAGAAGAAAAGAAATTCTATAGTTAGTGGTTTTGTGAAAGTTGTTATTTACTACATGACTAGAAAGTGAATTGTGAGGGAACAGGATATTTTGCAAATAACATACAAATCAGAACAGAATAGCAGGTCAGATTTGTCTTCCATTTTCTCTGACACTGAATAAGAACTTAGAGATTCTTATTTTTCAACATCAAGGAAGGAAATCACACCTAAACTACATGAGAAATTTTTTAGGAATGAGAGATAGCAATGCTATCAAGAGGTACAGTTCCACATTCTAATTTTAAGCGTCATGCTCAAATAAATGCCACTATAGTAAAATATTATTTAAAGATAGAAAAGACGATTGCATGTTTTTAATTAAGAGTATTTCAAATCCTATCAGCTGCCTCATATACTTTAAATTCCAAAATAAAGTAAATATATATGTAAAGTTTGTTAATTTTCCCAACTGTTGTCTCTTTGAGGTATTTCTTTCGGTCTTCATGGTGCGGATTGATAACCATTTTATAATGGGAGCATCTAAAACACTGGAATTTTAGTTTGCTTGATTAATGTTGTGAAAGTTTCAAGGGAACTGGCATCCACGTTGTGCCTGTCGTGCTCTAATTACCCATATTTAATCCAGTACCATCCTCTCTGTCATGACCATATAAACCTACAAACACAAGGGTGATTTACATGGAGACACTCACTTCAGCTTTGATTAATTTCACTTTGGTGAATGATTTTAGATGACAGCCTCATTTGGATGTAGTGCTGACTCTCATTACTAAACAAATTTGTAATTTGACGTGGAAGTGAAGTGGGTGATATCTTCCTTTTTGAGGATAAAATTTATTGCCAAAGGTGGATTCTGCTATTGTAAAGTCATAATGCTTTTTATAAAATGTGTCCCTGCAACACTGGAGATTAAAATAGAGCCTGCTGTCTGGAAACTGGAACTGTTACCTAGGAGTAACCCTACAGCACTGATATCAATAAAAAGTAATTAAAGAAAAACAAACATGAGTTCTGTGAGGGTTAGTGGGACATATTATTTCTATCAATTCATCCCATTTGGGTAAAACTATCATTTCACCATTTTCTCATATATTTTATACTGAAAGTACAGGAAATTATTTTTTTTAATTAACAGTGATTTTTACAGAAATTTGTAAGGCAGTATGATATTTCCGTAAATACACTAAATGTGTAATGGTAAATTTGGATAAATGGCTTATCTATCACCTCATTTATACATCATTAATTTGTGCTGGGAATAGCAGGATCATTTCTTCTAGTTGTTTTTAAGCATAAAATAACTTTGATACATTTTTGTTGGTAGCAAAAATTAATCTTAGGGCCTCATATTTGTTAGGCAGGCATGCTACCATTTAGCCATAATTCCAAAACCAATAACTATGAACCATAGCTATGTTAAAAACCCTAGAATTTCCCCCAACTATTCTAACTGTACTTTGAAATCTGGGAACAAGCTTTTACCTATGATTCCTTCTACCTCACTTCCTCGCCTCTGTTAACCACTGTCTTATTCATTACTTTTTTTCAAATCAATTTTCTTTGCTTCCACCTAGCAGAGAAATTGTGTGGTATCGTAATTTGTTTGATTTTTTAATGATTATATATTTAATTGTTTGAGCTCTTTTATACTGGTTCTGTAATGGCTGTACTAATATACTGTTTTCACCAGAAGAGTATGGGTCTTCCTAGTCTGGCAAAATTTATTTTTTTTGAATTTGTGATAATAGCCTTTTAAACTAGAATATGGTGATAGACTTCTGTTTACTAATTGAATAATTCTTCATAACTTGTATTTGTATACATTTAGGAAATGTCTATCCAGATTATAACAATATTAAATAAAATGAATATACATTAAAAAAAAGTTGATGTAGAAAAGAGAATTCTTGTTCCATTCTCATTATATCACAATCCAGTTCCCATTCCTCCATGATTTGCAATCTTCTGGATTGCAACATCTGAAGTAGCTATGATTAACAGTGTTGGTGGTTTGTGATTTTAAAACTATTCATATTTACCATGTGTAATTTGTCCTTTGTACTTCAATGTTCAGTCAATGAATGTGTGTGTGTGTGTGTGTGTGTGTGTGTGTGTGTGTGCTCGCGTGCTCACACACGGGCATAATAGCTAATGACACATTGGTAATTGTTCCTAAATTGTGTTATATTCTGTCTGTATTTTTACATGTTCTATATTTTTATAGTTTCATTATTATTTTAAAAAATATATCACAAATATGGTTTATATGATCTACTTTAAAGATGAAATTATTATCTAAGTTATGAAATGATTAAACAACAATAACTAGACTACACATGGGGCAATTGAGTTAGAGGAGAAACATTTATTTGTCATGGGAAAAATTACCAGTAGCAACTGAAAAAATTAAGAAAAAGAGGATTAGCTGGGTGCTGGTGGCTGCTCAGGAGGCTGAGATCTGAGGATCTCGGTTCAAAGCCAGCCCAGACAAGAATGTCCATGATACTTTATCTTCAATAAACCACCAAAAAACCAGAAGTGGTGCTGTGGCTCAAGCGGTAGAGAATTAGCCTTGAGCTAAAGAACTGAAGGATAGCATCCAGGCCCAGAGTTCAAGCCCCATGACTGACTAACCAACAAAACAAAACAAAACAAAAAGAAAAACAAATGCTTCAATAGTTATATTTTGCAATGCATTCTTGAGAAATTTAGAAAAATGCTTAAATATGCCTTCATTTCTGATTATGTATCTATCTGTAACACATAAGTGGGTACTGGTATTATTTGTACTTTTCTCCTTTAATAAGAGACTGAAAGTTCATTTTCAACATAGTATCTTGTACATTTAATTGTTTCAATGGTAGGGGGAAGGGAGAAGTTGGAGAGGTATTGAAGGAAAGGATGGTAGGGGAAAAACAAAAGAGGAGGTAATGATGCTGGATAGGAAATGTAGTCATTACCTTGTAACCCCTCTGGTACAGTATTTTTACAAATATATATATGTATATATGTGTGTGTATATATATATATATATGTATATGTGTGTGTGTATATATATATATATGTATATATATATATACAGATTGAAAATACTGACAAGGCAAATGCAAACATGACAGGAAAAAAATAAGAAGAATTAGAAAGCTCTCTAGGTAGGGTGTTCCCATGAGAGAAAGCAAGAGTTTGGGGTTATTGTCAGTTATGTGAATTTCAGTGTTTGCCTAGACCTTTATTTCTATCTCGATGGTCAGCTGAAAACTATTTTAAAACTGATATATTAGCCAGGCACCAGTGGCTCACACTTGTAATCCTAGTTACTCAGGAGACTGAGATCTGAGGATCATGGTTCAAAGCCAGCCCAGGCAGGAAAGTTCGTGGAGACTCTTATCTCCAATAAACCACAAGAAAACCAGATGTGGCACTGTGGCTATAGTTTTAGAGTGCTAGCCTTGGGATGAAGAGCTGAGGGACAGTGCCCAGGCCCAGAGTTCAAGCCCTATGTACCACAAAAAACAAAAAACAAAAACAAAAACAAAAACAAAACCCTGATATATTGGAAAATATTGAATGAGTCTAGATTGCTTGCTAATTCATGTTCCTGACCAATTATTAACTTAATATTTCAAACAGATGATAGTAGCTATTCCCTAAAATTTCATCATCATAATTTGTGGAAAGTGAAAGGAAGGAAAGTAGGAAGGAAGGAAGCTAGAGAGAAAGGAGGTAGAGAAGGAGAAAAGATAGGAGGAAGAATGAATAGGAAAAGGAATCAAATTAGGGCAAAAATATAAATATTTTACTCAGCATGAGAAAAAGCTTATGAATATATATATGAATGTTTTCTTTTGTTTATTATATTCAACAAGCCTACCATTATATTAACTCTAGGAAAAATAAAATCTTTGGATAGATAAGCAAAGTGTTTCTTTCTGATGGGAATGGATCACTTAGAAAGCACTTAATTTTGCATTGTTTTCATTAACAAGTAAAAATCTTAAAAAAATTCCCATCATGTTTAGAACAATCAGAAAAACTCACATTATTGCATTTCAGTATGATAATCATAGTACAACAGCCTACCAGTAAGGGTATAAGGCTTAATAGATATGCAAATGTGTCTTTGTCATGATGAAAGTTTCTATTTAGAAATGCCTGGTTTCTTGTAAAAGTGTTCTGACCTTGTATAAAATGTCAGATCTTACAAGAATACAAAGGATTGTTGCTTGGTACTTTAATGTATATTTCATTAAATAAATGTTTTGAACTCATGATCAATGATGTTAACTCTGTGATTGAGATGCCCCGAATATCTAAACCTTAAATGTTTTTCTGTACCAGTAAGCCACTGTTTGCATATCCTATCTATCTATGTCCTCACTGATGGGGAGAGTTTCTTATAAAATGTCAAAGGTAAAATGTAGGTCTCTGAGTGAATCTGACAAAATTTGGTGTTATCCAGTCAGTTCCATGTTTAGCACCTTCCTAACAATCTAGAGAATTATAAATTTGGATTCGTCACTGAAATAATCCCGCATAAAATAATAGTATATGTACTTTCAATGTTCTATCTCATATTCAGTGTTAGATGCTCGAGGGCTTGCTAGTAAATTATAAAAGGGTAAAAAAAATTGCTGCAGAGAAAATTTAAGTTATGATTTAAAACAAGATTCTTATATTTTATTTCCCAAGCCAACAAATCACTATGTTGTTGTATATGTAAATGTAACAGTTTATATTACTGATTTCTAGTTATATAATAACTTTTTACAAAAACTTTAAGCTACTGTAAGCTATCTAATTTGCATAAAATACATTTCTGTAGACAATTTTACGCATTAATTTTTAAATCAAAGAGATAAATAACCTGTCAATCATAATATAAGAAATAAACTGATAATTGATCTAAACTAATATTTTCAAATGGAAAATTTAGAAAAGACTAAGAGAAAAATTGATAACCTAACTAAAATAATATATTGTAAATAAAAAATAGGTCTAAAATAAATTATATAATACCCCTATAGCTTTCTTAAATTTATAAGTAAAGAGAAATTAGATGATCTTTTCCATGTGGTTTTCCAAATTCATTTAACATTTACCAAATAATTTTATATTTAAGAAGCTATTAATTAACTGAGAAACATATATTTTGGAGAAGAGTAACAAGAGATATTCCAACTGGCTTGTAATGTGGGAAGAGGGTATTTTATATACATTTGGTGTCTCTTTAAAATTAATTACTATGTATATAATTAATATATTTTCCTCTTTTACAAAGTTTTGGCACAGCTAGTCTTTGTTGATTTTTTGTTTGTTTATTCTGACCTGAGGCTTAGAACACAAGGACTAGGCATGAGCCTAACATTTTTTGCTCAGGCTAACACTTCTTCACTTGAGCCACAGCTCAACTTCCAGCTTTTTGGTGAATAATTGTACAGAAAGATTCATGGACTTTCCTGCTTCAAACCACATTCCTTAGATTTCAGCCTCCTAAGTGGCATTATTTAAAGACACTGGTACTTTTGATTTATTTTCCTAAAGAAAGATGTACTGTCAGAGATCCTAGCTATACTTACTCACACACAAAATTGTTGCTAAAATAATTGCTCAGTCAAACAAGAATCTCACATATCGAAAGTATTTTTCTTCTTCCTTCCTTCCTTCTTTCTTTCATTCCTTCCTTCTCCATCACTCCCTCCTTCCCTCCTTCTCTCTGTCTGCTCTGTCTCTTGCTCTTTCTCTCTTTTCTTTCTGTTTTTAAGAAAACATGTCTTTAAGGAACTTAAGCCACTATGCCAAGTTGTACAACATTTCATATAAGCAGAGTCATTATCAACGTCACCTTCAAGCAAACTAAATAAATTTGATCATAAATTATTAGATAACAAAAAAGTGTATACTAAATGAGACAGACATGCCTATTAGAGTTTCCCTATACTGTCATTTATAAATTTTGTTTTCTTAGGAAGTATTTATATACATGGCCTTTTCACATGTAGCTATGTGACAAGATCATCCTTGTGTTCTGCAATTCTTCCTTCCACTCTACCCCCTAAAGATACCACAGCTTCTAAAGCATACAGAGGTGTTGTTTTTCCAGCTTGAAAGTCTAGGCAAAAGGTAAGCATGTGTGTTTTTCTGTGATTTTTTTCCCATTATATAAAACAAATGTAATCGTGTTTTTTTGTTTTGTTGTCAGTCGTGGGGCTTGAACTCTGGGCCTGGGAGCTGTCCCTCAGCTCTTAAGCTCAAGGCGAGCGCTCTACCACTTGAGCCATAGTGCCACTTCCTGCATCACTGTTTTGTAGCCCTGATATACAATCTAATTTTGCATTTTGTCTTGGGGAACAATTTATCAAGCCCATGATAGATTTGTAATGATCCTTTAGCACTTGATAATCCATATAGGACTTCTCTCTATGACAATTTATGGCAAGAAATAGAAAGATTTATGTTTATTAAAAAGTAGTTACAAATGATAAATCCAATTTAGACAGAGGCAAAATGAATAGAGCCAGGTTGTTTTCACCATGAGGCAAAAAGAAATTCAAGTCAAACATTTTCTTGGTATTTAGAAGACAGCTAATCACAGCCACTGCATGATGACTCACTAAATGAAAAGTTTTACAAATTGAACAGTGCACCAATGTCACCTTAGCATCATATCTGCATAATTTTATAAATGGTTTCTGTTAAGATCACAATTTGTACATAAGCTTACATGATGGTAAGAGAGTTCTAAGATCTGAATTTGAAGAAATAAGGTCAGCAACAAGAATAAATGACTTAAAAGTTTTGTCAGCATTTACTGCAATGTGAATTATCACAAAGGGCATTCTTGTAAGTTTAAATTAACACTTCAAATTACAATATAAAATAACAGTGAAAAAACTCCACATTTTTACTATGACTGAGTTCATATCATGTGAAGAATGCTTTTTTATTGAACTTTGTATTAGTTTTTGCTTTGGTAGTAAGCATGGGCTGTAACTGATATTTAGAAATAGAGATATATACAGTACTTTGTTTAAATTTTTCTTTTTCTTCATAATAGCAGATACGTTTTTCAGACACTAGGGATGTAAGCAGTTCTTCAAATACCCACAAATTGATTTCATAATTAAATGGTAGTGATTTATAAAACTGTCTCATCTCTACTTTGATACATTTGGCTTTATTATTTACAAAGCAATTTTGACAGTGAGAGATTTTGATTCAATGATATTATTAAATAACTTTTAGATGTTCAGTTACTGGCTTACTCAAGATAAATCAAACACGATGACATTTTTCAAAGAGCATATAGTCCTTAAGTAGATAAATTATGCACAAGAAATAAGCAAAGATAAATAGATAGCAATGAATGTCACAACATGTTCAAAATTGAACAAAATTTGATGGATGCTTAAAGCAGAAGTTATCTTGCCAGATTAATTAAATCTCCTTGGAAAGAAATTTTGTTATTAAATTAACCCTGCATAACTTTGATGTTACAATTAATTGCAGAAATTCAATAGCTTTCTTGTGGCTATTATTTTAACCATTTCGTCACAAAGAAAAACGTTCAAAATCATTATTTTACCAGTTCCCTTTACTTTCTCAATGCAAATGGAAAACAAAAAACAAAGTATAATATATTAGCATGAAGGAAAGTATTGGTTATTGGACAAAGGGAAAGGGGGAAAATATAAACGATATTTTTCACTTAAAAATCCAATGGATGCCGGGCGCCGGTGGTGGCTCACTCCTATAATCCTAGCTACTCAGGAGGCTGAGATCTGAGGATCACGGTTCAAAACCAGCCCGGGCAGGAAACTCTGTGAGACTCTCATATCCAACAAAACACTAAAAAACCGGAAGTGGCCCTTTGGTCAAGCGGTAGAGTGCTTGCCTTGAGCTGAAGAACTGAGGGACAGCACCCAAGCCCAGCGTTCAAGCCCCATGCCCCCCCCCCCAAATAAATAAATAAAATAAAATAAAACATAAATAAATCCAATGGTTACTTTTTGAAATAACTTGAAATATAAGAAGACTCATCCAGTGGTCTAGAAAATACCCACATGGAGTTAAAAAATAGTAGGAGCTATAAAGAGGAAGGTGGGTAGGCAAGTAGATAAATTGATGATGGATAATCTCTTATCCTGGATTATCCAGACAATGTTAAGAAAGTGTATCTAATGAAAAAATAAAGGGGCAATTTTTAAGCTTAATTAGTTAATGAGTCATTCACTCATTTTGAGTGAGCGATTTATTAAAACATGGATCACAACTACCATTATTAATTTTTTGGATAGTTATTGGCATTACTTGACTATAAAGTGTATGTTTGGAAAATAGATAAATGAATGCATAGATAAATCTGATGAGGTGGTAATCTTGTCTGTACACTACTTCCAGACTCAATATTTAGGCAATGAAAAAGAAAATTAAAGTAATAAAAGTAAAGGAATATTTTTATGAATACAGTGTAATAGAGTATGAGCAAGCCATATGTCATGTAAAATCATTTCTCATTTGATATTGATCAATTGCTGGTTGTACTATTATGCAAGTTATTTGATCATGCCTTCATTATTTCAATCTTGGTTTGACTTTCTTAATTTGGAATGAGGAGTGCTTATCATACAGATTTATGGGAATTTTTTTCTTTTAATAATGTTTAGCTTAAAAATAATTCTTTTTTTAAATGTGAAAATCCAGTACAGAGGGGTGACAATTACATGGGCAAGGTAATGAGTACATTTCTTATCAAGCATTGTAGCCTCCTCCTTTGTTTCCCCTTCCCATCCCTTCTCATCTCCTTCCCACCCCCCACCAAAGTTGTAAAGTTCGTTTTTCGACATAACAACTTGTACATCTCATTGTTGCAATGGGTCCACCTGTATCCTTAGTTAAACGATTTGTTTTTTCCCTTCCCTTCCACAAATTATACCAACCTCAAATACAGTGAAATCAGGGGTTATACTGTGGGGGAGGGACTTACAAAGCAACAAAGAAATCATCTTATAAATATGTTAGAAACAATTGCATGAAAGGAAAAAAAATTTGAATACTTACCTGGGGGTTCATTCCTCTAACATCAACTTATCTGACCTTTTCGGCTTGACTCAGACATATACTAGTGATTGCAAATAAGGAAAACCATGGGACCTATGTTTCTTTTGGCCTGGTTTACTTCACTTAGTATAATTTTTATATATTTATATAATTATATATGATGTATAATATAATATATCATATATAATTAATATAAGTTTTTCCATTTCCTAACAAATGGGGCAATGTCATTCTTTCTGATGGAGGCATAGAATTCCATTGCGTATATATACCACATTTTCTTGATCCATTCATCTACTGAGGGGCATTTGGGTTAGTTCCATATCTTAGCTATGGTAAATAATGCTGCAATGAACATAGTTGTGCTGGTAGCTTTAGTATGGTCTTGTTTGTGATCATTTGGGTAAATGCCCAGAAGTTGGATTGCTGGGTCATAGGGGAGCTCTATGTGGAGTCTTTGAGAAACCTCCATACTACCTTTCAAAGCGTTATTTCCAGGAAGCAATATAAGGGAAAACAAATTTTGATTTATATTTTTTTGGTTGTTGGTTTGTTTGTTTTTTCATTTTGCCAGAGAAGTTTCTCCTTTCTGCACATCCTTTGTTCTGGTAAAATGTGCCCTTGATTTAATTGATTTCATTTTATCTAGCCCCTTCATTTCATCTATTTAGGTAAGATGTGTTTCAGAGTTGGGACTTTGTTAGAAGGAACGGACCAACCACATGACACAAGCAGACAGGCTGGTTGTGAGACATAAAATCCTGCATGGATTCTTTCCTAAAGTGTACTGTCTAGAATGTTATGTATTCTTTAATTCTCTGTTTCATGAGTATTGCTAATATATACAATAGCTAGTTAAAATTCCAGAATTGGATGTGTGCTACTTGAAATAAAACATACAATTATATCATCAAGAGAGCATTATAAAAGAGCACAGAAAGAATAAATACTATTTATTATATGTGAATGACAAGTATTTTCATTGTACTGAAGTAATATTAGATTTTCTCTTCATTTTGCCTTTTCTTAGTTTATTATATATGTGTGGATGATGTAATATATATACATATATATAATTATACCATATGTATGTCTGTGTTGTTTTTCAACTTTTCGTATCAAGAAAAAATAGAAGTGTACACCTTTTTAATGGTAGAGATAATTAATACCTCAGCAGTTTTGCATGCCAAGATGAATATTTTACAATGTCTTCATGTATGACTAAGTACTTGCAATATTAATATTATAATATAGGTATACTACTTAATAATAAGTGAAATATTTGAAAAATATTGACATATAATATGTATAAGTATATTTCACGTAATTTATATCTA
Organism: Dipodomys spectabilis; assembly: GCF_019054845.1. Taxonomy (NCBI): domain Eukaryota; kingdom Metazoa; phylum Chordata; class Mammalia; order Rodentia; family Heteromyidae; genus Dipodomys; species Dipodomys spectabilis. The sequence goes on along the minus strand of NW_024871117.1, from coordinate 2,808,340 downwards.
AGTTCCACATAAAATTATTACACTATGTTCAACTGTTTTAAGTAGGTTCAATAGCATATTGCAAACACATATTAATGTTATCACAACTGCCAATCATTTGTAAAATACATCTAAGTTGATTTGTCATACCCACGTTAATATTTATGGAATCAGTGCTGCTGCACAAATCAGGAACATTATGAGATGGAGGAGACATTGCTGTCTCATCGAACTGATATGTGCAATGACTGCAAGCTAAAGCACAATAACAAATGTGCAGCTATTCCTAGGGACTGTCTCATCGAGGTAAATTCTTTTTTTTTTTTTTTTGGTACATTTTTTTATTGTAAAAATGTTCTACAAAGCTGGGCGCCGGTGGCTCACACCTGTAATCCTCGGTACTCAAGTGGCTGAGATCTGAGGATCGAGGTTCAAAGCCAGCCCAAGCAGAAAAGTCCGTGAGACCCTTATGTCCAATAAACCACTAGAAAACCGGAAGTGGCGCTGTGGCTCAAGTGGTAGTATGCTAGCCTTGAGCTGAAGAGCTGAAGGACAGCGCCTAGGCCCAGAGTTCAAGCACCACGACCGACCGACAAAAAAAAACAAAAATGCTGTACAAAGGGGTTACAGTTACATGAGTAAGGTAATGAGTACAGTTCCTATTGAGCATTGAGCAGAAGGAAGTCAAGAATTCAACATATATCCTACAAAATTAAGACAAACTAGGGAAGGTGCAGGCTGGGGAGGGATATTGAATGGGATGACTTTGATCAAGATGAATTGTAAAAGATGCTTTGTTAAGTGGTAACACCTTTTTTACAACTAATTGTAGATAACAACAATGATTTAAATATAAAGAAAAAATTAAGAAGAGTGTATCTGGAAGCATGAAGGATTCTGGATAGAAAAAATGACGATAACTGTAAGTAAATTTGAAAGTTTTCATGAGAATAAATATTTACAATACTTTTTTCTGTAATACACAGATACCTTATAAAGGTTTAATGTTTCATAAAAATTTCACAAACTTCTTTGGATAAATTATTGAGTATTTCTTAACAGAAAAGTGTTTCATATGCATGAATTTAAAAATAGGAAACTTGTCAAATACTACCTTGGACCCATATTAGTAAATATAATAGAATCAATAAAGAAATAAAATGGGGCTAATTCAATGGAAAATCTTGGTTCATTGAAGAAGCAAATTAAAAACATTATGTACCCATAAAGCAGCAGAATATATACATCAATGGCTTGATGAAATATTTAAAACAATCTTTTCTATAATAAATAGCAATAAGAAAATAAAATCACTAGAAACAAATAAATGTAGGAGTAGGTGTAAAAATTGGCTACCACCCTTAAGATAAACAGAGATATTGCCATAGAAAAGAACCACATGCAAAGATACCAAAAATAACCAAACTACTGATTGAAGGAAACTGTAAAGATAATGGAGAGGAGAATGATAATAAAAATAGGATCCATTAGCTTAATTCACAAATAATTGCAAGAGGGCTGGGAAGGTGGTTCAGTGGTAGAGCACTTGCCTTGCATGCCTGAGGCCCTGGGTTCCATTCCTCAGCACCACATAAGCAAAAAGAAAAAAAGCCAGAAGTGGCGCTGTGGCTCAAGTGGTAGAACGCTAGCCTTGAGCTGAAGAGCTGAGGGACAGTGCCCAGGCCCAGAGTTCAGGCCCCACTACCGGACTCCCCTCAAAAAACCAAAAAACAAAAAACAAATAATTCCAAGAAAATATGACAATATTGCTCAGATTAGAATGAATCATATGAATAAAACATTTTGTAGAGTAAAATTTTCTCTCAAAACTTTAATTTCTGGGGCTGGGAAGGTGGCTCAGTGGTAGAGCGCTTGCCTTGCATGCCTGAGGCCCTGGGTTCAATTCCTCAGCACCACATAAGCAAAAGGAAAAAAGCCGGAAGTAGCGCTGTGGCTCAAGTGGTAGAACTCTAGCCTTGAGCTGAAGAGCTGAGGGACAGTGGCCCAGGCCCAGAGTTCAGGCCCCACGACCTGACCCCCTCCTCCTCAAAAAATCTTTAATTGCTGAATAATTTAATAAAGATCTTTTTTTCTTTTGAAAATTGCAGAACATAATTGGAATATTTGATAAACTGCTGAACTCAGAAATGTCATAAAAACAATTTAGACTACAAATACACAAAATTTAGAAATGAGAAAATATTAAATGTCAATATATACATTTGTACATGTAAATTTCAGAAATTAAGTCAAGCAAAATTCTGTTGAATTTAGCATAATATTTCGAAAATAACATACTTTCAACCTTGAGAATTTAAATAGCCTATTGTTAGTTTGTCAAAAAAATCATTTTACTTATTTATAAAGAAAGTAGAGTAACATGATTTAAAATGCTACTTTTCAACAAGAAGTGAGTTTGACCTGAATCTGTCCCATTCAGTTATTGCTTTGCTTTTTTTTTCTTTATTTTTAACAACCATTTTAAGTACACTTAACTTGACGAAGGTTTGATCAAGGTTAGTTTTTTATTGTCAATGTCAAGTAAACTATTTAAAAATCAGTCTTTTAAAATGAACATCTATTGTCCTATGCAATATGTGCATTAATTTTTTGGAGACAAATCTACTTTTAAAATAAAAAAATATTACTCAGTAACAGCCTGCTTATAAGAGGAATTTAGGTGCCTAAAAGTAATGAGTGGAAGGAAGGTGGCTCTTGAATGTACTCTCAGAGAGATTATGGGTTCTTTTCTTAGGGTTGTGCAGTAACTCCATAATATCAAGGAAACAGTATATTTAGATTCTTTCCATACTGTCATTCTTCTCACCACAAATTTGCATGCATAATGATGACACTTTTCTTGTGCAGGAAAACTTTTATATTAAAAGGTATCAGTGATGGATCCAGAATTTATAAAAGTTTAGTCAATTAATTAGCTTAACAAGGTCACCAATGGCATACATCTCACGTACACTGTCATGAACCGTGCCAGCTTTACTCTGAAATGAGTTTTCCTGGTGGATCGGGAAGCTTTCCAGTTTAGCAAGAGCCAAGTGCCTCCTCATCTGTACCTGACTCGAAGGAGAATATGGAAGGAGGGACAGTATGGACAACTGCCATCAGCTTTATTCCTACTGACTCAGTTCATCCAAATATTTCCAATATATCCAGGTATTTCACAAATGCCTGGAAAATAATCTGTTGTCCTGGGCTAACTTTGAATCCTGAGATCAAGCAAATCTATGTCAATACCTCTCTTTTTATAAAAATTGCCAACAAAATGCTTTCAGGTATCAATAGCATTTAATAGTAAATTTCATTTGTTTAAAAGAGCACAAGTAACATACATTGTATCATCTGTTATTAAAACATAAAGGAAATGGAGTAAGTAATCAACTTAATTCCAAGCAATAAAGAACACTAATATGTAATTGAATTTCATATATATGGTTTATTATGTATGTAATTTATATTATGCTGCAATTCTGATTGCTAAATTAATGAAACTTGTTGGAACTTTTATAGAAGTTAATTAGCAAGCTAATATTATTTTGCTCAGTATCAAAAAATGTTTTGAGGATTTTATGTATTTATACTTTTTATGCTATAATTTAAATTGTAAATAGTAAGGGATTTACATCATGACCCATTGATTTGTATATTTAACACACATTGATCATATTCTGTTTCTGTTTTGCTCTATGTGTATGTGTGTGTGTGTGTGTGTGTGTGTGTGTGTGTGTGTGTTTCTGTGTTTTACTGGCACTTGAACTCAGTTCTTATTGCTCCCACTTGCCTTTTTTGTTTAAAGCAAAAATAACTGGAGGCACAACCCCACTTACAGCTTTTGGCAAGTTTATTGGAGAAGACTTTTCTGCCTGGAGCTGCGTCCACCTGTGTTCATCAGATCTAAGACTGCAGAGTAGTCAGTTAGGATCACATGCCTCAGTCATCAGCCCTTGTTAATCATGTTATCACTCTTTTTCTTTTCTCTCTCCCATCTCTCCTCTTTTATCTTCACTTACCATCTTCATGTGCCCTTCTTTGATTTAGATGACCCTAATTTTATTTGTTAATTTTCTCCTAGCTTCCATAAGGGAAAGAAAACCTATTGTGTTTTTCTTTATCATGTCACTCTTCTTAATGACTGAATAATGTAAGATATTTTAATTAGCTAATCATCTACAGAGCCTTGACAAAACATAGTACCTTGAAAAGAGCATGTAATGTAACCTTCGAGTTAATTGAGTGTGTGTGTGTATATATATATATATATATATATATATGTATATATATATATATATATATATATATATATATTACAATTGGATAGCCCTCTCTATATATGTGTGTGTATATATATATGTGCATATGTATGTATATATATGCACATACATATGCACATATATATAGTGGGCTATCCAATTGTAATATATTTATTTTATTCAGAAAATTATGTTTTAAAAATCAAGGCAAGAGTTTTATAATACTAACAGTTTTACCAACCACTGCATTTCCTATTTAACAGTACCATCTCAGAATCAAGGTGTTTTAACTTGTAGAGATATTCTATATTCATAGAAAATCAATAGTTCTTCCAATGGCATTGAAATTCAAGACAAAATCCATTAATGTCTTCGAAGGGAATAAGCTGAAGGACTTTTGCCTCATTCTTAAAATTCATATTTTTCCTCTGATAAATATATATCACATATATTACCCCAGCCTGCCTGAAAACTATTTCATTGCAGATATTTATGTAGTATTTTTTGTTTGGTTAATGATGAATGGTTTAGAATGCTACCATTAACTGAAGAGGCGGTGTCATAATTCATCCACAGCAGACAGAAGGAGAGAAAGTAGTTTTGATAAGTAAAATCATGTAATACATAAAGCTAGAGGAAATCCAAACTTTTGCTTTAGGTTGCTATCAATATATAATAATGAATTAAGATTTAAAGTTCCAAAAATGGCCACTAATATGAGATCCAAATATAGCAGGAAGATCATTTTTACAAATGATTCACTTTAAAGAATATTTATTTTACATATTTAGCTGTTTTATGCCACAATTTTATTTCAGATAAACCACTAATCTTTCCTAAATGTAAGCAGAAAATAAATTGCAATATGATTTTGAAAGTTTTACTATGCATTTGGAGTACTATGCTACATTTATTTCAAAAAATACTTAATATATGTTACATCTACAAGCTACGAAAGTGCATTTAGAAATATTTATGTTTCTAAATCACCATTTGTAATTGTACCTATATGCAGACAAGCTTGCTCCATAAGTAAGTTTGACTTGTAAACTGATTCAACTATTACAGAAGAATATGATTTTCTTTTCATCCAATATATGCGTCCAACACATTCATCTACTGTTTTATAGATTTTCCTGTTAATTTACTATGATAATGAATCTGATGTAAAACTGAGTATTGCAAAAAATAAATGCCATAGAATCTGAGAAAAACTAGTACAAGTAACCTTAAGTCATGGAGGATTACAAGCAGTAATAAAGATAATGCAGCCATGGGAAATAAGAACTATCCCAACGCTTAGAGGGGAAGAAAGAGGTTATCAAGACGTGACAACATATGAACAGATGGAAAGAGGTCGTTTCAAAGATAAATTGGATGGAGACAGGGTTGTGGTTAAAAGTGTGCTGTGTGAAGGGACAAGAGAAAGAAGGAGGTTATTAGCAGATGTAGAACATCCATTTTACCTACTTCTATTAATCCTGAGATAAACAGAAAAAAAAATGTCAAAAGTTTCCTAAAGAGTTAGAGGAGTGGTTCAGGTCATCAAGTGCCAGCCTTTGCATCAGATACTGAGTTCAAATCTTGTTCCCAGAAAAAAAAATCCATATCACATGAGTTCCATTCCAAGACATTCCAAGCATGTATGAGATAGAAAGTCATCGGCCCTTTTACAGGAAGAAAGGACACAGTAAAATGAAATAATAAATTAAATTTGATAAAATTAATCAGAACCTACCTCTGTTAATGGTTGAAGGTCTTTTGTGTGAATTAAATATTTTGATTCTGATTTATTTTGTTAACCTTAAACAGAGAAACAAAGATACAGACCAGTACACTTTTTCAATGTATTGTGTAGATCTCGATGCAAAATATATGTGATATTTTGGCAAACCCTGAAGCCCACTCAATGTTTGGAAACCAATGTTATCCATAGAACATCACTAATGCAATGCTACAACATAGTGGATGCATATATATATATGGCTGGGTAAAGGAAATGAATCATAAATCTGAAGAGAAGCTTCTCTCACAATTTAAACTTCTCTGGAAAGTAATTAAGAGAAACTCCAACAAAACATTTTTGAATAATTCTTAAGCATTATTCGTACTATTTCTTCTTCTAAAACCTATAAATTAGGTAAGATTATTTTCTCTATTTAAATCATTAATTCTCCAATGTTTTTTATTATATCACCCTCTGAATAAAACAATAGAGTCAGCAAAGCTTAATTTTTTAATGTCTTTCTGCAATCTAATTTTATCTGGTGAAATATTTTCCATATTTACTTATTACAGTATTTTTAACTTATTGTTTTCAGTAATATTATTTAACATGAATACAGTAATGTATACATTAGTAAATGTATTCATATTAGAATTGCTATGTATGTACATATTTTAATTATTTAGAACTGCATGGACTCTTAAAACTACAATTTCTAAGTACAATAAATCTACATAAACAGTGATATAATGGCACCATGTTAAATTAAATTAGTCGTCTCATACTGTTTTAGAAATTTATGTAATTGCTCTGCAATTTTGGAAATGTGTGTAATAAGAATGCACAAATTATATAAAGCTCATTTTATGTAAACAAAGTAATTAATACAGAAATTTCTAAGCTCTTAACTGTCAAAATTGTTATGCTTATAACTTAAAAAAATCCTGGCATATCGCCTTGGACAACTTAGAAAATATTAGATAATTGGCTTCCAGCACAATGAATATATTCATATGCATGTAAATGAGTTTCCAAAAGGCTTATATACAAAATACTGCAGGATATGTTTCTGAGTTGCTCTCTTTTATACCCACTATGCTAATAAAAATGACAAATTATGACAATGTACTTTTGAATACAAAAAAGGCCATTGATCTTAGAATAAGAAAATAAGAATTTATGTAGCTGAATCACTATAATCTAGTCTGTCTGTCTCTTGTGGGAAAGTTTTCATCTTATATATACTCATCAAATTTTAATTAGAATAGCAGCATCATATTGACTCTCCAACTTCAGAACATTTGAAAATGATATTCATCTCTCTCTCTCTATGCTAAGCTCTGGTCCATTCCAATTCCTGCCTTTGTAATGGTCCACGGGAGCGTAGGAGTCAAATTCATCCTCAGCAATTTGTCGACTCTGCCTAAAAAAAAAATCTTATAAATAATATTATCTTGGCCTAAAAACTATTTTTATTTTTTAATATGTCAAAAAGTCAGCAGTTAAATGTTACTATATTTTTTTCTATTGATTGCAAAAGACATGAACACTACCATTTGAGCTGTACCTCCAGGCAATATTTATTTCTCAGGTAGGTTCTGACATATTTGCCTAAGGCTTATCTCAGACTTTATTTCTCCTACTTATGCCTTCTCTGGTGTGTCTGGGATCACAAGAAGTCTCGAGTGCTATTGGTTTATTGGTTGAGATGGAGAATTCTTAATGTTTTGCCTAGGAACCTCAGACTGAGATTCTTCTAAGTTCTATGTACCAAAGAGTTGGAATTACAGACATGAGTGACATGAGTGACATTTCACTCAGTTTTAGAATTTTTTGAATCCTAGATAGAACACAAGTGGAAAGCACACAAGATCAGCTTATACTTCTATTTTTCAGTTTGGGCTTCATTCTTGAGTATTCACTTCCAAGATGAAAATTCATCTCCTTTTGTGATGTTTTATTCATCTGTTTTGTTTAAGATGTTATTTCTACAAAGTGTTTTTTTTTTAACTTTGATTACAGGACCTTCTTTTATTCAATTGGAACAACCTGTAACATTTCATAGTTTCTGTTTTGATTAAAAATTTGTCGAAACTTAACAAAAAGTATTTTATGGTGACAGGTATATTATCTATCAAATTCTTGGTTTGGATCATGAATTATGGGAACAGAGTTCTCATTGTATGGGCTTGATTGTTTCATTAGTTTTTTATTTGCATTAGTTTTTCCTTAGCTGTGACCAAAATTCCTGACATAAGCAACTTATGGAGGGAAAGGTTCTTTTCCCTCATGGACTCAGTGCAATATCCATGGTTGCTTGGTTCCATGTGCTTGAGTAGAGTATCAGAGTGGTGATAGAGAATGTGAGGTATAGGAGGCTATTCCTCCAATTGTGGACAAGAGGGAGGAAAAGAGAGAGAGAAAGAGAGAGAGGGAGAGGAGAAAGGGAGGAGAGGGAGAGAAAAGGAGAGAATATGTGAGAATGAGAGACAATGTGAGAGATAATATATGAGAGAGAGAATATAAAAGAACACAAAACGTGAACTGTAATCATAAAAGCTTAGCTCTCCTTCAGTAACCTACTGCCTCCAGTTAGGCCCATTTCCCAAATTTTCCAAAACAATCCAAAATAGCACCCACAGCAGGGAACTTAGCATTCAATATGTGCTAACTGGGGACATTTCATGTTCAAACAATACACTTAGTGGCTAAGGATTTGATTTATTCCTCGTATTTTCATTTCTGTTACTTGCTTTCAAATCTCTGTTGTCTACATTTTTTTTTAACCTGTCATGGGGCCTGAACTCTGGGCCTGGGCGCTGTCCCTCAGCTCTTCAGCTCAAGGCAAGCACTCTACCACTTGTACTATAGCACTACTTCCTCTGTTATCTACTTTTGAAACAACAAAAATATAATTTTCAGTGAATAAAAGCTTTAATTTAAAATCTATGCTAGGAAGGGCCATATAAAAACATGCATTTGAAGAGTGGATTACTATACATGCTTAATGAACTAAATATCTGTTTATATATATCACTTAACCACACAAATGTGCACATATAGTTTCTATAAATGTATGTATATGTTTTGTTTATACATATGTACATAAATGTGCATATATACATATATTTATACATGTATTTATATATTTATTGCATCTATAGAATATTTATATATGTATTTGTGCATCTATTTATATGTGTAAATATAAACACATACAAATATGCATTCATATGCATGCATAAACATTTAAATATATATACAAGCACACGCAAATGCTTTCATACACATATATTTATATATCACAGATAGATTGACTATGGAATTATAAAAATGCTGGGGACACTGAGAATATTTTAGGGTTAATCAGGTTAATCAGGTTTCCTCTACTCTGGACACAAGTATTGTAATGGAAGAGAATTAATATACAACATATAGATTGATGACAATGTGAAGAAGATTGTGAGAAACAACCACTAGAAGTATGACAGCAGAAATGAAAAGGGGTGTTTAATAAATTTAACAAGCCTTCCCAAAATAAAGAAGGGAAATCTGCCAAGGAAGGTGATTTTCTTGAATGTATGTTACAGGCTAATTGTTACGTGGCCAAAGCTTCATCTCTGAACATCAATGGATGTTCAGAGAAAAGTAATCTTGCTGCCCTGGGTCCACACAGGTCAGGTCGCACATTGAACAGGACATATGCACTCTTCAAACACTGCTCCTCTGTGCGTGCCTCTCAAGACATTTTTTTCTTTTTGTTTTTCTCTGCATGTATATGTATGTATTTCGTGTGTGTGGCATGTGTTTGTGTGTATGTGTGCCAGAACTGAGACATGAACTCAAGGCCTGAGAACTATTGCTTAGCTTATTTTCACTCAAGGCTGGTTATCATTTGATCAGTATCATCATTTCTAGATTTTTACCGGTTAATTGGAGTGAGAGTCACAGAGACTTTCCTGCCACTGGTTTGAACTGTGATTCTCAGATCTCAGTCTCCAGAGATTACAGCTAGGATTACAGGTGTGAACTGGTACTTGGCTTTAACTCATACATTCTTTTTTCAAGTTATAATAGATCCATAAAGGAAAACATGAAATACAGGTAATTACATGATTACTCATGTTTGATAGTGATTATAATAAAATTAAAATCATTAACATGTGGAAATCATTATCCTACCCTACTCTTTCTTTCTCTCCATTCACTTTCTCCTTCCTCTGAGAACAATCCCTGAATGTACATAATCCTTTCTCATCGCTTTGTATTTCAGCTATGAGCAACAAGCTTTGTTTTGATCATTTAATTTATTGAATTATTTCTTAATCACAAAGAGAGACTCTGTGTGGGTGTTGATATGAGTTGGCTAAATGAGAAGTGTTGCTGGAAAAGGAGCTAAAAGTTAAATATCTCCAGTATATCTTTCCTGATAACTGTTAAATGAAATTTGATAAATTCTTGAAATTATCGAAAGAGTGTTGACTTGCTACCAAAGGTTAACACTTATTTTGTAATGCTTCCAAGAAGAGGAAATCATAAAACATACCATAGTTGGAGTTTAAACAAATAGCCATCCACTAAGGCTTTTCAAACATTTTAAGCATCTTTTTCTTATGGTCTTTGACAGCTGAGGGCAAACAAGGTTCTTTGCCAATTTATGACTAAGCCAATGCCTATAAAGATCCTCTGAGATTACTGTAAGCTCCAGCTCATGTCCATTTCCTTTATGCTACATTTGGGCATTCAAGACTGATGTCTTCCTAGGTGGCTATCTGTCTCACAGATTCATTTACCTGAATACATAAAATGAAAAGTGATGAGCTTTCGGGGTGGACTTAATGTTTTGTGCATTAAAAGCTAATTTATTATAGATTAATATGACCTTAACAATACCAGCTTTTCTTCATTTCATTTTACTTTTTTTTTTGTCAGTCATGGGGCTTGTACTCTGGGTGTGAGCACTGTCCCTCAGCTCTTCAGCTCAAGGCTAGTGCTCTACCACTTGAGCTATAGCACCACTTCCGATTTTTCTGGTGGTTTTTTATTGGAGATAAGAGTTTCACAGACTTTCCTTCCCAGGCTAGATTTGAACCACAATCCTCAGATCTCAGCCTCCTGAGTAGCTATGATTACACGCATGAGCCACCGGCAAGTAAGGAAAAAAGATCTATTGGGATAATGATGAGCAGAATTAGAATGGGTCATGTATTGACAGGTTTTGAATATATGTTATATATGAACATATCATGTTTAGAAAGTTGAGGTTCATTTATTATGAAGATTCTCACATATACTGAATACCTAAGTTTACAGAGGAGTGAATAGTATTTCTTGCCCTTTTAAGATAAAAATATAAATAATATCTATTCTACTAAATATGAGTTTTGCTTGAAATATCAATGTAAACATATATTTGATTTTGTGTGTGTGAAAATAAAATTGGGGTGAGAACAGAAATACTAACTTCTATTAACAATAAAGCTTAATTTTCAAACCCTTCAGAAACAGCATTAGATAGGATTTGTTAATTTGCTAGGAAAACATAAACATACACATAGACAGATATGTGCTTTAGTGTAAGTTTATACATATTCTGGATTGAAGACATTCATTATCCAGGTCTTTGCTCCATATATCCCTACAGATATGTAGGCCTTGAAGACACTATAATTTTATAAAAGTTTATTTCAGAGAAATTAAGTGCAGTGCCTGTTTTAATGAGTCAAGTCTATAGATCGTTAAACTTTTGTATTGCTATTTGAACAAAAAAAACTAAAATAAAGGTACTCTGCTCAAAATTTTATATTTATACACAAAACTATAGATCTTGAACTACTATAATAATAAATTTTACATTAATCTCAATATCAAAACTTCTTATTTATATATTTACAAAATATGCTACCAATACAAGGTGTTTATATTTATTTTAATAACTTCATATAAAGAAAAAAATCACTTCAGTTTATATTTAACTATTTCAAAAGCTTCTCCAGGTTTAGGGAAAGCTGGTTTGAAGGTTCTGTTTTAACAGCAAAAAAATAAGAATTGATGCCAAGAACACAAGAAATACTCATGGAAAAATATATCACACAAAGTTTTACTTAAGTCATTTTTGCTCAGAAATCTGTAGTCCACAATCCTCAGTGTAATTATGACCAATTTCATATATCAATCTTAATATCTTGATTTTAAGAAATAAACTCAAATGTAATTCAGTTAAAGATTTTGAGAGAAACAAAACAGCCCAGATTATCTTATTAGTTCTAATGGACAGGGTCATTATATAGAAAATGGGGAAGAAAATATAAGCCAGTCAGAAAAGGAGAAGAGAAAGGAGGATGTAGTATGATCATAGAGACAAAGACTGGAATCCAAGAAAATCAAGGGTTGTCAATAGTCCAGAAGAGACAAGAAATGCAATTTCTTCCTCAGATTCCATAAGCAATAAGGCTCTGACGTCTCCTTGATTCATTCCTTCATCCCACAGTAGATAATAAATTATTTTTGCTTTAAATTACCTGGCTTGTGGTAATTTGTTATGGCAGCCACAGGAATTTAATATGCCCTAATAAAACCCCTTCACATTTAATACCTTATATGTTCTGTTCCCCTAAGGGTCTTGATAAAGAAAAGTGAGGAAGAAAATTTTATTATTTAGAGCTGAGTCTTTTTTATTTTTTAAAACTATTGAATATAAACTTCCTCTAACATAATCACAAAAGTGTGTCGCATAGGCAATGTGGTATATGGTTCTAAAGTATCATAAAGATGATAACATGAGGGAGTAATTGTGGAAAGCATGAAATTTAGATCTATGAGACTGTGTGTTACATAACTGAACAGTTTGAAATAATGAAGAACAGACCGTAAAGACTTCCTTGGATAGTTTTAATATAGCAAGTAGTGTGAAGAGAGAAGAAGTCGGCAAAGAGTAAGAAAAGAGAAGACACTGAGGATCTGCGTGCCTCTACTCTTGGCCCCCAGCTCTGCTCTTCATAGCTTTGGTTTGTTGGCAAGTGGACAGCAACTCATCTCATTTTCAGCTCATTCCCCACTTCCTGTCTCTGCCCCATTCCAATGACTCCTTTATGCTTTTTTTTTGAGAGAGGAATTAATGTTAGAGAAGTTAAGATTAAAGGTGGTAGAATTCATGGTTTGGTTCATAAATTTTATGAGTTTTTTATATATTTTTTATTGTAAAAATACTGTACAGAGAGGTTACAGTTACATGTGTAAGGCAATGAGTACATTTCCTATAGAGCATTGTTACCTCCCCCTGTGTTTTTCCCCTACCATCCCTTCCCTCCTTACCTGCCCAACTCCTCTTCCCTTACTCCCCCCTCCATGAAAATGTAAAGCTTGTTTCCAACATAGTGTCTTGTACATCTCATTGTTACAATGGGTCAAACTGTATCCTTATTTAAGAATTTTGTTTTATCCCTACCCCTTCCCAAATTATAAAAATGTATATACAAGATTCAGGACACCAAATCAAATGCAGTCCACAAACAGAGAACTACGGAATCACAGCAAGAACAACCAAGGAACAGCTCTCCCACCATCCCCCCCCAAAAAAAAATGAATAAAAAGGCAAGGACAGACAAACACCTCTCAGTACTAACTCTCAATATTAATGGACTTATGAGTTCTTTAAATTGAAATTTTATTGCAATTTTTACTATTGAAATGTTTGATACAGACATGGAACATGTGAACTAAAATAACCATAGCAACATTATAAAAGTTAGTATGATTTCCAGCGACCAAATAGACAACATATACACAAGTACACTGTCAAACAAGACAAATGGAAATATGTTGAAGTCTCCTTTCATTCTTCTTGGCTGTCATACATCCTAACATAAATACCTACTTGGCTTCTACCTTTTGTGGACAGCTTGAAATCTTTTTTTTCCTCTCTTAATTTCCTTAGATTCACTGTGGATCAATGTAGCAATAAAATAATATGTTGTCTTTCTTATCCCTATTACATAATCTTGAGTGCAATAGCTCTCAACCATTGATATTTATTCGCTCTTCTTCAACTGAACATTTACCCACCCAGAACAAAGGGGACACTCCCTTACTTTCCTAGTAGCTAACTGTGATTTGATGGCTAAGAGATGATCAATTGCATATATAAAAAGTTTTTTGGTAGATACACATGTTTGGAAATATTAATGTAATGATTACATGTGTATCTGTACATATATGTTATTAATCATCATCTTCTTCCAAATGTTGCAATGCAAATCTTAGGCTAATCTTAGAAATTGAATTAATAGTGGAAAATTGATAAGAATCTGTGTCACTTGAGACACAGAACCAGCCAGTTTTTATTCTGTGTGCCTTACTTCTCAACCTTTAAGTGAGAAATGTGAATCTTATTTACAAAACTTTTAATTGAGGGACTTTTCATTTACATATTAAACTAAGCTCCAGTGATACAGATTTCCTTTATTTTAAGTGTCTTGCGGCAAGCATCAGAATGTGTCCTTGCTTTGATGGAAATTATCCAACAACAGATGGCAAGGATTCAAATCACAGACTTGAAATGTTGTGACCCTGAAATGCAGTAAGAAAATATGGTAAAAATGATCTTCTGTTTTCTCTCATAACTCAGACTGGCTGATGTTGAAGTTGTAATTAAGTTACAAGCAATGGCTGTTGTGGTCTCTAAATTACATGTTGAAATCTGAGTCTCCAGTGTCTCAATATGATTGTAGTTAGAAACAGTGTACTTTCAGATATAACCAAGTTAAACTGTAATCATGTGGTGATTCATAATGTGAAATAACCAGTGTTTTTGTAAGGAGAACAAATTATAACACAGAGGAAAGAACATGGACTTCAGGGGATTAGGCAAATATCTACAAGGCACAATGAGACAAATTACATAAATAGATTCTGTTAATATCTTAATTGTAGAGTTCTACGATCTACATTTTTATGAAAATTATAATTATATATATTAATGCCTCTTTCACTAATCTAAAGTTTGTAATAAGGTTGAATAATATAGCATGTAAATTAACACCTGCTAGAAGGAAATGGAATACAAAATTAAGATAACTAGTGGGCTGGGAATATGGCTCAGTGGTAGAGCGCTTTCCTTGCATGCAAGAGGCTCTGGGTTCGATTCCTCAGCACCACATAAGCAAAAAGAAAAAAGAAAAAAGCCGGAAGTGGCGCTGTTGCTCAAGTGGTAGAGCGCTAGCCTTGAGCTGAAGAGCTGAGGGACAGCGCCCAATCCCCAGAGTTCAGGCTCCACGACCGGAGCCCCCAAAAAAAGTCCAATGTACAAAATTAAGATAACTAAGTATGTTGGGTTTTATGTACATGCTGACAAATGTATTGACAGAAATATGATAGATTTACAAAACAACTAAATAGTATAATTCCTTAGTAAAGCATTGTCAACACTCAATAGAATAGAATAAGCACCAAGAAACAGGTACTTTCTTTTTGGGGGGGGAGGTAGGGGGTCCGGTCATGGGGCTTGAAATCTGGGCCTAGGCGCTGTCCCTCAGCTCTTCAGCTCAAGGCTAGTGCTCTACCACTTGAGCCACAGCACCACTTCCAGCTTTTTTTCTTTTTGCTTATGTGGTGCTGAGGAATTGAACCCAGGGCCTCAGGCATGCAAGGCAAGCGCTCTACCACTGAGCCACCTTCCCAGCCGAAACAGGTACTTTCATAAGAAGAGGTAGAGTTAAGTGGAGAGAGAGAGACTGAGAAAAGAAGAGGAAGAAAATGCAGTGAAGAATTCAAATTTTGTCCTAAAAAATTGAGAGTGAAGGAAGGGTTGGATAAGAAAGGAGTGGTTGAGAACACTGAAGAGAGTGGCATTTTTTTCTTTTTCTATTTTTTTATTGTGAAAAATACCGTACAGAGGGGTTACAATTATAAGAGCAAGGTAATGAGTACATTTCTTATCAAGCATTGTTGCCTCCTCCTTTGTTTCCCCTTACCATCCCTTCAGATGCTAACCCACCCCTCAACAAAGTTGTAAAGTTCATTTTTGACATAACATTGAAAAGAGTGGCATTGATCCAGATGAATTATGTTTATAAATGGCATTGTTAACTGGTTATTCCTAGATATATATTAAAGATTACTAATAGGGAAAACTATGGAGCCTATATTTCTTGGATCTGGCTTACTTCATTTAATATGATTTTTCCAAGTCTTTCCATTTCCTTATTAATGGGGTAATGCCATTCTTTTTATGGAAGCAGAGAATTCCAGTGTGTATTTATACAATATTTTCTGGTTGCTTCCATATCTTAGCTATAGTAAATAATGCTACAATGAACATAGTTGTGCTTGTAGCTTTACTATGGCCTTTGTGTGGTCATTTGGGTAAATGCCCAGGAGTGGGATTGCTAGATCATAGGGCAACTCTATGTTTAGTCTTTTGAGGAAACTTCATACTGCTTTCCATAGTGGTTGAACAAGTTATTGACCATATAGGATGATGCTAATCAAAATGAACTCCATAATATGGAAAAAAAGAGTTTTTTCTCTGTTGTTGTTGATATTTTTTTAGCATACTATGTGAAGTTATTTCTTTTTTCTTTCATTTCCCCCCCCCACACACACACTTAGGTTTATCCCTGTTGTGACTGTTTGATTTTTGGTCTTATATATATGTTTATCTGATTTGGGAGAAGGGAACAATAAAATCATGAAACAAAAGACAAAGTGTGAACCAGTGCAGCAGTAACACTTATAAGAAAATACATTGCATAAATAACTTTTTTTTGGTAGGTCATGGGGCCTGAACTCTGGCCTGGGTGCTGTCCTTCAGGACCTCCCAAAAACAAAAACAAAAAAAGGGTATTTAGGTAGCTCAGTTGTATAGCACATACTAAACATGAGAGAGGCCCTGAGTAATTTTTGGTGAACTTTTAATTACTACAAAATTGCCTATTAAAAACAAAGCAAAAATGTAAAAAGCTCAGTGGTTTAGCACATACACGCATGACCAAAATGTTTATCTGGTAAATAACTCCATATAGGATCACAATGTGGATTTATCTCTCTACCATCAATATACAAAAATGTAATTGTGAAAAATTGGCTATTGTGGATGTTGAATGTTAAACATATGACATCAATATCTCATGCTGGTCATCTACTACCTCAACACTGCTGCAATGTATACCAGATTCTAGTACATGAACTTTTGGTGTTCACTCAAATTATGTCCAAACCACAGCACTAGGCCAAATTAAAAATAGAGACAAAGGATCATGTTCACAGAACTGTATTTCTCTATTTCTTAAAACATTCAGCTGTAATGTATCACTGTTTATCTGTTGTTCCTTTGTGAAATAAAAATAAACTTGCTGGGATAGTCTATGAAAAAAAAAAAAGAAAATACATTGCAAATAAACTTTACACCTTGAAGAGGGGAAACAGGGTGGGGGGAGTGAGAGAAGGGAGCAACAATTTTGGACAAGAAATGTACTCCTTACCTTATTTGTGTAACTGTAAACCCTCTATACATCACCTTGACAATATTAAATAAAATAATAATAAATGGCTGTCCCTTGGAACACTGCTTAAAAAGTGTAAATAAAATATTTTTGATTAAATAAGTAAATAAACAAGTGAGAAAGGCAGTCACTGGGAAAAAAATGCAGTTTCCTCTTTAGTGGTCCATTAACAGTGAATATTATTGTGTAGAAAGATCACTTCTGGGGTCTCTTATAATGAAGCAAGACTAAATACTGGCTCTCAAAGTAGAGCCTGAGCAAAATCTATGATCTCATGTCTTTCTCCATATAAACCATTATGACTTCTGAGGAAAACAATGGAAATCACGACCAATAAAATATCCAGTGTCTCCTTCACTCTGCATCCTCCTTTGAAAAATACTTTATTTAATTTAGGCATGCCAAAATGACATGAAGTGGTAGGTGTAAATGAAATCTAAATATGGTGATTATTAGATTAACTTGCTTATTTACCAATCTTATTAGCAAATTATTCATAAACTTCTTGGTAATTTTGCCTTCAAAAGACACAAAATTTACATTATATAATTATAGAGACTTTTATTTCTTTACCTCCTGTTTTTTAGATGATAAACGTCAAGGAGTCTATTGTCTACTTTTTTCAAAGCAATAAGTTATACTCAAATATTTTATCTTACCCTCCCCCTATGATTTGATGCTTAGAATATTGCCATGCAATTTGTTGGGGGTTTTTCCCCTACCAGATGAGATACAGATACAATTCAGAATAAGATACACACATTTTCTCTTAACTACCGAGGAATACACTAAGTCAGCTTCTTATGAGTTTCAAGATATATAACTATGAATTTATAAGCACAGAATTTCTTTTGCTCTGATTAGTTGGTCCATCAAGTTTTGAGACATAAGAAAATAAAAATATCAATACCACTGAACTGTTCTCTGAGAAAAATGGAAAGGATTTTTAAAATCTTTGATCAGTATCTGGTATTTCTTCTGGCATATTTGTATGAATGTCTGTGAGTTTATGTACAGCTATTGATTTATTTGTTCTTTATTTCTCTAAATCCATACATTTCTCTATGTATCTATGTATATATATATATGAATGTATGTATGTATGTATATATCTATCTATCTATCTATATCCATCTCTCTTTCTACTTATTTATCTGCCTATCTTTCACTTAATGTATTTTAGTAGGCAGTACAACATTTCAAACCTTATAGTTTCAGATTCAACATGATTGCACACTCACATTCAGGCACAATGGTAATACAAAAGAGAGATATGCAAGAATTATCTTAAAATTATTCTTTTATTAGTTATATTATGAAAGCATAAAATAGGACAAAACAAAAAGTAAACAAATAAAAATATTCCAAGCCTACCCTACATCTCTTCGAACCAATAAACCTAAATCAGTATGTGCCATTTCAAGCTTTTCAGTGACTGGAAAGGACATCTGTTTATTGCCAGCTTCACATGTGGACAGAGCACATAATGAACAAAAACAAGCCTTCCAGAAGAAGGATCCAGAGGCCAGAGAGGACAATGAAAAATGTAACTCCTGCCAGAGAGCAAATCCAGCCACTAACAGATGGTCTAACAGGAATTAACTGCCCTGCCAGAGCAAGGAACCTTCCATTCTTCCCAAACTAATAACTGCTTTGTGTTTCCTATTCTTCCTTTCTCTGAAAGCAGGTTTTCCAATGGGTTATTCATGATCTCAATACAATTGTACATTGAAAGTGTTAGGAACATGTAAGTTACATTCTAATTTACAAATGTAAATTACTAGTCTGTTTAGAGTTCTATTTACACAGGAGATATAAAAACTATGTAGTTAATCACAGCCGTTATAACAAAAGCTACTAAAATATTTTTGTGCGATCTTATTATCCCAGCATCTTATTAGTTTGACCAACAAATTCTGTGCAGATGGCAGCTTATTCATTCAAAATCAAAGAAGTATTTTGCAGGTTATAGTAGCGTGATTGAACAACAGTGACATAATTCACTTTCTACCCTTTCTTTCCACTAAACGCCCTGATTTGTATACATAGTGCTCCTCTAAGAAATATTTTCTCACTGATGTGTCTCTTTTCCTGTGAAGTTAGTAAAATAGATTTGACATTGTTGCATATCATTGTTTTTACTTTATACGAAATATCAGAAGTCATGAATTGCTAAGACCACTACAAAATAAGGAGACATCTCTTCATTAAAAAAGAGTTTTCATATCACAAAAGTTTCTTTTTGGCTCTCACTCACTTGAATCTATCTAGTCACTAATTAAGCATTCAGAACCTGCACCCCATTTCTATTGAATATGTAAAATACAAAAATGAATTGTTTGGACACTTAGTTATGTTTCTAAACTACTTTTTGACAGAAGGTTAATATATTTCCATTATACCCTTGATACCTGAGTTTTCTGTCATGAAGAAAATGTCTAGCCTTTCCTGTTATGTGCACCTATAGGGAAATATTCTGAGTAGAGGGAAGAGACCACAGTATGCAGAGCATGCAGCTGTGGTTCAACCTCTACTTATGTCCTTCCTTCTTCAATCTGTCTTTTGTAGATCAATAGAATGAAATTAAGATAGCAATTTGAATTTCCCTAATTAGAAATCAGTTGGTATTTGGAATGAAGGCCATATAAAGTAGAAAATAATAAAGCAATTGATGTCGTTCTTTGTACTTGATTTTTATACATCCAAATTCCTTCATAGGAAACAGTTATTTGTAAATCTTTTGTCATCTATGATCCTTCTTATTTTAACATCAACTTATTTATAATTTGTAAGTTTGTCCAAGTAATCCATTAGGTAGCTACATAGGCAATGTCACTAACTTTTATTTGTTCTTCTGCACATGATAGAATAGTGTTTTATGTGCCCAAATTTTATATTATTTCCAATCATATCTCAATCTACCACCTAATAATCTCATTGAGAGCTCTCTTTTTCAGTCACAATACCTATTTCACCATTCTTTAAAACACAACAAATCTATTCATCAGAGCAAAGTTTGTTTACTTTGTACATTTGTATTTCTTGAAAGTTTTAAGCTTTTCTAAAAATCAAATCTGAGGAATTTCTGGTATTTTGTGAGTCTTTTAGTGTAATATTAAATGACCTACAAATAGGGGTAGTTTGAAATCTTCTTTTCCTTTACATTAGGGTTCAAGGATCCAGGGTTCAAGGACTATGCTGAGAAATAGTGAAAAAAGTGATTTTCTTATATTTGATTTTGAGGGAAATGCTTACAATTGTTCACTTTCAGTATAATGGTGGTTTTAAGTTTGTCTTATATTGCCTTTGTTAAGTAGGGCTGTGATTAGTTGATTCCTACTTCTTTAGGGCTTTTGACATAAAGAGATGGTAAATTAAATTAAACAAAAATCCTGCATGTATGGAGTAGATCATGCAAATTTTCTCCTTGCTCTTATTTATATGATATATCACTAATAAAATAAATAACTGTGAGACTTTTAAGACTTAAAAAATAAAGATGAATTAGTAACTGTAACTGTTTTCCAAATCAATTACATATAATATTCAATATTCTAACATCATTAGGATGTTCAATTTCAATCCTCAAAATTATGCAGATTTAAAAATTATACATACTAGATTATTTATGATTATGTAATGCTTAGTCCTAACAACCTAAATATCTTACATTAATTGAGTAATTTCAGATCAGAAACATACATAAATGTACTCTCAATTATCTAGATTCATATGAAATCTTTACAAAATAAAAACATTGATTGTAAAGTAGGGAGTTGATGGTTTATGCTTGTAATCCTAGCTGATTAGTAGGCTGAGATCTGAGGATTGTGGTTTGAAGCCAGTACAGGCAGGAACGTCCATAAGATTCTTATATCTAATTAACCATGAAAAAAATGAAAGTACAGCGGCGGCTCAAGTGGTAGAGTGCTAATCTTGAGCAAAGAAAGCCCAGGGATAGCAACCAGGCCCTGAATTCAAACCTCAGTACTAGCACAAATACATACAAACACACACACACTATTGTGATTGCTGCTGACCTTGACTTGTATCACTTAACCTTAATAGGTTGACCTCCAATTCCATGTATCTTCTCTGAAAACAATTATTGCATTCCTCTTTTTTGGCCGAAGATTACCCCATTGCATTACATTTTCTTTGTCTAATCATGGGAATTGGGACACGTGCCTCATCCTGTATCTTGAGAATTGTAAATTCTGTGCCAATGAATGTAGGTGTTCAGATATCTCTTGAATGTTGATTTACATTCTTTGTGTAGTCACTCAAGAATGAATAGCAGGATTATAGGAGAGTTCTATTTTCATTTATTTTGGATCTCACATACTGATTTCCATAGTGGCTACATGGATTTACTTTCCAATCAGCAGTATATGAATGTTTCTTTTTTACAACTCCTCTTCAGTTTTCAGTTTTCTTTTTTTTCAGTTTTATTTTTAAATATAGTTTAAAACAGGTATTCCTTTTACACACTGCAAACTCCCACAGTGACAGTGGTGACATGCAAAATATAAACTTGGTTCATTGATCCATCTAATCAGTTATTCTCCCTTTTGTTAGTTCTTCCTTTATTTAACTAGTTAAAATACAGAAAAGCATCATCAGGAAAGAATATCAATGTGTATAGAAATGTCCTCACATACTTGCCTAAATTATGCATTTGATTAAAATGACTGTGACTTCTATGTGTTTCTCAGCATTAAAATGTCGCTCATGCATCAAGGTGAAAATGAGGACGTTAATGTGATATGTGATGCAATACAATACTTGTACAAATGAGCAAGGAAATAATAATTACCAAGAGTGTATATTTGAGGAAGCAACATTTTTCAGCTAAAGCATGCATGTTAAGTATATCTGTATTTCTTACTGTCCTTTGTACCATTTAGGAGCTAATCATGGTATAGTAACAATTATATGGCATTATAAAATCTGAAAAAAATGAAAATAAGGGTTCATCCTTGATGAAGATTCTAAAGTTAATGATCATTTATTATTAACCATAAATCCTCTTATGAGCTAGTAACAATTTACTTTCTGAAGTTAGCTCATTATTCTATTAGTTCCCTTGTGTTCATCATGGTACTAGCTTTCTTCAACACATGTGGGACTCATAAAGTGGCACTCATATTTCCAAATATCCAGGACTGGCCTTTTCCAAGATATTAACCTAATATATCTGTATCAAATCTTGAAAAAAAATTCTCACACATTTTCAACATGGAGCTAAGAATAAGATAGTTGCAGTATTACATTTGGGATTGTCTGCAATTCCAAAATGTTGTAGGTGAAGGCTGAAGGATAAGCAGTTTGAGAGCAACAAAGGCAACCAGAAGGTTCAAGACCATTCTGGGCTACCAAGTGCACTCTCACCCAATAAATCATACCAAGAGTGAAGAAAACAACTCAGATTCTGCAACCAATATTTTACCAGGCCAATGATAGTAATTCATCAAAAATAAAATTTCTTCAAATTGTATTTTGCGCTTTCTGAGCTAGAGAAAATTACAGGCAGCTTAGGAAGTGAAAATCTTTTAAATGCTGAGCCTACTTATAATCAGTCACTATGATTTAGATCATATAGACTGCAGCTGACAATATTCCACAGAACAATGTGGGTGACCGCAGATTGCCCCAAAAGAGTAAAGTTGGTGAAATACTGACATTTTTTGCCCTGTGGGTAATGTTGTTGAAGATTACAAAATGCTTTGCTAAAGATAGTCTGCTATGAAGCTAAATTTACCAAATAGGAAATCAAAGTATTTTTGTATTCGTTTATTATTTCCTAATATTTAGAGGAGAAAATAAATATCCTAAACCATCAGGGTAATATATATTAGAAGCACAGTGATGAATGAAAGCTATCACTTAGTACTGTCTTCTTGGTCCGCAGATCTTTTTTTTTTTCCTGCTATTCGACTCCGCATGATAAATATAGTACCATGATTTTAAATGTTAAGATCCTGAGGGGTTTCATTTTAATTTCTGAGTTTGTATGTATTTCCAAAATTTTATATCCTTGGTTTCTAATGTGGGTGTTTTGTTTCTAACTGATACACAAGATTATATATGTATCCCCCCTACCCCGCCATAGGAGAGGGCTATAGTTTGGATTAGTAGACCCCAAAAACCCATGTATGAAATGCTTAGTCCTCAGGTCCCCTTTTGGAAAGTGGTGGAAAATTTCAAGAGTTGAGACTTCTTAGGAGATGCTCAGGTCAGTGCTTGTTTCCTCTAAAGAGGATGGAGGTACAGAGGTGTTTTCCTCTCTCTTCCATACCCAGATGTGAGATGAATGGATTTCTTCTGCCAGGCACTATGCTGCCACAGGCCCAAAGCAATGAGGTTGATTAGTTTTGCATGAAAGCCTTCAAAACTGTGTGATTATAAACCTTTCCTTTTTCCAAATTTCTTTACTTCAGGTTTACATCACCATAAGAAAAAGTTGAGAGACACAGATATTTAAACAATAATAGTTTTGCCAATGGAAGGTAACAGATAAAAAATAAAAACAATTAACAAACAATGGTACAAAATATAATGTTTGGAAGAAACTGTAATAATCCCTCTAAAGTAAGAGATATAAAACTGCTTGTGTCTCTATCCTGAGGTTCATTTTGCTGAGCATCATTATATATGGTCATATGTACATAGCTTTTGACCTTTTCTGTTTTTCCTAGACATGCACTAGTTATTGCAAATAAGGGAAGCCATGGGACCTGTTTCTTTGGGTCTGGCTTACTTCTCTTAATATCATTTTTTTCCAAGTCTTTCCATTTCCTATCAAATGGGGTGATGTCATTCTTTCTAATGGAGGCATAGAATTCCATTACATTTTCTTGATCCATATTACATTTTCTTGATCCATTCATCTACTGAGGGCCATCTGGGTTGGTTCCATATCTTAGCTATGGTAAATAATGCTGCAATGAACATAGTTGTACTGGTAGCTTTAGCATAGCTTTGTTTGTGATAGTTTGGGTAAAGCCCAAAAGTGGGATTGCTGGGTCATAGAGGAACTCTATGTGGAGTCTTTTGAGGAACCTCCATACTGTTTCCAAAGTGGTTGAACTAGTATACACTCCTACAACAGTAGAGAGAGTAGGGTTCCCTTTTGGCCACATCCCCTCCAGCATCTGTTGTTACTATATTTCTTGATTATAGCCATTTTAACAATGTTGTCTTGATTTACATTTCTTTTATGGCTAGAGAAGTTGAGCATTTCTTCATGTATCTATTGACCATTCTTATTTCCTCTTCAGAGAAATCTCTAATTCTTTAGCCCATCACACGGTTGTTAATTTGAGGATTTGTTGTTGGGGGATTTAATTTTTTGAGTTCTAAGTATATTTTAGATATGAGACCAGCACAACTATGTTTATTTTATATATGAGACCCTTTTATGTTCTTCCCCCCATGGTATAACCTCTTCTTTCACTGTATTTGATTCCAGTGCCCTGAATCTTGTATATACATTTTTTCTAATTTGGGTAGGGGAAGAGAAATTTTTAAAAATGCTGAAACAAGGATACAGGCTGAACCACTGTAACAATGAGATGTACAAGACACTATGTTGAAAATGAAATTTACAACTTAGTGTCCGAGGAAGGAGTTGAGGAGGTGGAGAGGGAAGGAAGAAAAGGTGAAAAACAATGGTGGGGGTAACAATGCTTGATAGGAAACGTACTCATTACCTTACTCATGTAAGTGTAACCCTCTGTACAGATTTTTACAATAAAAATATATACAAAAATAAAGTAACAGAGAGAAAGCTAGTATTCAAGTATATGGTAACACAGGAAATGCCTTTTCACTGAATGAGGAGCAGCATATTCTGTTCTTCATGCCTGACATCATCTATTACTAGTTATCAACACACATTCCTAAACATCAGAACACTACATATCTTTGGCACATAACACAATGGTGTCTTCTGACCTACGCTATCCTGCAGAGAATTGTTTTCTCCATTTATGATGTCTTTCTTTTTTCTTCTACATAGCAAAACCTTTACTTGTGCTTTGACATCTTTAATTTCCTTACAATCTAGAGTTGATGTTTGCTTACAGTCTGGAAAGCTTTTTTTTTTTTTCTGGTAAGCTTTTGGAAGACTTATGGCATTTCCATTATGTTCTCAAAATCTTCATACTTAAATCAATTTGCTCCATTAATTTACATTATTTTTTGAGTGCAAAGACTTTTCATGTATTGCTGTCAAGAGGCCTGTGTAAATAGAACCAGGTAACTTGAGGTTATGAGAGTGATTAGGTGAATTGCAGAATAATGGAAGGGATGACAGTGATCAAGATACACTGGAGATATAAATTGATGTAACTAACGGAAAAAAATAATCTGGGCTAAGTTGAAGCTTGTCTTTAACAACTGGATCCAGGTAAACAAATCTTTGTCTCCTAGCAAAATGATGTGATTTTCACATCTAGCCCTCTTTATAAACAAGTTAAAACATAAAGATAATAGATATTAGGATTTTTGTTATTTATTATTATTAAAGTATTTATATGTTTTTATTAAAACACATACAACTAAAACTATAGGTTCCTATTCTCAGAGGCAAATCTATTTGGGGAATATTAATTGTGAAAAGCAGTTTGAAACAGTTTGGAGAGGACTAACCTAAAACAGAAAGATCCAGAACAAGTGTTATCATTGGAACTGATATTATTTTAAATAGTTGAATCAAATATTGGTCAACTTTATATTATGCAACTTTCTATCAAATCTATTTTTGAAGCACTTTTCAAAATAACTTATAATCTTACTACTGAACATAAAATATTCTGTATACTAAAATTAAATACTAAAGAATCTTGCAAGATTCAAATTGTTTATTATGCGAGTGCTATATGTGCAAAAATAGAATGTATTTCATAAAATTAAATTGCATATAGGTCATAGATACAATATATTAAATATACACAATGTAGATATATTATTTTTACATTTTATAAGTTAAGATATAAATGTTAGTGCATATATATATAATAACATAAATTATACATCTATATAATTATACACAAATAATATGTACAGACACATACACACACACACATATATATATATATTCCAGACAAAGCAGCTAAAGTACATTGAGAACATTGCTTTAATCTGGAAAAAATAAAATTAAACACATTTTTTTTTTCTTTTTTGTCAAATAGGGGGCTTGAACTCTGGGCTTGGGGGCTATCCCTCAACTCTCCAGCTCAAGGCCAGCACTCTACCACTTAAGCCACAGCACCACTTCTGGTTTTCTGGTGGTTTATTGGAGATAAGAGGCTCATTAAATTTCCTGCCTGGGCTGGCTTTGAACCATGATCATCAGATCTCAGCACCTGGGTAGCTAGAAAGATAGGTGTGAGCCACTGGCACCTGACTTTATCACATTCTTTAGAAACTCTAAAATGATGACCAACTCCCCAACTTTATTTCTATCTTCATATTGTTTTCTGTAAATCTTGGTATAAAATCTTGTTTTGGAATAATAATATCATGGAAATTTTGTAGTGCAAAATAGGAAATCTTTGCTAAATGAATCTTGTCAATATTCTACATTAAGACTTATTGATATGATTCCTTTCATTCTTCTTTATTTTTCATAGAGCATTTGGCAGGTTTCATTGTGCTATATTCATGTCTGTATTCATAAACTCCTTTAATTTTCATCACTCCATAATATCCATACCTTCCTAAACAGTCTTCCTTTCCATGTATGTACCGTTCATATTTTTTGATATTATTTGTTTTATTTTATTTTTTACATTTTATTTTATTGTAAAGATGATGTACAGAGGAATTACAGTTACATGAGTAAGGTAGTGAGCACATTTCTTGTTGGGCATTGTTATCCCTTTGTTTTTCAATTATGTCATTTATAGGAAAATTGATAGATCTGTACATGATCATGATGAGCAATATAAATCGAGCTCAAACAGAAATATATCATTTTCATACTCATTTGAGAATTATGGATAGACCTGAACAAATGATGATGATGATGAATTTATTTTGAAACCAAAAACTATACTAGTTAAGGGTGCCCTGTAATATTTCAATAAGTGTATACACCGTGTGCTTAAATCAGGACAGACATAAGCATCTCCTTTCATTTTTTTATTTTTTCTTTCTTTCTTTATTTTTAATTGTGAGAGGAGTTACATACAGAGGAGTTACAATTAAAAAGATGCTATTATGGTTAATAATCACTCCATATTGTAATAGCACTCTGAATGTCTTACTCCTTTTTAACTAAGTTTTTATAACCTTTTCCCATTCTCTCCCCTCCCCAATAGTCTCACTGGCCTGAGACATAATTGGTTTTAATGGAAATATTCATAGATATAAAGAAAACTTCAATGTTTATACCTATTAGTTATGTACCTTTATATCTATAGGTATTTCCATGTATATAGGGACATACAGATATATCTATCTATATTATAAATAGATCAATTTAATATTGAGAGATCTATATATCTACAACTAATGGAAATATTAAATGTATCTCTCTGTATAATACAGATAAATCTATCTAATATTAAATTGATATTCAAGTATACAGATATGTATACCTAATATAAATTATATTTGAGTAATATATTTTATAGCATATAGCATATATTAAATGACAGTATTATATATTATATCTCATTATAGATAGATCTTTGTGTTTTTAATTTTTTAAACAAACTAAGAAAATAATTGAGATAGGTGATTAAGTATGTTTATTTTCAAAATTCATATATAATAACTTATACTCATCTGATTTATGTATGTAATTTATGTGTGTACATAGGGAGCCTGCTTCACATTTATAATGATATGCTTTGTTTGAGACTGAAAATGTCAATTTCAGAGAATGGGTAGGCAAGAACAGTAAGAATTAAAATTTAATTAAAGCCTGAAATCGTAAATCAAAGTACTTGATAGAGACAGTTGATGTTAGGGAAGGAGGGGGAAGGAAGAACAGAGAAGGGCATGAAAAAGATCAAAGTACAGGTGGAAAGTGCAGAGGGAAATAGTGCACCTAAACCCTCTCTTTTGACAATTAATATATGCTGACAACAACAAAAAATTATCTTAGGGAACAGTAGAGACCCTTGTAATAGTAAACTTTTAAAACCTAGCCATAAAATTGAAAAAAAATGACACAATTAAATCATTGACTGTACAGCAAAGGCATTTGACCAGTCAATTCCATCCTTTCTTGGTTATTGGAAGATAGAAATTTAGGCAGGTGGTTAATTTTTCGTAATAAATTACTATTCTAACAACAGAAGGACTTCTGTTATTCCAAATTTACAATATTATACCAATGCTGTTTGAACAAAGATTAACAACATCTGTGTGAAAAAGTTAAATTCCTATTTCTACTAGAGGTGTGGCATTGTATGTGCCTTATTGTTATATAATAACTAATAATCATTAGCAGAACTCTTCAAGCAAGTGGTTCAGGTAGGTTATACTCATAATAAGGTAGGATAGGAAGTAAGATTTTCATATAAAATAAATCTTTTTTTTTGGGGGGGGGAGCCTGAACTGTGGGCCTGGGCAAGGCTAGCGCTCTACCATTTGAGCCACAGTGCCACTTTCGACTTTTTTTTTCTGCTTATGTGGTGCTGAGGAATCGAACGCAGGGCCTCATGCATGCAAGGCAAGCACTCTACCACTGAGCCACCTTCCCAGCCCCTAAAATAAATCTTAATGGACCCATGAAAACTTTGTGAACATTACTTCAGGTAATTGTATTGCATCAATGAGCAGCACTGAGAGACCACAGTGTGGTCTTTTCATTGAATCACTGATTCAATAAAGATGAATTTCCAACTAAAATTACTATATGTTAAGTGTGGTGTGTGTGTGTGCATGTGTGTATGTGCGCCAGTGTTGAGACTTGAACTCAGGGGCCAGGCTCTTTCTCTGGGTTTCTATGCTCAAGGTTAGGGCTTGAGCTACTTATCCAATTTCAGATTTTTGGTGGTTCACTTGAGATAAGTGTCTACTGGGCTTTTCTTCTCAGGATGGCTTTGAACTTGGATCCACAGAAGTCAGCCTACTGCGATGTTAGGATTACAGGGTAAGCCACAGACATCCTACTTGTATTTCAATTTTTAAGTGCCACTGTAATATTTCTAGAGTATTGACTATTTTCCAATATTCAAATACATGTCTGTATTGTGTGGATATGCTTTTTCTTTTTTAATAAGCTTTTTTACTGTGAAAATACTGTACAGAGGGGTTACAATCACATGAACAAGCCAAAGAATACATTTCTTATCAAGCATTGTTGCCTCCTCTTTGTTTTTCCCCTACCATCCCTTCCCTCCCACCCCCGCCTAAATTGTACAATTCATTTTTCGACATAGCATCTTGTACATCTCATTGTTGCAGTGGGTCAATCTGTATCCCATTTAAACAATTTGTTTTTTCCCTTCCACTCCCCAAATTATACCAACATCAAATACAGTGAAAACAGGGGTTATACCATGGGGGAGGGACATACAAAGCAACAAAACAATTACATGGATATAATTTTTTACATGGATATAATTTTTCTAAAAGAAAATAGTAGAAATGAAAACATAAGTAAAACCTTATTACACTTCTTTATAATATTTTCTGAGTTAATTAAAATAATTGTTCAATGAAATTTATATCATTACTGACATCCATGTTTCAACATGAAGTTTTCATTTAATAATCAGTATACTGTCTTAGCAGATGTCCTTACATGAGTAAATTATGTTCCTAAAATATGTATCATTTGTCATCAGTGAAGGATGAAATTATCATTGCAAACTTATTCCTGTTGTTTACAGTATGATAATTATCTTGGAAATATTATAAAAAAATAATAGCCATATATCTGTGCTATGTGCTGACTTAAATTTCTATAACTATAGGCCCAAGTGCAGTAATTCAGGATAAAATCATAATTCTATTTTTTTGATGAATCTATATATTTTATGGATATGAAAATAATACAACTGTTCTGTATGTGTGCCTCTGTGTGTGTGTGTGTGTGTGTGTGTGTGTGTGTGTGTGTGTGTGTGTGTGCGCGCGCGCGCACGCCAATCCTGGGTATTAAAATAAAGGTTTGGGTGCTGTCTCTCAGCTTTTTTTGCTCGTCTAGTGCTCTACCATTTGAGCCACAGCTCCGATTCTGGCTGCTTTGGTATTTAATTGTAGAATCTAATGGCTTTCCTACCAGGGCTGGCTTCAAACCATAATCCTCAGCTTTGCCGCTCCTGAGTAGCTAGGATGGTATGAGTGAACCTCCAGCTCCTGGTTTCTGTTTTGGATGGTTTTGCAAAGCTGTTTAGGACCCCTAGATTCTATGATCTTATTTATCTGTCTTATTCTATTTTATCCAACCATTGTTTCAAATTTGTTTGATTTTATGTGTCATCATGTTTGTTTGTTATAGTAGAATACAAGGAATTCTTCTAACTTATATACAAATACAAGAGTATTAATCATTCCTCCCATTTAGAGTACATTTTTACTGATGACCACATTAGTATTTGATCTTAAACTTAAGTATGTTTTCCAGAGAGTATAAGACACAGAAGATACTAATAATATACTCTAAATGTACCAGTCATCTTAAGAAAATAAGTCTCAAGTTCATTTCGATATTTATGGAAATATTTAGTCTATGGAAAATTAACTGGAGTTATTTCAAACAGTTATTATAGACACACAGATGGATTCCTTTAATTTGCTGGCATTGGAGATGACCTTCAATTTCATTGTGGTAACTCAAGCTGTGTTTGGCAAGTGCTTTTCATCATTAAAAATAGAGTATTTTTTTTCACATTTTGGTTATCCATATCACAATACACCTTCTATCTTTCTACACCTCTTTGTCTTTCCTGTCTTTCCCATTTCTTCTTTCTACACTTCCAATCTATTCCTTTACTATGCTTTTGTCATGACCACTCAGCGATTTCCATCTTAGCACCCATGTATCCAGCATTTTATAATGAATCAGTATATTCCCTATAGACTAAACATGACACAGAATATAAAAGTAACAAAAGACATTCACATAGGCATTACCATTTTTTTGGAAGTACAGATATATCAAACTAAATGATACACACTGAAAGATATTGAATGTTGTTATCTTGGTAAATTATGCAAAGACTTTCATGTTAAATTTGGAAGTTACTAGGATTTTATAATTTATGACACTGAAACAGTAATTAATTTGTTGTTGGTGGTGATGGTGGTTGTAGTGGTGGTGGTGTTTGGTTGTGGGTCTGAACTCTGGGCCTGGGTGCGAACTCTGGGCCTGGGTGCTGTCGCTCAGCAATTCAGCTCCAAGGCTAGCACTCTACCATTTGAGCCACAGCACCACTTCTGGTTTTCTGGTGGTTAATTAGAGATAAGACCCTTACAGACATTCCTTCCTATGCTGGCTTTGAACCGCAATCTGCAAATCTCAGCCTTCTGAGTAGCAAGGACTACAGGCATGAGCTACCTGCACCCGGCTTTGAAACATTTAATTCTTTTTTTGGTCTGGTCGTGGGGCTGAACTCTGGGCCTGGGCGCTGTCCCTCAGCTCTTGCTAGTGCTCTACCACTTGAGCCACAGAGCCACTTCTGGCTTTTTTCTTTTTGCTTATGTGGTGCTGAGGAATCGAACCCAGGGCCTCAGGCATGCAAGGCAAGAGCCACCTTACCAGCCCTGAAACATTTAATTCTTATGAAAATCATTCCTCTTTGCTTTAGAAAGAGTGTAACAGATGTTGATGAACAAAGACTTAAAGAAACAATATATCGGTTAAACAGCCTATCCCTTGTCATGGAATAGTTGTCTATTGTCCTTTTATGAGTTCCCAAGACTCATTTCCTACTTCAGGAAATACCTTAACTACTTACAAACTAAACGAGGGGCAAAAGGGGAATTTTCTAAGTTGACTCCTTAGGTATTATTGTACACTGAGAATGTACTTTTTGCATGCTCTAGAACTGTTGCTGCTGAAATGAAATATTCATATTAGTGCCTTCCATAAATTATGAATCTCATGAGATTCCTTGAGCATCCTGGAGTATGACCAAGAGTTAAAAACAAATCAATTGTATGTCTTCAAAATAATGTGAAATGGAAAAGTAATGATGAGGTCAGGAAGAAAAAAATATTGTCACCAAATAAAATCAGGATTTGGGGGAAAATCCTTTGCAAAGTTAGTATATATATATGATAGAAAAGCCATAAGAAGAGATTGAGAATACTGTTTTTACCTATCATTTAATTTCCTTTTGTTTGGGGAGGGGTTCAGTCATGTGGCCTGAACTCTGGGCCTGGGCACTGTCCCTCAGCTCTTGACCTCAAGGTTAGTGCTCTACCTCTTGAGCCACAGTGTTACTTCCGGCTTTTTTCTTTTTTCTTATGTGGTGCTGAGGAATCGACCCCAGGGCCTCAGGCATGCAAGGCCACTGGGCCACCTTCTCAGCCCCTTACCTATCATTTTCTAGATTGTCTGAGTTCCTTCCCCTTTCCTTTCTGTGTGCTCAAGTTATTGAAAATTAGCTTCAATGCTACAACTGTCTTTCCTCTAATCTTTCCAGGCATATATTAACAAAATAGAAATGCTACAGCAATCATTACTAAACAGTAGGAAATTTGCACCTGAAGAGAATTGTCATCATGCTGAAAGTATTGGCAAATATCGTTGTTTGCTATTGTATAGAACATGACAGCAGTAAGGATTTGGCTTTGTGTTGTCTTCAAATATACTAAAATTAGAACTATTTATTTAGGTTGGCAAATAGATTGCTTCTGAACTCCTGTGGGTTAAACATCCCTTAGAGGTTTCATTGTAGTGCACTGTTGATTTTAGTACAAATAAGACAGTGAAATTTAAATATTTATTATGCATAACATATTGTTATCTATTTTTAGGAACACATAAGAACATTTTGAATTAAGAGAAATTTCTATGCTTAAAAGCTTCTAGTGGCCATAAAGTGATAGGTAATATAGTATAATTCTCCTATGTCTATTTATGCAGCCCCAAAATAGCTTGGTTATTTTTAATTTTGACAATTATTAAATTCATAAATATATATTTTGTTATGATTCTCAAAACATTAAAATAATATGTAGTTGCACAAATACTAAATGATCCAAGTAAGTTTCATCAATCAAATTATTTTATTAGTTAAGTAAGATTTAACCATTTGCTGATCTGTAGATATTTTATTTACTTATTTATATTTATTTTTGGCTGGTCCTGGGAATTCAACTGAGGGCCTGGATGCTGACCCTGAGCCATTTTGCTCTACCACTTGAACCACAGTGCCACTTCCATTTTTTTTTTCTGAATGGTTTTATTGGAGATAAGAGTCTTGCAGACTTTTCTGCTCAGGCTGGCTTGGAACCATGCTCCTCAGGTCTCAGCCTCCTGAGTAGCTAGGATTACTAAGCCACTCACACAAAGGTTCCCACTCCCCCATCCTGACTTTTAAAAAATAAATAAATAAATTGCAAGTATTTAAGCTATTTCCTTAAGTAGTAAAAGGGTCTTGGGAATTCATAAAAGGACTACAGACAATCTTTTCATGACAAAGGGTAGTCTCTCTAACCAATGGATAACATTGAAGGTATCTTCACACCTGTTATATACACACATGTCCATTTGTGTACACTGACACACATATACACATGTAAAATCTTTGACTCAGAGAAGGTATATGTAAAATTCTAAAGTATTAATATTAACTTCTCTGAAACACTTCTTCAGATGGCAGATAAGCATTAATAATGTCAGGCACAGTTTTTTTTCCTTTAAGTAAATACACTTCATATTTTATTTCATAATTTGTCAAATATTCTGAGTAATTCTAAATGATTTTTGTATAATCCTCAAATATTGTTGAGGTTAAATATCATTTCAATTGTTACTTCTGTTTTCCTACAACAGATTGTGTATTACATTCCTGTTTTTAATATTTTAGACCTTTGGATGTGAACAGAAACATGGAAGTCATTTACTTGCCCATGCATTTATAAATGATGGCACATGGATCACAGAATATTACTGAATTGAGAATTATGACTTGGTCCTCTATTCTCACTATAAGAAAAAATTGAGAGACAAAATTTACGGATGCACTAGTAGAAACACTGTTTACATTCGCTCATTTCTTGAGGGTGACTGTTCACCAACGTAAGTTGAGAACAACTAACCAGAAACATTTTCCACACAGACAAAAAAAAAATGTGAAACTGGTATTGATGGTTGATTTCTAGGCTGTTTTGTATAGTATGCTTTTTGTGGGTAGCAAAATCTTCCTGAATTTGTTGATAGCCTTGGGAAGTATTGCCATTTTCACAATATTGATCCTTCCAATCCAGGAGCATGGGAGGTTTTAAGGACTCAAGTGGTTTTTCTTGCTTGCTTTTGTTTCTAACATATTTATCAGGTGATTTTTTTTTTGTTGCTTTGTATGACCCTCCCCCACAGTATAACCCCTGTTTTCACTGTATTTGATGTTGGCATAATTTTGGGAGGGGAAGGGAAAGATATTGTTTAAATAGGGATACGGGTGGACCCATTGCAACAATGAGATGTACAAGACGTTATGATGAAAAATGAACTTTACCACTTTTTGGGGGGGGGGGGGATGAGAGGGCAGGTATGGGAAGGGGAAACAATGCTTGATAAGAAATGTACTCATTACCTTGCCCATGTAATTGTAACCCCTCTGTACCGTATTTTCACAATAAAAACAAAACTTATTAATAATAAAAAGAAAATAAAGAAAAAGTTAAAAAATCCTTCCTGAATCTCTGGCATCAAAGCTGCTGGTCAATGTGGCTTATCTATCTTTTCTTAAGATATTCCAGATTTTATCTTAAATTTCGGTTATATGGTCTGGATTCCCCTCTCAGGCTTTTTCATTGGATTTATAGTTTCCTTCTAGATTTCCTACCAGAGTTTACACTATATGACTCTTTGTAACATCTTTAGGGTCAGGTTCTGGTAAGATAGGAGGACGCTCCTACCATCACTGAATCCCTAGCATTTTGACGACTTCACCTGATTTTTCAAGAAGGAACTGTAATTCACTGGTTGAAGGCACTGATGATCAGAGAAGTGACACTGCTCTATTCTTCATAACCATCATAGTAAGCACTCTGTACTTTTGATTATTTGAATTAAAACTTAAATGAAACTAAGTATACTTAAAACGTTAGGTTCTTCATTGTAGAATATACTTTTCCAATTCTCAAGTCTTATATAACCAGAAGGATGTTTCCATGTTCTGCAGAAAGTTTTGCTCGATTATTTGTCATATTCTGATTCTATAAACAAAGTGTGATAGAGAAATAATAAGTTAATATAATCATAAACTACATCTAGTAGAGTATTTTGTCTAGATTTGTTTACTCTTTAAGAAAGTTGTTTTTTTAGATATCCACAAAAAATTCAACAGTAGCAAAGGACAAGTAAAGTTAATACTAATAGGGTTAGGCCTGGTACAAATGGCTCATCCCTGTAACCCTAAGTACTTGGAGGCTGAGGGAAGGATTGCAGTTGGAGGAGAGCCCAAGTAGCAATGTTTGTGAAACTCTATGTCAAACCTCAACCCAGGGATGAAGAATGACTCAAGTGATAGATCACTACTCTAGCAAGCAAATGGCTCTGACTGGCCACTTTTAAAATCATTCCAACTGAATAATCATTGAATCGTCTCATGTTTTACTTTCTACCACTTATTACAAGTATATAAATGTGGGTCTATTCCTTGTGCTTATTTTTGTTTTAATAAAATGGAGAATGAGCAGGGAAAAGAATTGAGGGTAAAATAAGCAAAAGATTGTCCGGAAATTAACATGAAACATGGGTGTCTAACACTGCTTTCAAGGAGACAAACTGTTCTAATGCATGTTTTCCAAATGATTTGTATTTACTATTCAAGAGTACTGGAATAATCCTCTAGATTAGTTCAAGTGGCAAGGCCAACCCAATTGAAAGTTCTGAAAGCATCATCACTAAGGATGCTACATAAGAACTATTGCTTCTTTCAGTAATGCAGAACAAAACAAAAATATAAAATACAATTTTTCCCACCAAACAAGCAAATGCCTCCTATAAAAATAGGTACTGTGAGAATGTTATTAAAATAGGATAATATGTTCAAGGATAAGAAATTTAATACTCAGCTTTCAAATACAAACTAAAATTGTTTTTGGCCCAGGCAGTCTTTCAAAAGTCAGTGACAGAAGCCAAAATGGTGACACAACCCTCGTTGAAGAGTTGATGGTGAGTCCTGAAGAGGTGAAGGGCTGATGGTGCGCTCCCCACGGGCTGGGCCCACACAGCTGGCTTGAGGGAGCAAATCAGGGCCTCCATAACTGTCTTCTCTCAATTATTTCCTGTGTGTCATCTCTCAAAATAAGCATTTCAGAACAATGTCTTTGGGCTTTCTAATTATTATTCCAAACTAAAGAAATTGTAATGATTTATAAACGAGCTCCTCATCAAATATTCTTACAGTGAACTAATTGCACAGGAAAGAAAGTAACTCCTCAGGAAACTGATAAAAGTATTGCTCTCAAAAACAATTATCTGCTGCCAATTTTTCAGTATATATACATATGTATGAATATATGTATTTTTGAATCTAGAACTCTGAGAAAATATAGTCAGATTTTTATTCAAAAATTCTAAACGTTTGAGAATGCCCATTGTATTAATAGTGGGAATGGTTTTCCTTATAGATATCATCTCTGCCAAATGCTCTGTCATCAGTTTATGACAGCACTAAGAGAAAATGCTTAAAATATTTCTTCTCCTATGCAGTCAACAATTAACAAGGTAATTTATTTAATGTGATATTAAGTGACTTGCTTAATGTATATGTGGTAAAGTGTCATTTAACTCTTCTCACAACATATTATTCATAATTATGCAAACTCAAGTAATTACATCACAAGAGTATATCAATGGAGAAGCAAATGTGACATATGAAAAAAAAAGGATCAGGAAAGAAAAATGCATGACGTTGATTTTGAACTTCCTTACAATACACATTTTTTTAAATATTCTCATTGTACAGTTGATGGACGGAGGTTACAGTCTCATAAGACAATATACATTTCTTTCTGTTTTTGATCCCTTCTTTACTTTGAAGGTTTTGCAAAGGTAATAGACAGTGTTAAGATTTTATATATAGATGTCTGTGAATGCTCAGTGACCTGTGTTAATAATGTTGAGTTGTCTTAATAGCTTCTATGATCTTCTTCTTTTAGAATTTCTTTTAATACTGATTCATGCATAACCAATTGATACTGATTCATGCATAACCAATTGATTTCTCCATTGATTGTATGAATGATCTATAGAGCTGGCTACTCAGTAAACTCGTATCTAATTATGGAGGTTCAAAGCTAGCCAAAGTAGGAAAGTCTGAGAGATACTTTCTCAAAACAAACAAAATGACCCAGCCAAATCCTGTGGTATGGCACAAATGGAATAGCACCAGACATAAGTGTTTGAGGTGATTAAGTTCAAGCCCTAATATAAACACACACACACACACACACACACACACACACACACACACACACACACAAATGATCCACAGTAACCTGTAAATCAAACAACAATTTCCTGCTGCTGAAAGTATCTGAGAGTAGTTGAAGGAAAATCTGTTTTACCTAGAACTTAAAGAATATTCCTAGGTTCAAATTTTTGTATGCATAACTCTAAAAAATATCTAAGGATTTTGAATTTAACTACTGAAAATCTCTAACCTATTTTTGATGATAGCATTGTGCAGAGGACAAAGCAGCTTGTATGTTTCCCCCTCAGCATCTAGTAACAGCAAAACCATTGCACAAGCTAATTCTATCGCATGTTTATTCATGCAACCATTATTCATCTGGAATCCTGTGCTTTACTGAAGTTATGCCCATGCCCTTCAAAGCAGATTTAGAGAAAAAGCCCTATGTGAGATAATGTATAGCTACAGAAACAACTCTCTCATATCAAATAGAAGTCATCTAACTTGTAATTTCTTTTCTGCTTGTGAGCTTTTGTTCATGCTATTCACAAAACAGTAAAATTTCACTAGACTTCAGATATAAGAATATATAAGAATAATCTTGAAAAAGTTCCTAATAAACTCAGTAATTAGGGACAATTTTTTTAAACTCAGAAGCCTAGACTACCTAATGTAAAATGAGCCTAAAGTGACTTTTAAAATTCTAAAACTATAATGAGATTCAAAAGTACCATGCCAATTATATGAGTTGATACTAAAGGAGCACTGGATAACAAGATGTCAATTAGATGGTATACTGTCAATGTCACATGTTGAAAACAGTCATGGAATTTCAGTAAGCCGTTCAGCTTTCACGGCATGGACTGAGTTGCAAGGAGACTGTGACTCTGTGATTCTTTTGATTTAAAATACATTCTCAAATGTGTGGCACAAGTTCATTGAAATAAAGCAAATCTGTATTCATTCCATTTAGCTTGCATACATGAATTGGAAAGGTTAGATGAAAATACAGCCTGACTATAAACAGTTAAGAATAAATTGAAGAATACTTCTAGCAACTTTTGGACTTAACAGACTTTTTAATGCAGCAATTAAACATCTTGCCAGTAGGTATTTTATATCTCCACATATCCATGTGCATGTTCAGGTATACTTGTGTGTTTCTGTACATGTATTCATTTTAGAATAATACACAGTGTCATATGTAGAAGAAAGAAGCAAAGTGTCAACATTTCATGAGGAACACTGGTGGTTTTAAATTGTTATCAGTTAGTTCTCAACACAAATCACAAAGCATACATTAAAAAGATTAGTAACAGCAATTTGAAACTGAAATACAAAACTAAAACCATATAACTTGAATGGAAAAAGAAAAAAAATAAGGTGTGTCTGTAACTGTATCTCCAAATTCATTCACTCTTGAATGTCACTGAAACACACACACAAAAATGCACATTTTTGTTTAGGTAGTTATTCTCTGTGGTTATACATAGCGTTACACTCAGAATGTCATTAGGAGGTATTTTATTTCTCCTGAGCTACCTGTATGGAGTTAAAAAAAATATATTCCCTCAAGAAATTCCAAAAATAAAGGTAATTTATTTCAACTATGCCTTTTCTTTTTGTTTATAGTTGAATATTAAGATAATATTATTCAGGAAAATATTTATTGCTTCTGTGAATGCTTTATCTTTCTCCACGGGACTGGATTATATGGAAAGCAGAAACCTTCCAGAAAGTGAGATTTCTAAAGATGCAAAGATCAAAGTCGCTGATGCTGTCAGATTTTCATAGGTTTCCCTCCCCCCGCCCCAGTAAAACTTCTGAAATGTTTACCTGGAAACTTTAATCTTCCAGTTAGGATATATGACTTGGAAAAAATGGGAATAACCTATATTTTCTTCAACCACATTCACTCCAGTTGCTGGACTCATATTAAGAATTTTAAGCAGAATGGCATTAATGAAAAATAATACTATTAGAAGAATCCTATTGAAGCAATTATAAACTACTATAAATATCAGAAATCAATTTTAAATATAGAAAAAATAATACTGTGAAGAGAAAAAATTAGAATTTTTCTTTGAATAATTAGGACTTCATCCTCTATAAGAAGAAATTAACTACTTGAAAAATGAACTTTACAACTTTGACAGGGGTGGGGGAGGGGCCGTCAGCGGGGTGGGGGGTGGGGGGTGAGGGGAAGGGGGGGAAAGGGATGGTAAGGGGAAACAAAGGAGGATGTAATAATGCTTGATAAGAAATGTACTCATTATCTTGCCCATGTAATTGTAACCCTTCTGTACAGTATTTTCAAAATTTAAAAGAAAAAGAAATTAACTATTTTGCTTGGAAAGTAGATAGCACAATGGCATTTCTGTTAGAATGGGAGAAATAATAGGTTTATTTCCTTCTTTTGAATAATGATTTATATTATTTCTAGAGTTCTCATTCCCAATGGATCAAAACACTTTTTACCCTTTTATACACTAAATTATACTAATTGTTTTTGAAATTTAAATATATTTCCTATGTGTCATGGACAATGTACTCAGGAAGACTTAGATTTCCTCCTTCAAAATTAATATTTAAATGCTATGTCATCTCATATCATGAAGCATTTTTTAAGGCACTTGTATTTTGATCAGAGACATTACACACTAAGAAGGCAACCACATTCACACAATGGTTTTTGAATGTGGAAAATCTAAAGAAGCTTTGAAACAAAGAAACTATTAATGCAACATTTCACTTTTGTAAAATTTCTTTTAGTGCTATGAGACATTGAAATCACATGATGGGAAACACAACTAATTCAAAGCGCTCTCTATTTCATGATTCTGAACTTTTGAGAAATAGATAATCTCTCTAAACCATAAGTGAGGCTGGTTCTTAAGACCTTAAGAAGTAATAGATGAAGAATGGGTGCTGGTCACTTACACCTGCAATCCTAGCTAATAAGGGGCTGACTTCTGAGAATCATGGTTCCCTGCGACATCAAAGTCACATTGTGGCATCACAAACCTATAGTGAAATCTTAGCTGTTTTGAAAAAACACATACCCTTTTTTGAAATGACAGTCCATGTGTACCCATCACCTCATTGTGAATTAATGAAAATTGAGATCAGACATGCCATTGGAACATCACAAACCTTTGTTACATCATCACCAGTGTTATATCACATTGTTGTTATGACACCATCAGCTCATTGTAACATCACCAAACTACAATGACATAATAGCATTAATACCACACATTGTCATTGTGGCATAATAGACATACTGTGAAAACCTATTCTGTGATTTCATTCTTTTTCCAATATGGCATGTGGGTTGCTAGCATAAAAACATTGTGACCTCATAACCATTGTGATATCACATTGCCATTGTGGTATCACTAACACTGTGACATCACAGAATGTCCTGTCCACATAAATTTGGTGAGAAGCTGGCATTGTGATATCTTAGGCCCTTTGTGAGCTCATAGACTGTTTTCAACATCATAATGTTTCAGCTATGACATATGATATGAGAAACAAACTGTGATATCATGAAAATTGTGACATCAGACTACCAGATGTCATGACTACTGCATCACTTTGTTACATCACAAACCTGTTAGGACTTCATCAAATTTGTGTCAACACATGCCTTTGGAGACATCACATTCCCAATGTGAACTCATATACTAATTGTACATTAATTGCACTTGAGATTCTGCATGTCATTGTGACATCACCTACCCATTGTGATACCACAAACCTATTGTGACCACATCACCAGTATGCCTTCACCAAC
Organism: Dipodomys spectabilis; assembly: GCF_019054845.1. NCBI lineage: Eukaryota > Metazoa > Chordata > Mammalia > Rodentia > Heteromyidae > Dipodomys > Dipodomys spectabilis. Next base: position 2,766,518 of record NW_024871117.1, on the reverse strand, counting down.
TAATTGTGATATCTTTGGCTCTTTGTGAGCTCAAAATCTGTTTTTGCCTGCATAATATTTCAGATATGACATGTGATATCAGAAATCCACTGGGACATCATGAAAATTGTGTCATATTGTGACATCACAATCCTGTTGGGACTTCATCACATTTGTGACAAGTGCCTTGGGAGACATCACAATCCCATTGTGAACTTGTATACTCATTATGAGTTTATGACAATTGAGATCAGGCATGTCGTTGTGACATAACCATTTTGATATCACTATCCAGTTGTGTGTTCAGAAACCTATTATGACTTCGTAACATTTTATAAGATTCATAGGCTTTCAGACTTCAAGGAACTTCACAGACTTCTGTGAACTAGTAGCAATGGAACCTGGACATGTGACTGCGATATTACAAAGCCATTGTGATATCACAAACTCATGAAGACTGCACAACCATTGTGATATCACATGGCCATGGTGATATCACTAACACACTGTAACATCACACACCTGTCCTGTTCTCATTACATTTTTGACATGTTGCCATTGTGAAATCTTATTCTATATGTGAGCTCATAATGTTTTCGACTGTAATATTTCAGGTGTGTCAACTGATACAAGAAATCCACTGTGACATCATGACCACTGTGACATCATACTGCCAGACATCAAGAAACATTGTGTCACATTGTGACATCACACATGTGTTCGGACTTCATTACATTTGTGACAACACATGCCTTTGGAGACATCACAATTCCTTTGTTAACATATACTCATTGTGAGTTAGTGACAATTGAGATCTGGCATGATATTGTGACATTACCAACACATTGTGAAATCTCAAACTAATTGTAACCTAATAACTAGTATGGCATCACATAATTGTGACATATAAATATTATTATGTCTTTATATTTCGAAATAGCAAAGTCTCTGTGAAGTCTAATTCTATTGTGACCTTATCACCACTGAGACATCAAAAACCCATTGTGACATCAAAAATCTGTGAGATTTTTATTTTCACTTAATCACCAAAAACTCAGAAGTGAAGCTGTGACTCAAGTAGGTGAATGCCAGCCTGGTCTGGAAAAAGCTAAGGGACATTGACTGGCCCTGAGTTCCAAGCCCCAGCACACACACACACACACACACACACACACACACACACACACACACACACAATACTATCACAATTAAACTTTCCTCTCCCCTGCATACCTTCTACAGTCTCAACCTAAACTTGTTTTGTTGAATTCAAACTTTCATTCACCCTGTTCAAAATTCATAATAGGCCACAGGACTAGTGTCACAACAGTGAAGCTTCTGTGTGCCTTGAGAGAAATTTCAATTTAATAATTTACACACTATAAATATAGCAAGTTGTGTTTTCAAATGTTTTTTTGATGTTTTTCTGTTATTAACTAATGTTAACAAAAAGAATACAATTCCATTTCGTTATGAGTACAATGTATCTTGACCAATTTCACCAGTTTGCTTGTTCTCCCACATTTCCCCCTTCCATCTCTGTCCTCATTACACAGTTTAGTTTTTACATAATGCACATCGAATGTAAAGACTGCAGCCTCTTTCCTCCCCTCTAGACCCATGTGCACTCCCCTACACCCCTGACCCGTGTTGTTACTTCCTAGTATTCATTTGGATAAAGAATTCATTTGTTGCTTATGTAACTGTAAGTAACCCTTCTGTACAGTATCTTTACAATAAAAATATAGAAATTTCATTTGCATTTTATGCATTAATGTGTATTTAATTCCCTACAAACAATTTTACTGTATACAATTTTCTCCTAATATGTGTTACCATATTATGTTTGTAATGAATTGTTTCTGGTAAGGTTATCTAAATAATTTGATTGCCTAAAATAATTTGATTGGAGGATATCTCCACAGGGTGATTTAAACAAAAAAAAGTTATAAATGGAAAATGGGTACCGCTTCATCAATTATAAATGAAAATACTAACAAGCTACACAAGGGAATGGCATCTTGGTGTGTAATTTTTTTTAAATTAAAAATAGTTTTATCATTCAATTACTGGAGACTGATAAGAAAATAAAATTTTAATTTCACTTTTAACATAGAAGTAATTGGATAGAACCATGTGTGTGTGGACCAAGATTGTATAGAAGATCTAGTAATATTAGAGAAGCAATTGGTATTTTGCTAATTTTCAAATTCTGTTGGTGGGAATCATATAAAGATTCTTCAAGATATTTGCTTTCAAAAAGATGACAAAAACAACATGCCACTTTTTTTTTTAATTCCCATTATGCGAACCAAATTGAACAACAAAATACAGCAAGAAAACATCTGGAGAACAAACTACCAGGTGCTCAAGGTATCTAAAAATAAATTCAATTATTTTAGTAGATTAAATATCTAAAATAAATTCCATTCTTTCAAATAGCAATATTAAGAAATACAAAAGTATTGCAATTTAGAAATTGAAAAGGAAATTTTTGTAAAGAATTGAGTGAAAACAGGTATCTTACGTTTTCATTGGGTCTGGCTTACTTCACTTAATATGATTTTTTCCAATTGTTTCCATTTCCTTATGAATGGGACAATGTCATTCTTTCTGATGGAAGCATAGAATTATTAGCAGAGTATCACATTAGCACAATAGCTATGTGCATATGACCTTATAAAATGATGTTAATAAAAATGAACTACAAGATGTGAAAACAAGAGGGTTTTGTTGTTGTTGTTTTCTTAGTGTACTGTATATGGTTATTTCTTTTTCCTTTTGCCCCCCCCCCAAACACACTTTGATTTCCAGTTGTCACTAATTTTTATTTCAGTACCCTTTGTATTGTAGATGTTTATCTGATTTGGGCATGGGAAGGGGAGTCACAGAAATAATGAGACAAAGGACAAAGGGTGAACAAATCCAACAGTGCTACTCACTAGACACTAAGCTGGAAATGAACTGTACAACTTGTGGTGGAGGGGAGTGAGGGAGGTGGAGGGAAAACAGAAGGAAGTGAGCGAGGGGTGAACTGTGGGAAAGGAATGTACTCATGACCTGACTTATGTAACTATAACCACTACATATACCAACTTTACAATAAAAATAAATAAAAAAGAAATGAGAAACCCAGTTTGGAGGAAAGGTTGCATATAGAAGCGGAGGTCTGACATGCACTACTGCTAATAGCAGCTCAAATATTCTATCAGCTCTTGTGATCTTCAGGTTTTGAAATCATTCACTGAATAAGGATTATACAGCTGCCTTGTGAGGCATAATAGAGCACAATGAGATTTCTTTACTGAGCATCCAAAAAGAGAGGATGTTAAGTGGAGACATAAATCAAAATGTCAATATCTTCTAAATTCTGTAATTCAAATAATTTAGAGCAATAGGAGGGTGACTTAATTATCTGTTTGCTTAAATCCCTTAATAACTAAGCTAATTTTATCTCTCCTTTTCACTGGTGTTAGATATGACAAAATGAGATTGCCCTAAGATAACTTTCACATTATTTATCAAACTAACTTTCCAAGTTGCTAGTTATCTTTTCTGTTGTAAAGCTGGTATTTCTTACATATTGGAAGATGCTCTTCTGATCTCAATACTATCAAGAGATATTTGTTATTTTCCTACTGATTTGCAGTAAAAGAAACATTTATAAATTCTTTATCATTTTTTCTATTCATGAAATGGCAACTGAAAAGTAAGAATACATGTTTGTTCACAATTAAAATCACATCTATCAAAGATGTCTACACAAAAGCAACATTTAAGTTGAAAAAGCAAAGATGTATGCTAAACAAATCAGTTTAATCTTCTGCTCAGGAATTCCCCGAGGATAAACTTTTCCCGATTAAACCCCATAGCAAGTGTGGCAAGAAACAAGTGGCATTGCCAGTACGACAAAGAGATTCCACCACCACTGAACACATTGGCACAGCACTTTCAAGGGGCTACTAAAGACATCTGAAAGTATAATGCTACCCTCTCCCTTTTGGGGAGTCACGTCCCAACCTTTCTCCTCTCATTGCTCACGCCATTATTAACTCCCTTGACAAGCCATGCATATGGATTGGGGACGCTACCAAGCCTTGTCTCTCAGAGCTCCAGACGTGCTACAGTGAAAGACAAGGAGTAAAAAATCAATTTCACTTCTAAAATGAAATTTTCCAAAAAAAAATAGATTTTTTTTTTCTCCAGCGTCTGTAGATCTTCATCCCAAATTCTTACACAGTTCGTCTGAGCAATGGTACTTTCTATTTTGAAATAAAATCAGAAAAAAAATATATTAAAATAGTTATATTCAAATGTAACCTTTGGAAACTGTATTTCAATGAGTATATTCTCCGGAAAAAAATATCCACATTAAGGACGAAAAATATTAGGTAACTAAACACAAAGAGCTCTTTTTTTTTTTTTTTTTTGCTTCAGTTATATGGACAATAGGCCACATGAAATTCAAACTACTCTGCCAAATGAAAAATACTGAGAGGGGCTGGGAACGTGGCTCAGTGGTAGAGCACTTGCCTTGCATGCATGAGGCTCTGGGTTCGATTCCTCAGCAACACATAAGCAAAAAAAAAAAAAAAAGCCGGAAGTGGCGCTGTGGCTCAAGTGGTAGAGCACTAGCCTTGAGCTGAAGAGCTGAGGGACAGCGCCAGGCCGAGAGTTCAGGCCCCACAACCGGACCCCCCCCCCCCCCCCCCCCCCCCGCCCACACACACACACACACACACACACACACAAAAAAAAAAAGAAAAAAAAGAAAAGAAAAATACTAAGAGGAGAAAGTACTGCCCCAGGATTCAAAAAGTATTCCTTTCAGTTTCTGCTATAGGCAGTAATGCACTTTTATTTTACTGTGGATCTCTCTCTCTGTTGTTCTTACTGAAGTGTGTCTGTTTAAAATGTCTATAAAATTGCTTGATTATAAAACAATAAAATCACAACACAAATTACCCTGAAAATAGAGTGAAACAAACAAACTTAGCAGTGCTCCCTTTAATTGCTGAAGATGATTGGGAATGATTCACAAGTAACACTTCACTCAATCCTCTCTTTGCAAAGGGTAAAATCCATACTATGACCCTCAGAGATCAGTGAATAATAACATTACCATCATCATCTGTTAATTCTTTCAACTGAAATAGTCATCAAAGTTAGTGACCTCAAATATACAACATGTTCTTGCCAGATATCAATAGTTGCTTTATATTAATGTATTATTTGCCTGAAAACACTTAAAAGCCAAAAATTATCTTCATCAAACAACAGTTGTGCATCTACCATCTTCTTAAAATCTATTCCTAAAATTCTGCTCTTGATTAACCAAAGAAAAATCCATATCCACTTAATCAAAACAAAACAGGTTTGTGCCTATTTCTTTTTTATCTGTTTGTTTTGATTTATTTTCCCTTTCCTTTTTCTACCTTTTTTCCCCTTTCCATTTTTCTTTCTTTTCCTTTCTTTTTTTCCTCTCTTCTCCTCCATCTCCCTCCCTTTTTCTCCCCTTCTTTTCCTTCCAGAATTTGAATATAGTGCTCCATGCTCTCCCTAGACTTCATCATTATGGGCACTTAACCATATGAAACACATGTGAAGGCTAGATTTTTCCAACTAAAGTCGAAATGGGTTCTCTCAGACTTTTCTTTCCAGGTTGACTTCCAGCTTCTACCCTCAAATCTCAGCATACTGACTAGTCTATAGGCTGTGATGCACAAGTGTATTTAAGTGTGCTTATTAACCTTTGCTTTTATCTTATTTATTTGTTTCTTTTCCTGCTGCAACTGAGGCTTGAACTCAGAGCCTGGGTATTGTATCTTAGCTTCTAGTTCTCTTTCACTAGTCATAGTTTGACTTCTATCTATCTTTTTGGTGGTTAATTGGTGGTAAGTCTCAAAGACTTTCCTGCCCTTGCTAGAATTATAGGTGTGTGCGACAGGAGCCAAGTGTATTTATTCCTCATATTGTCATATCTTTGTATAATTTTCTAATTGTAATTTAAAATTTTATTTTCTGTCTAACACTCTTCTTAATGCTATATTAATTTATTCTTGTTCTAAGTACTATGATAATCATTATAGTATGTATGATGGCTGAGTATTTTCTTCATGAGACTAGAGATGTTAACTGCCATTTTCCAAATATCCAATCTAATGTTTTGAGGAGCACTAGTGAGCATTAGAGGTACAATGCATACAAGGTGAAAAATTAAACAAATGAATACTTTATGAATTTTAAATTAGACTCTAATTACAGCCAAATAACCACATTAACTTTATTTTGAAACAAAAAATAAATATTTATTGTTTCAAAGTCATTACCTTGTCTATGATATTTTAATACAGTAGATATAATAGAAAAACAGTCCTACGACATGGAAATCAGACATTTATAGTCAGAGAACTACTGAAATTTATTTGAAATAGAATAATTGACTTGAGAGAATGTGCTATATAATAAATATTTATAAGAGCCCAAAAATTAAGTGTTTGAGTAATGCAGGGCGAAATTTAAGAAAAGGTGAAAAGTTAAGGAATTATTCTGATAGTATCAGTGAATGCTTATTGTAATATTAATTACATATATTTGAACATACATATGATATTTCATATTTCTGAGATACCTTCACATTATCACATATATTATGTGTGTATTTTATATATGCATATGCATTTCTATATATGTGTATATACACACAATACAGATATTATGTGTGTACATATATATAGACATATACACCTAATATCTGATAAGAAGGATACATAATATATATTATATATATATATTTATCTTCAACTTTATGGAAAAAAATCAATTGAAATTTTGTCTTTTTAATTTATTTCATTTAATATTTTCATTTATTTATTTTTTGTCATCATGGGGCTTGAACTCTGGGCCTGGGCACTGTCCCTCAGCTCTTCAGCTCAAGGTGAGTGCTCTACCACTTGAGCTACAGCACCACTTCTGGTTTCCTGGTGCTTTATTGAAGATAAGAGTCTCAAGAACTTTCCTGCCCAGGCTGTCTTTGAACTGTGATCCTCAGATCTCAGTGTCCTAAGTAGCTAGGATTACAGGCGTGAGTCAAGGCACCAGGCTGATATTTTGTTATTTTAATAACTACTAAACATAGTCCAAATTTCACAATATATTGAGGAATCTATTAGAAAAACAAAATCCCTCCATATGATGATGGGGTTAAGTACCAGATAATTTTCATGTTCTTTTCCACTGTATGTCCACTTTTGCACTTCTAATGCTGAGGTCTGCAGTTTCAAAGTGTCCACTGTGAAATTATGGAGCATGAAATTTTTAGTTTCATGGAAAGTATTCAACATCCAGATTTTTTTTTTCTTTTACAGTTGTGAGGTTGTTCTTCAGCTCTTTAGCTCAAGGCTAGCACTCTACCACTTAAGCCACAGCACCATTTCCTGTTTTCTGGTGGTTAATTGGAGGTAAGACTCTCTAATATTGTTCTACACAGGCTGACTTTGAACATGGATCCTCATATATCAGTCTCCTCAGTAGCTAGGATTCCAGGCATGAGCCACCGCACCTGACTAACATCCTGATTATTAAAATAATGGACCATTTAAATTTTCAACTGCTATAATTTTGATAGAATTAGATGTTTTTTTTAAAAAAATAAGTTTTTATTGTGAAAATACTGTATAGAGGGGTTCTATAGAATTAGATTAAAAAAAATTTTTAGCTCTTAATGTTTTATTCTGCTATTGTCAGTCCATTAATTGAAATAGGCAAATGTAATGGGATAGTGGATGTTTACATTGAATGTTATCATTGATATGGTTTTATTTGAGTTCTCGATCTTGATGGTATCTGCTGTTGGTGTCTGCTTTTGTTCCTCTTTTCTTGGCTTCTTTTGGATTAAAGTAAATATTGTACCTTTTTTGTGTGTGTGAAAATACCATAGAGAGGGGTTCAATTATATGGGCAGGGTAACGAGTTCATTTCTTATCAAGCATTGTTACCTCCTCCTTTGTTTCTCCTTCCCATCCCTTCCCATACTACCTTCCCACCCCCCCTTCCCGACCTCCCCCCACACCAAAGTTGTAAAGCTCCTTTTTCCACATAACTACTTATCTCATTGTTGCAATGGGTCCACATGTATCCCTATTTAAATGATTTGTTTTCCCCCTTCTCTTCCACAAATTATACCAACATCAAATCCAGTGAAAGCAGAGGTTGTACTGTGAGGGAGGGATATACAAAGCAACAAAGAAATCATCTTATAAATATGTTAGAAACAATCACATGAAAGAAAAAATAACACATTTGAATACTTATCTTGGGGTTCATTTCCCTAACATCAACTTACCTGTCCTTTTCTGTTTGACTCAGACTGGTTATTGCACATAAGGGAAACCATGGGATCTGTGTTTGTTTGGGCCTGGCTTACTTCAATAATATAATTTTGTGTAAACTTGTTCAACCACTTTGGAAAGCAGTATGGAGGTTCCCCAAAAGACTCCACAGAGAGCTCCCCTATGACCCAGCAATCCCACTTTTGGGCATTTACCCAAATGATCACAAACAAGACTGCATTAAAGCTACCAGCACAACTATATTTATTGCAGCATTATTTACCATAGCTAAGATATGGAACCAACCCAGATGCCCCTCAGTAGATGAATGGATCAAGAAAATGTGGTATATATACAAAATAGAATTCTTTGCCTCCATCAGAAAGAATGACATTGCCCCATTTGTTAGGAAATGGAAAGACTTGGAAAAAATTATATTTAAAAAATTATTAAACATGGAAAATTCATTTAACTTCAGATTTTAGCTTTGTGAAGTTTACTTTATTTTCTTTCTTTTTGTATACTTCTGTATCAAGATTATTTCTGGGTAATTCAGAATTTCAATTTACATAATTTGCTTTAAATTTTTGGTATTGGAATTTTCTTCAATGCATTAGCAATTCCTACTTAAAATTAGCATGTTAATCAAAACCTGGGAGAATGTGTTATTTTAAATATTAATTCTGTGTGTAAAATATGGATAAAAGTTTAGCTTAAGGTAATGTTAAGTTATAAAGCCTTAAATACATACTTAATATGAATAAGATAGTTATTAACATAATTTGTGTCCTATATTCTCCTCTCATTTTAAGTATAGGGTATAGGAAACTAGAAAGAAACATTGATTTTTCCTTTATTTTAATCATGAATAATTCAAATGGTTCATTTATATCTCAATGTGCATTTTAAAAAATGTTCTTTCTACAACAAATAAACAAATAGCATTTTTCATATTGCAGGAAAAATGTTGCATTGACACTGGGGAGAGTGGAAGTGCAGATAAACAATGATTCCATAGGGAAGAGAACTAAATACTTAACATCTATCCTACCTTGAGGACGCAGCTTAGTGAGGTTTGGGTTGGGGAGATTCCCAGCTTCCTGCATTGATTGAAAGCATAACTAGGACATTTGTTACAGGAGAAGGCTTCAAATCTCACATTATATTATCCCAGTTAGAGCAGCTACTATGTTAGCACAATGCAGCCTTGCCTAGGAGGAAGAAAAGAATCTACACTGTTCTTTGCTGCACACACAGACACCAGGTATATTGTATCATCAGTTCTGCATGCACATTTTATTGCAGCCATGTTCCTAACTGCCATGATGCATAATTGGCTTTTGTGCCTGTTAGGGAATAAATGGATGAAGACAATATATTATGCACACATGCTGGGATATTCAGCTATAGAAGAAAAGTAAGATTTAGTTCACAAACACATAAATAAATACACTGGGTGAAATGAAATGTATACAAATATATTAACTGAAATGCAGTAGATTCAAGAGTGGTCTCAAATAGTGCAAATTCTTAGAAAGCCAAAATCAAAGTTCAGCAAAAATAAAACACAAGGAAAAAGATACTAGGAAGGATGTGGGATGGTGCCAGGATAGAAGGGTAGATGAAAAAAAGAGAAGAGGGAGAATCCAAGGTACATCCTACAAAATTAAGATGAGTGAGGAGGGAATAAGCAGAGGATGGATGGATGAGAATATTCAAAGGAGTGACACTGATCAAGATACGTTGTTCTCAAAATTGCTTTGTTAAGTGGAATTCTTTTGTACAACTAATGATAATAAGAAGAAAAAAGAAAAGAAACATTATAGCTCAAATGAATGGAATAGGTTACCATTGATTTCACTACAGACGCCAAAATAACTGTCTTTTTTAAGTAAAATAAATAATAAAAATAAAACATTTATGATATGTTTAATTGATCAGGTGCACACCAGAAACATAATTTACAAAGAGTAATTTGTGATTATTGCTTAGCTATGAAGAACAATATTCCAATTCAACATTAACAAAAGAAACATGAGAAAAACTGATTATAGCTTTTTCAAAAATCTAATTAGTAAAACACATTATTCAATGCTAACAATAATGAGCTGTAAATAAATATTTTCATAAGTTTGTATTCGTGTATTAATAAAATTGTATGATACATTTGAATGAATTTGGTAATCATGCAGGGATAATCAGTGAGTGATATTTTAATTCATTTTTCTTAGGTTAGTGAAAAAAAGACTGCTTTTTTAAAAAAGTACAAATGTGTTGATTGGTATTTTTACTCTGTATAAAGAGTATCATGGGGTTTTGAGATGTGACTCCAGAGGTAGAGAGCTAGACACTTAGGAAAAGCATTAGATACCAAATAAGAGTCCTAGGGTTGAACATAAAAAAATTCAAAACAGTAGTGTCATGTGATACCAGGTTATGAGAAATAATAAAGTATATATACCCAGTGGAATTTTATGTGGATCCTGCAGAACTGTATGCACAAAAAAGACTTGATAACACCAAACACCAGTACAAAGGAAAGACAGAACAAAATAGAGTCCTAAGCACTGGCATTTACTGGTGAATAATTACTGAATATATGAACAAAAAATTATGAGAACGATCACATACAATAGCTATTCAATAATTGAAGTATGTAGGCAGGTTACCATAGCTTCATTAAAATATAAAATAATTAAGAATGTCCACACAAATTACTCAAAATGTAAGATCATGCATTATAAACCATTCAATTGAATTATTAACATTAACAAATTGATTTACTATATATGAGGTGCTATGTTATTAGATCCCTTCAATTATGTGTAAACATATAAAAAGAAACTTCCTGATACTTAAATACTTTGATGGGCAAATTTCATATTCTTGAGTTTGATATCTAATGAAAGAAAGGATTTTCCTTCTAAAAATCAGATTAAAGGAAGTGGTGCTGTGGCTCAAGTGGTAGAGCACTAGCCTTGAGCTGAAGAGCTGAGGGACAGCGCGAAGGCCAGAATTCAAGCCCCATGACCAAGGGGGAAAAAAAAATCGGATTAAGATCAGAATGTCTGCCTTCAAAAAATGTCCTTGTTGCTCTAAGCATGATGAATCTTCAGTATCTATAATTTTGTTACGGACATCCATCAATTCCTCCAATCGTATATCTAATCTGATTATTAAATATTTATGCATTATGTATGGTTTTGCAAAACCACTATATGTTACACATCAAATTTTACTTTTCATGAAGTGGAAAACAAACTGATTTCTCAACTTAAATTTTACTGAGAACTTCTACACTTGAAGCCACAAAGGACAGTTTGAACGATGGTAATGTCTTTGCTCAACATTCAAGATACTAATTCTCAAATCCAGGTATGGCAGGAATGTGTCTGCTGAGGATGGTGAGAGCTCTTGCTCTGCATCTTTCTTTGAAAAGAACTGGATACATTATCTATGTTTTAAAATTTCTCTTCTGTATATACCTGTATATTTCTTCTCTATATACCTGTGTGTATATATATTTACATATATATATATATTTAGTTCACAGCTATTTTTCACTAGGACTCACTTCAATGTCCTCACTCAATAAATATTCTGTCTTGAAAATAGGTATTCTTGGGCATATTTTTATGCATGTCAGACTTAAGGATTCCACATTTTAAAATTAACATATATCAGTTTTAATAGGCTATATTTATTTTCCAGTATTTCCCATTTATACTAAATGTTATTATTATGCATATACTCCCTGCTGATTTACATTATAAAGTTGTTTTTTCCACCCTCTATGTTTAGGTAAGAATTATGTTCCAAAGCTAGCTTTAAAACCAAGCTAAATCTGTCCCAATACTTTCTTGGATATAAATTACAGTTTACTTTCTGGTACAAATCCTCCATTTGAGCCAATTCCACAAAGCCCTGTAGCTTTTCCCATTTCACGCAAACAAGTGATTTTGTGTCTGCTTATTTTTTTTTCTTTTGAAATTAAAAAATAAGTAAATAGATAATATAACAGGAACCCTTAAGGCAAAAGAATGAAAATTGTTGGGTTAACTCTTGCAGGGGTGAAAGATCAAAGACAAGGTAGTATTTTCAGGTACAGAATCCTTTGTTACCATGAATAATGGATGAACCCTGGAGAGCACAATCTGCTTTTCAAAGACTCCAGCCTGGAGAAGGTGTGGCATATGACAATCACATAACAATGGGAATCTGATTTTATAATCAAAGACCTTCAGGCGTTGATTAATTGAACCTGAAGTGTGTGGCACGATGCTCCCTCTGAGGAAGCGCCAATGATGAAGATGAAGATCACCCATCTTGTTCTTCATTTGTCTGCACTTCTGCTGTAAATAATTGGATTTCTTTTCTTGCTTCTTCTCTTTAATTTTTTTTTATATGAGTTTATTACAAATCTTGTTTCCCATTTTTTAAGATAAATAATAATCTCTAAATTATTTGGCAAATTTCCACATTAAGCTGTTAAGTATGGGGTGTTTCTGATCTTTCAGCTTCCTGTTCCTTTCTCTTCCTGTCATTCTTTCCCCACAGCTTCCATCTCTTGCTTTATTAAATACTCTTTGTGAGTGCATGTGTGTGTGTGTGGGTGGGTGTGTGTATTTGAAAAAAATCTGAATTTGGAGGAATATTTAACAGAAGGATTGGCTTAGACTCAAGAATTTCTCTGAGACAGGCCCTTAATGCCCAAAGACTAACACACACAATGACCGGAGTGACCAGAAATTGGCGTAAAGCATACATTCTGAGGAGCACTTCCTCCAATGAGATACCACTAGTACCCATACCCTAAAACAAAATGAAGAGAACCACAGCCTGGCAACCAAAGATTTAACACATGAGCCTGTTGAGGATATTTCATATCAAACTATAATAATCCAAAGAGAGAAGTTACGGATGGTATTAGGAAATGGCAAAGACACATACCCTAGACTAATGGACTGACCCGGGGAGAGGCATGGTGTCAAAACTTTGACCATAAAATGCTAAAGAAATTAGATTCAGGTCAGTGATGCTCTCAATAAGGAGGTGAATTCAGCTATGATGTAAAGAGGATCAACTACTTCCTATTTGAACAAAGATTGGTAGCTATTGCAGTATAGATGAAGAAGGGAATTAATTTCCCTGAATTATGGTGGTTAACAATGATTATTTCCCTTGTGATTGTTCAAATAAATGGATACCCGGGCGCCGGTGGCTCATGTCTGTAATGCTAGCTACTCAGGAGGCTGAGATCTGAGGATTGTGGTTCAAAGCCAGCCCAGGCAAGAAAGTCCTTGAGACTCTTCTCTCCAATAAACTACCAGAAAACTGGAAGTGACCCTGTAGTTCGCCTTGAGCTGAAAAGCTGAGGGACAGCACTCAGGCCCAGAGTTCAACCCCCATGACTGACAAAATAAAGAAAGAAAGAAAAAGAAAAATAAATGGATAATACAACCAAATTTACAGAAAACTTTTACTCAACTTTCTTACTTTTTTTAGTTGAATGTTTCCTTCAAGAAAATGTTTTATGTTTGTATTTTATATAAATATATATATGGGAAATTAATTCACCTATTTAGAGGAAATGATTTAATATGTTCTTTGTGTGACTATATTTTGAAGTGAAAAGTGTAAGAAGATATAGTAAATGGACTTAACAAGATGGATAGAAATGAAAATATAAGCTACATTAATAAGAATATAATTCTGTGTTTAAACAACAAAGTTATAGATTTATATTGATAATGTATTTACTATGATTCAAACTAAAAGGAAGGTGAGGCAAAATTTATTTCATTACATAGAAAACATAATTATTCTAAAAGAAAATCACTAGAATTTGTTTCTTTAAACCTTTACATTATGTTTTCTCCAAATCGCTTTATTACCTAAACTGGCAAATTGCATTTTAATCTTTAAAGACAAGTACTACAGTTGAAAAAAGAAAAAAAAATCTTTTAGGGTTGCAATATTGGCCAACAAACAGGATATTCTAAATGTAATTTTCAAATCACTTTTAAATACTAGAGTTTGCACTAGCTGTCATTTATTAGGTCTTACAAAAATATGATTCCATGATCACTCATAAAATTCCTGGAGAATATTTTTACTCTGAGCCACCATGGTATTAATAAAAATAGTAATGAAAGAATCTGGCTTCTATCTAAATGTTAAATATATAATGAATGCATTTTATGAAGAAAACTTTTAGGCATTCACCTGTATAATTGCTTTATAAATTGTACTTTCTTCAATAACTATCATATCCATACTCATAGAATTTGAGCTAAAATGAAGTTGACATAACATCTTTAGTGTTTTAACTATCAACAAACTACTTATTTTATAAGGAATTTGTAATTATTTTTATGACTTAAAATTACAATTTCTATATGCTTCTACACATTGATGAATGTATCAGCTGTACACACACATATATATATATATATTCATACATACATACAAACACACAACAGAGCTTTAAAAATGTCAGGATCTTTGTTTGGGCTAGGCATGTGGTTTAGTGAGAGTGCTTGCCTAGCCCTGGGTTAGATTCCTCAGTACCACATAAACAGAAAAACCCAGAGGTTGTGCTATGGCTCAAGTGGTAAGAGTGCTAGCCTTGAGCACAGAGAGGCTCCGAGACAGAACCCAGGTGCTGAGTCAAGCCCCAGAATCAGCAAATATAAAAAGAAAAAAAAAAAAAGGTCAGAACCAGGTGCCTGTGGGTCACACCTGTAATCCTAGCTACTCAGGAGGCTGAGCTCTGAGGATCACGGTTCAAAGCCAGCCTGGGTAGGAAAGTCCATGAGACACTTATCTCCAATAAACCACTAGAAAACTGGAAGTGTGGCTCAAGTGGTAGAGTGCTCCCCTTGAGCTGAAGAGCACAGAGACAGCGCCCAGGCCCAGAATTCAAGCCCCATGATCGAAGAAAAGAAAAAAACACAACAATAAGAACAAAAATCAAGCTCTTGTATAAATTGAAATGGTATAAAGTGAAATGGTTTATTAATTAAATGGTAAATGCTACAAATTATTTTAATAAATATTACATCATTCATTTGAAATGGTGCATTAGATTGAATTCCTTAAAATCTAAATTAAAAGTGAAATCGGGCCTGGGAAGTTAGCTCAGTGGTACAGTGCTTACTTTGCATGCATGAGGCCCGGGGTTTTATTCCTCAGCACCACATAAGCAGAAAAAACTGAAAGTGGTGCTGTGGCTCAAGTGGTAGAGTGCTAGCCTTGAGCTGAAGAACTGAGGGACAGCACCCAGGCCCAGTGTTCAGGCCCCGACAAAAAAAAAAAAGAAAAAAGAAAAAAAGTGAAATCTGCATTTTCAAACTTACAGGTTTCATCATTTTATCGATTTTTATTCATCAGATATTATCTTATTTCTTATTTCCCTACAGTATTAAACATATCCATACTGTATATGTTTAATAAATCATGACTATGTTGTTCCTCATTCAATGTATACTAAATCGGTATCATTTAAAATTCATTGTCACTTATAAATACATTTTCAACCTTGCCAACTACAATAAATACCTCCAAGGCTGATAACTATACTAGATAATTTATCAACAGATGAGAATCAATTATAAAAATTCAGTATATAGTAAAACTTTTTTTATAAAGCTAAAAAACAAAAGCAACATTGCTAATCTGTCAGTATCATATTAATATACTAATAATATATATTAACAAATTGTATTATTTATTATATATGCTATATAATATGTACATGTATTTTGTATTATATTAATAAAAATAACATAATTATATCACTAAATAAAAATATTGATACTTAAATACTAATGTGTTGACTTAAGTTGTAAAGATGTATTATATACAGTCCCAAACTGTATATAATATTTACTTAATAGTGTTTACATGGTATGAGTTGCACTGATGTTTGGAATTTTAGTGCTCAATATCAATGATATAACTGTATTCAAATGGTTTCCATAGTAAATATTGCTAATAAAGTACCAACTTATCCATCTGTTTTTAAAACTGGAGGTGTTTTTGAAGCATTGTCTGAACTCCTCATATGGAAATACACTGAAGTGTCTCCCTGCAATCTTTCTCAAGATTCAGTAAGACGCCATTTTTTCTTTTTTCCTTTTTCTCCTTTTACTCCAAAATCATTAGTTGTATCCATATACCACAACTTCTTTATACACAACACGGGTTTATATGAGGGCACACATATATGCACACACACACACACACACACACACACATACACACACACACACATAGTGCATTTAAGACACTATTGGACTAACTTTCAAAAAAATAAAATAAAAAATAACAGCAAAATGCCAGTAAGAAAATTCTCATGAACAGCAGGAACACTTAGGATTTCATTTCTCACCTATATTAGATACAGCACACAAGTGTTGCAAAGATTATGCAAAAGTTTGACATCTTGTTGCACATCTACACAACTGCTCTTGAGAAATCTTATTTTCCTGAGAATAGTTAAAAAATACAGTAAGTAACTTTTCTACCATAAGCTATTTCTCTTTTCATTTTCTAAATAAATATCCATTACTTCAAATAGGAAAAGGAACTTTTAATCTACTTAGTGGATTACTACATATCATACCCAGTGAGATATTCACTATTACTTTGTATAGTCAAAGAGCAAGAAAGAGAGATAATGTACAACTCAATTTCATTTTTTATTTTGATAAACCACAGAATACAAATAAAATTTCCAATGGTATTTTCAAGTCTTGAAATACTCAGTATAATCATCTCCAATCACTTGCTTCTAAAAGGAAATCAAGGGAAAGAATGGTAGGGGAAAAAAAAGGAGGAGGCAACAATGTTTGATAAGAAATGTATTCATTACCTTGCTCATGTAACCCCTCCTCTGTACAGTATTTTTACAATAAAAAACTCATTTAAAAAATTAAAAAAAGGAAATCAACTGACAACATTTATAAACAATTAGTAGCTGGAAATGCATTAAAATAACTGAAAGTATGTGTAGCTGTCATTTTAGAATATGAAAATAAATCACACTAAGAGCAAAAGCATCATGCATTTTCCTGACTTCTGTCCTATGAAATGTAAGCTTGCCTTGCTTTAAGTATCTACTAACTAGAGAGATTAGGCTGACGGGAAAGAAAAAGCCCCATTTGTCCTGAATTCGAGATAAAATCCTCACAAAATGCATGATTGACTCACATACTTAAATTCAATATACCAAACTCCCTGATCCTCTGTTCTTAGTTTTTTCTTTTCCTAAATGTGATAAGGTATTTTATCATTTAGGTAATCTTGAAAGGTCTTTTCTCAGGTTACTGAAAAATGAAAATAAGAAATGGTTTTCTGTTTACCTATTATTTTACAAGATGATACTATAAATCCTGTTAACTATTAATATTTCAAAGTGTCTGAACATGTTTATATTTTAGGTTCTTATCATCCACTCTGTGATTTTAGAGGCCAATTATCCAGATAGGTGAAAAAGAAAGATGATCACACACAATTATAGATTCAGATTCAAGATATTAGAACATGAGAGACAATTGAGTTCTGATATTATTTTTAAAATACTGCTTAGAAGGAAAATCTTATAATTTCACATGAGAATTTTGATGATCATACAACTAATTATTTATCATGATCTTCATAATCTCTCTTATGGTTTATACTTTTAGTCATTCTTTTAATAAATGGTTGTTAATCCTTTTAACTAGCTCAGCCAATTCACGTGACTTCAATGCTTTCTTCTGAAACAACATCTATCACAATAAAGTATTAATGGCAGAAACAAATTTATATAAGTTTTTCTGGAATTGGGAATGGTGTAAGTCAAGGGAAAATCCTTTGAAACGCAGAAATGTACAATCATAGTATTCTGATTTAACATGATCTGACACATCTAGTAGAGAAAAATACTGAGACTGACAGATAAGAAAGTCTTCAAATAAAATGAGAGAATATTCCTTGTCTGCCTTTCCTTCATTGCTTTTAAATTATGCAGCAAGATGACTTAGTAGTTAAAGTCATAAATCGATGCTCTTCATGACTAGTATAAAACAAAAACTTACAATCTGTAGAATCAGCTTTGCCTTCTAATTAAACAAGTCTTTTATAGTTATATAAAATATAAATTAAGTATTACAATTTTTAAAGTTCTTCATTGAATATAATCCTATTAACTATGTTTCTATTTCTAACCTCAGATGCTTTTAATTCACAGGAACTTGAAGATCCTGGAAAGACTACCTCTGTCAGGATTAGCTAATTTCTAAGTATAGCAAAACAAAATCAAAATCAATAACAAAAAGCAAACAAAAACCCCCGAAAATTAGGAATACAACTTTCATGGAGGAAAACCAAAAAATTCAGATCCATACCCCAACCATCTTCTTCAGTGAGTCTGAAACACTACCTAGTCTCCATGTACAGTAACTACCTAAGGTCAGGTCCCAGAGAAGTAGGGACAGACTCTGTGTACCAGAACCTGCAGACATTGTGCAAGCCCCTGTCCCAGCAGCACTTTTTCTACTGCAGACACAATGACTACAAAACCTGCAGAAAGATTTGTTTTACATACACTCTCCCCTTGACCCCTGACTGCTGGTCAGCTCCCATGCTTCACTGTGGGACATGACATAGGCTCTAACTCCAGGGAACTGTTGCTATTAAAAAATACTTTCCTCCATGGTACTGCTAGGTTTGTCTGTCTTTCAATAGCTGACATTTTAAATACCATGTACCTCTAAACCAGCTATGATTTTCCTTATAAGTCTTAAACATTGACAATGGTTATCAATGACACTAGAATTATTAATGCAATCTCAGCAATATAACACACGTTAAAATATTTCTATGATGATAATTTCAAAGAGTTTACATTTTAATTGGATTCACTATATTTATAAGCTGCAAAGTTACAGTTAGAAATGTAAAGCTTACATTTTAATATGGCTTCATAATAATTTTTGGGTAAACACCTGTCCACAGAACTGTATGCTTTTGTAATTTCATGCCATCCGTTGCCATTTTTTATCTCCTGAGAAAAATAAGACTTGATATCAAATTATATTTTCACTTATTATAACAAATGTAGTCTTAGTGGCCAAATAATAGTGACATATTTTTACTATCCCTTGTTCCCTATAATAATAATAGGACACATTTATAAACCAGTGCTGCAAGTTTGTAGTAAGAAGAATTATTTACACTACAAAATATTAGCGGAGCCTGGCCACAGTAAAGAGAAGATTTTGAAACTTAGATTTTTATTCTCACAACATTAGCTTGCAATCGTTCCCTCATGATTCCAATGCTACTACACATACACAAAGCATTTGGTATCTTCTTGATTCAAGAGAACTCTACTTTCTCCTCTTGTTGCTCTCCACAATAAAGAATCAATTAAGCCAACAATGAATATATTATGAAGCATCATCTTACTAGGATGCAAATGAGAAGCCAGGAGAAATAAGCACTATTGTTCTCAAGAGGAAATTCCTCAAAGATACATAGAGGAACAGGAAACATCTATGATCTTCTGCAGATTTCTCAGTAGTGTTACTTTGTAATCTCTAATCTATCAAAATTTGTAAGTGATTAAAATTTGCTAGGTCTTTTTTTCTAAGTCTATTTGTAAATCAACTTTCATAGCTATAAGCTTCTGTTAACATTATTTCCTTGATAAATAGATTCATTAATTATTACATAAATATAGGGAGACCATGATAGTAGCAGCTTGAGTATACAACCCTGTTATAGAGAAACAGTAAACATTTTGTCAAGAATTGTCATTGGAAAAAGGGAAGGTGAGAGTACACTCTTGTTTAACCTTATTTTCTTTTCTTGAGATAGCTTAAATCCCCTTTAAATTTATAAATAATATATATTGAAATAACTCATGAGCCAAGATCAGGGGCCTCACAGTTCAAGATCAGCCCAGGAAATAATAAATTATCAAGAGTACAACCCAACAAATAAGGGAATCATGGTGACTCATGAGTGTAATGTCAACTATATGGACAACCACATTTAGGAAGCCAAACTGTGAGATTCTATACAAAAATAAGTAAATAAAATGTCTGAGATCTGGGGCATGGGGTATTGCCAATGTGGCAAACATAGACCTTAAGTTCAAACCCTAGTACCTTTATACATATACATATACATACACACATTCATACATGTATTATATACACAAATAGGTAGATGAAGTGTATGGATACTATGGTAGTTTGATAGGCTGGTTTAATATAAGCTGACTGACCATATTTTAGTATAAAATTCTAATAAAAATTTGTTGGCAAGGAGGTTTTCTTCAGAAAACAGTAAGAAAAATATCCATTGTCCACTTATGTCCTTTGCTTGCAGTTGTCTCTCTTCAATCTTTGTCTTCGTATTATTGTTTTCTCTTTGTAGCTATGTAATGATTTTCTTCTCACAAGACTTTATCATATTGGACTAGAATATATTGGAAATGAGTTTACCTCATTTCAAGGAGGTAATACTTCTATGGATATCCAGTCCAATTCTGAATTGATGAGAGCCAGGATTTTAGCAAGATTCAATACAAATATTCTGCTTTGGAAGTCATGACTAAGAAGAGCCTTATAGAGACAGGTAGACAGGTAGAGAGTATGTTCCTCTTAGAAGAACTCTAGGTTGTAGGGTTTGGAAAATAGCAGGAGAGGTGCTGAAGGTGTGACCCTTCCAATAATGAAAACAACAAGAGTATCTAATTTTTCTTCCAGAGTTCTTGAAAAATCCCACATTCAAAATACAAAGCTTGCCTGCTCTAAATGACTTTTCAATTCCTAAAACTGCGTTTTTCATCCCTTTACTCTTGTGCACTTCCTGCCCTAACTTTGTGAAAATATATCTTATTTCTTAATATTGGTTTTAATGTTTATCTCCCCCAAGTATCATTTTCCCACATCTAGAAAAATGGCATTTCCACTTCTGCAATCCTACAAGGCAAGCACTAATATTGTGTTTTGTACTTAAAGAATTATTTATCAATATATTTTTAAATAATCACTGGTCACACAGAGATGATTCAAATTCTTCATCATGGAGAAATGCAATATCTGTTTCCTTGACAACATGTAGGAACTTATCATCTATTCTCTCTAGTGATCTGCTCTAGCCCTTCTAGCATTTTCTCCTGTTCCTCAAGTTTGCAAAGCTTTGTCCTTCTAGTTTTTTTGTACAAGTTCTTCCTTCTCATGGTAAACTCCTCTTACTTGTTCTCATCCCAAGTCCTTCTTGATTATTTTTATCATGATTTAAATACAGAGACAGATTCCCTGATTATCAGTCTGAACTGAACCCTCACGCTTTTTGTTTAATAATTTCTTGTAAATAATTATTCACTGGTTGATTTTTTTATTCTTAATCAAAGTTCAAACTGCAAGAGAACATCAGACATGTTAACTTGATTTAAATAAATCTTAATAAACTCCAAACTCATGCAACCCTGGGAGAAAATTTTTCAATAATAAAAGGTCAGTGGGTGACTAAACATAATATTTTTGTGGGGGGTGGTCATGGGGATTGAATTCTGGGCTTGGGCACTATCCCTCAGCTCTTCAGCTCAAGGTGAATGCTCTACCATTTGAGCCACAATGCCACTTCAGTTTTTCTAGTGGTTTATTGGAGATAAGAGTCTCATGGACTTTCTTTGCTTGGCCTGGCTTTGAACCATGATCCTCAGATCTCAGCCTCCTGAGTAGCTAGGATTACAGGCATGAGCCACCGGCGCTGACAATAAATTTTATTTTATATATGCATAAACACATATTAGACACTGTTACTAAGTTTAATATGTAGTAAAGTGTCATATGAATTACTTTTCTATAATTTTAACTATTATTTGTCTTATATATATACATGCATATTACATATGTATATACATATACATTTGTATGCAAATATTGTATATATTATATGTATATTTAGGGGAATTCCCTTTCCCACTTTGTTTCCATTGGTAAATCCTCTATCCAAATGATTCCCAAACACAAGAACTAGACATAGTGCCTCAGTATCTTTGAAGAATAGTACAATGTAATTATTACTAAGGATTCTGGATTATTTTATCTACTTTAATAAATAGAAAGCGATAATTTTTCTTTCATTTATTTAATTTCCCCTTGAAGAACTATTGACATGATCAAGAAATTGGATAAAATTTTACAGATAGTTTTTTTCCTTTTTCCCTCCCTCCCTCCATAAATCTCTCCTTCCTTCCTTCCTTTCTTTTCCTTTCCTTTCATTCTTCCTCTTTCTTTCCTTTTTTTCTTTTCTTTTCTTTTTTCTTTTTTTTCTTTTCTTTTCTTTTTTCTTTTTTTTCTTTCTTTCTTCTTCCTTCCTTCCTTCCTTCCTTCCTTCCTTTCTTTCTTTCTTTCTTTCTTTCTTTCTTTCTTTCTTTCTTTCTTTCTTTCTTTCTTTCTTTCTTTCTTTCTTTCTTTCTTTCTTTCTTTCTTTCTTTCTTTTTCTTTCTTGCTTTCTTGCTTTCTTTTTTCACTGGTCCTGAGGTTTGAGGTCTGGACCTGGGTACTCTCTCTGCTTATTTTTTTGCTCAAGGATAGTGCTCTACAACTTGAGCTTCAGCTCTACTTCTGGGTTTTTTGGTGCTTAATTAGACATAAGAGGCTCACAGTTCCTCTCTGGTGTGTCTTTGAACTGCCATTCTCAGATCTCAGCTTCCTGAGTAGCAAGGATTACAGGTGTTAGCCACTGACACCCGCACAGATAATTTTTATTAGATGAGGAAAGATTAAAATTAAAAAATCTCTCTATTAAAGAAAACACATGTATACCTTAAAATGTGTGAGGGAAGGCTAAGAACAAGGAGCCAGTTTAAGAAGTAAAGGGCTCTGAGGTAAGTTTAGTGGACCACTGCTAGAGATCAGCCAGAGGAGCTTGAAAAATAATCTGAAATGTAATATCTAAAACAGACAAATATCCCAAAAGGCAATAAGCTAGTCTGTAAAAACAGAAAACCTTGGACAAAATTTCTGAGCATGAACTCAGTGCAAAGAACAGAATAGCAAAGGGATGGTCCAGAATGAAGAAGAGCAACAAGAGAAACAAAGGAACGGCTCCGACCTGCTGTGAACACATAGGGAGGTGGGTGGTGGAAAAGAGGAATGAAAAATTTTGTAGACTATATAATTTTGCCTGGCCATGTATGATTTTTAATAGTGTGCACTTAGGGGTGGCTTACAATAAAGGTGACAAAGCAAAGAAGAGACCACAGGGGTATTGAAATGCATGCAAGGGCAAGGTACATGGGGCAGGATAGGGCCTGATTGTTTAACACAAGGTGTGTTCTGTGGTAGGATGTGAAGATTTGACCCCAGATGTGATTTATTTCTCAGAACACTAACATTTCACATTTTAATATTAAATGTACCATATGGATTTGAAAAACAGACAGACAAACAGACATGCAATGACAAGGATGCTATCAGAAAGTCACAGCACAGCACATTACACTGTGGAAATAAAAATAATAGTCACAAAAAGGCAACCCCCTTCTGCACAACTGAAAAAGTAGTTTTGTTATATGTCACCTCCTATGCCAGCCCCTAGGGAGACAAGGAACATGTGCCGATTCTCTTGATTCAAGCAAGTGCTTAGAAGGCAGTCTTCCGGTGGGGAAAGAGGAAGAATAGATTTCAAACAACATGGAGAAAGCAGAATAAATATCATACTTAACAATGAATTTCTCCATCTTTCTCATTATATATACCAAGATTTCAAAACCTAGGTTTTTCACAGAACTATCCTTTAAAATATTCTATGAAATACCATTGAACATTGATTGTATTACATGGCTATTCATGGAGAGAAAAGAAATTATTAAAAGTGAGAAAAATATGCTGTTTAGCTATCTATTAAGTTGCAAGATGCAGCTAAATATGTTTTGTGAAAGTGATTAATTACATTCTAGGAACGTGCATCTGTTAATGATATTTTACAATGCAGTATGTATGAAAAAAATAAAAATTGACTGAATGTTGTATGTGAAGTTATAAATATCCCTATCTATAAAAACTATGTATCCATCTATGTATCTATCATCCATCTGTAAATCATCATGACTGTTATATATACACATAAGTGTCTATTTAAGTGTGAGAAACACTTTAAGAATTTTCATGAAATTAATAGTGAAGTGTTTTATAGTATGACATACAGAAAAGAAAATCCAGGTTTCAATTAAAATTAAGAATATATGAATATTTAAGAATATATTTCTCTGAAAAAAACAATCTGAGTATGAAACCTTTCAATGCTTGCCTGTATTTGGAGCTGGCTGGCTTGAATTGAAAAGTCCATACAGTCTCAGAATTACAAAAATACAGATGAAAGGGAAGCACTTTTATTCCCCAAATCCTCAAAGAAAACTAAAATCTAACTTTCAGAGCAAGGATTGAAAAATGGGATTGCATCAAATTAAAAGTTAAGTACAGCAAAAGAAGCAATCAGTAGGCTAAAAAAGAAACAGTCTATAGAATAAAGAAAAAATTTACCAGATATGTATCTACTATTAATAACTAGAACATATTAGGAACTCAAAATGAGGATTTTCCAAAGAATCAGTAACTCAATTAATAAATCAGCGAATAAAGAGAAGAGATGATTCTTGAATTGTCTTACATTTGGACAAGAACCATGGCTGGTAAGGCATGCCTCCATCCAGAAATTTGCCGGTTACTTTTGTGATAGAGTCTTACTTCGTTCCCATATGTGGGCCTGGGTACAATTTACTTACATTGGCTTTCTGGTAGTGAGAATGAACGACAGTTTCTCCTCTGCATGTGAAGGTGACTTAGCAACGTTTTACTGTTTCCAAATGCCAGTTCCATTTTCACTGGAACCCAGGGTCAAATGAGATCTCTCTCATTTTCATCACCAAATTGTCTTTTGTCAAATGCTTTGCATTTCTGACCCTTAGATTTAATGCATCTCTGTTATAACTGCTTTCAGAAAGTTTCCCTAACCTAACCCATGCGTCATGTAAACACAAGCATGTCCTCTGGAAAGAATATATGCAGCATGGCAGTGGATTACGCGGGTCCATCTGGGTACCCCATGCTCCCCCACTTCCTTATAAAGGCCAAATTCTTTCTCGGCCCTTGGAGGTCCCACTGTCTGAGGCCTCGTCTCTACCACACTTCTCCTCCTGTGTGTTCCAGGTTTATCCCTTGTCCCAACGAAATGGATCGATCCTGGTGACTTGCAATTTGGGACATTCTTTGGAATATTCTTCAGATATACGTATGACATTCCTACATCCTTCTCAAGCCTTTTCTAATGTTAATTTATTAGAAAGATATTTCATAATAATATTTTCAAAATGTGCAAACAACCAGAGCAATTTCCCCCATTCTCTAGCAAACGATGAACATTCCTGATGGGAAACGGATTGAAGTACAACTAACTACATTCTTGCCAATTGGGTAAAAGTGTACTCAATCTAAAATCAGGGACCAAGTTTGCATCCAAGATTGTGATATTTAATCATGACTTTATAGGAAGTAAAATTCTTAGCAAAAAATATACTGACTTAAACTACTACAGTTGTGTCTGCCCATGGGAAAGAGATCTCTTCTCTCCATCATGAGTTGGAGAACAGGCTGCACCCAGATCACAAGTAGCCAAAATTTCAATCGTTTACCTGCTACTCAGGCTGTTTTCAAAGTTATAGCAGCGGGACTTTCTAAAAAGTCCTATCAGTTTATCATGAATCTGATTGAAAGAAAATATAAAGCTGGGAAAAATAGCATTTTTCAAAAGCGTTAAACTTGGTTAAAATCCAATCTGTAACTCAAGATGAAATTTTCTTTGCAGTATATGATTTACTCATTTGTATCCAAAGACCTTTGATTAGGATAATTTTTCAAATGTCAGCAATTAGTAACAGACCATTTGTTTACTAACTGTTATAAGAGAGAGCCAACTGTCTGCATCTCCTCCATTGGACTACCTTGAAGTTCAGATTTTCTCATGATCATGTCACCGTTTGAAAGCACTCCTCTGGCTGGCTATGATGATCTTGTGGAGTGCTATTTGGTAGGCTAGATTCTACTTACTATTGAAGAAGAAATATGTTCAATGTCAGAAAATGATTAACATTCATATCTGATTTGGCATCATTTGCCATTTCCTGTACAGACTTCAACCATATACTGTATCCAATTTAATCTGATATAAAAGAGGCCTCTTTGTAAATCAACCTTAATCTTCTGCTGATTTGCAAATGAGAGGTCAGTGCTAATTGAGAGAAGGCTTAGAAACTCTGACACCTTTTATCCCTGCACAAAGACTCTATGCTCCCTGTGTTCTGATGCTTGGCTTTCCCATATTGCTTTACGAGGTTAAGAAGATGAATGCTCATTGCTTTTAATCCTTATCATGATTTATGAGCCTCTTACCATCCTTACCCTGCAGCAGCTACAACTGTGTGGTTGTTCTGCTTGCTGCTTAAATTACACAGACATCTGCAAAGTAAATTATGGATTGTTGTCCCCTAGACCATAACTGAGCATTCTCTTTATTTCCCCTGCAGTTTTATTTTCTTTCCTTGAACAAAGAGTATATGTGTGCTTGCTGGCTTGCCGATGTATTAAAGGGATTTTAAGATAAAGCAAATGATAGCAGATATGACTTAGATTTTGATCTGCCACATAACATCAAAGCAATAGGTCATAGGGACAGGATCATTTTAAAGGCAAAAGATTCCCAATTTATTTATGTGTTTCTTTTTTCTCTTCTTTTACTTACTTTTTCTTTTCTTTTCTTTTTTCTTTTTGTTTTTGTTTTTTCATTAGTTGTGAGGCTTGAACTCAGGGCCTGGGCACTGATCCTGAGCTTTTTACTCAAGGCTAGTGCTCTACCACTTTGAAAGTGTTATTTCTCACTGCAAGCAATCTAATTATCTAATATATACACACATATATATTATCTAATATCTAGTATTATCTAATCTTATATACACATATATTGTTGTCTACACATAAAGTCAATTTATAAAATTGTCTAATATATATATACATAGTACTTACTTCAAGGTTATAATTTAAATCAGTTAATTTTACAGCAACATCAAAGTTAACATGTTTTGAATAAGCCAAACTCATGAAGAAAACAAAAGCATACTTTTTTATTATTAAATGTATACATGCACAGAAAGTTAAAAAATACCACTGCAAGATCTACAATACAATTAATCTTTAGCCTTGAGATGTTATTTTAATCTTTAATCTTCATTGATCACTGATTGCAAAGTGAGATTATCAAGGTTATTTAGACTATAGCCTAAGAAGAGATTCTAACACTACTAGATGTGGAGTGTGGGAACAACTCTTTAATTATAGTGCCTGTGAAGGTTAACTGTTAGAGCTTAAATATCAGAGTTTATTCCCTTGCCATTAGACAAGAAAACACAGCTTTTAAAGTCAAGTAAAAGAAATAATACAGCTAGAGCAAATCATGCTAGTATGAATAAGGATTAGAAATGGATAACTTTGTCTCACAAGTTCCAGTATGAAAGTTTCAGCTTATGTTTGCATTTGAAATGAAACACACCAATTTCATAAGAGTAATTGCTGCCAATTATGAATAAATGGGTGAAATGTCATATGAATAGAATAAAAAGAAGGAAATCAATTTCTTTCCTTTGTTAGGTACATAATCATTACTTTAAACCTCTATATGTAAATGATCATAAAAAATACAACAAATGAGTGAAAATATAGATTCCTTAGTACAAATAAATGATTACTTAATTTTCATGATTTTGTAGTGTTTCTAACAACTACACATAGAATATAAGTACTTCAAATTTAAATTCTGACTTAGCAAAAAGTAAATATTTTAAAGTAAATGAATTTTAAATAGAATTTGAGTTTTGAAGTATTTCTAAGAGCTAAAACACACATATATTTATAAGAATTTGTCATCATTTACCTTTGTAAAGACCAGCATCCTTTAAATTCCAAATTGTTACTGTCACGTTGACTCTATTCCCCAATAGAAACAGTCAGGAAACAGATCTGAAAAAAAACAAGCATACACAAAGTCAAGTCTGAATATTAACCATTTAAAATAGATATTTATTTATTTGTCAATATATTACATTTACTTAATAGTGGCCTAAACAAGAAATTTCATATATACCCTGCAACTAATTTCTTCTGTTATTACTGTTATTACTATTGTGCCATTCACAACTACATTATAAACAGATGAACAAATGCCAACACCTCTTATTCTTATTCAAATGCACCACATTTTCTTTACTTATTTGTACAAAGCCCCCATCCAACTTCCTATGGCCAGTGGTAGTTTTCTCAGACTTTCTTTTTTGTAATGACCATGAAAGTGACCACACCTTTGTAGAATGTTCTTCTATTGGAATTTGTCCTGTACGTTTCTCGTAATTATGATTGGGGGTGGTAGAAAAGGCCAGAGAAAATAAATATCATTCTTACTTTACATCGATAGGTGTATATGACTTATTCTTTCTGATTCTAATCATCCTCATTTCATTGGGTAGGACTTACTCTTTCTGATTCTAATCATCCTTATTTCATTGGGTAGGGTTCGCCATAATTCCAAACAAATTTAAAGTAATTAGGTTCCCCCCCCCCATTTTGATGATGTGTGCTTATGAAGTAAGTCACATTGAATGAGCCAGAATCAAGAAGAAACTTAAGTTCCCCATTTTTGTTGGGAAAATACTAGATCAATGATTCAGATTTCTCTAATCCTTATAGTGATTTCTTGGGGGTCCGGTCTTGGGACCTGAACTCTGGATCTGGGTGCTGTCCCTCAGCTCTTCAGCTCAAGGCTAGCGCTCTACCACTTGAGCCATAGCGCCACTTCCGGCTTTTTTCTTTTTGCTTATGTGGTGCTGAAGAATCGAACCCAGGATTTCAGGCATGCAAGGCAAGCACTCTACCACTGAGCCAACTTTCCAGCCCCACCTATAATTTTATTCTATTATTTGCACACTAATCTCTTCATGCATTCATTCAATAATATATGTGGACCAGTGGAACTCATGTATAGCTGATTTATATTTTATGTCATAATGAAATACTCATCTCCTTTTGTTGTAAAGTTTGTTTTAGTTTTGGCCTCAGTGAGCTTTTTGAGTTGTTGTATCCATGTTGAACATAAATTATTGGTTTACTTATTAAACATTTTTTTACATATTGACACTATATGGTGGAACATATTAATTTCATTTTGCATAATATGTCCATGTTAATCTCATATTGCATATGGCTTTTCTAATCAGATCTCTAATAATATAAATGTTTTTACTCAAATTGGTAATGAGCATATTTATCTCAAGTTCATATATTCCTTGCATTTTGTTCAAATATAATAACGGAAACAATATAGCTATTAAAAGAGCATATATTAAAATCATATTCTAATACTTATTCAAGCACAAGGAACACTATTGTCTTTCTAGGTCTTCCATCTTAGGAGATGAAATAAAAGTCAGCCAAAAAGAAGATGCATATTTTTGTTGTTTTTCATGCTTTATTTCCACTACTTATTAAATTAGTCATTCAGTGAACTATTGAGCATAGAGTAGATACCAAATAGAAAAATAAATTAGATATGATTTCTTTCCTGAGGAAATGCACAAAATTGAAAGTAAAATAGATATATATGCAAATGCTTGAAACACATTTCAAGTCCCCAAATGAAGGTTCTATAGAGGAATAAATGATGAGTGAATTAACTTTGGAGCAGTGATGGGAATTCGATTTTACACAAAGCTTGAAATATGTGAAGTACATCTTTACAAACAGGGATTTTTCAAAGAGAGGAAAATGGAAGTAGGAAAATTCCTGAAGGAAGAAATAATGTGGTGGACTGTTACAGAGTCGCAGAGCGAATGGAGATCTGGGATCAGTATTTCTTGGGAATGGTTTTCATACAAAGTGACAACAAAGAACAAAAGGAAATAAGGAATGAAATTTGGATTCTTGCTCTGCTTGAAAACTGAGTATAAAACAATAGTAGATTTTATTTATTTTTTCCTTGCATTTGGACTGAGACAAATACAGTCAACTCTTTTGAGCCTAAGACCTCTGGCCTTGGTTGGTACTATCATTGTGCATGCCTGCTCTACACCTTGTAGACAGGCTCCATAAGTACAAATTCCACTCCTGGCACCTCAAATTGCAAGCCATTTCTGATTACATATCTTTTTCTGCTTACATGTATTCATACCATCCTAAGCCAGCCACGGCTATGTAACGGAATAGTTAAAATTTCCCTCGCCTTTTCTTTTCCCCCTCATCCCGGTTCTTCACCATTTGCTTTTCCATTTACATTTTATAAAGATTTCAGCAAATATAATTACATTGTCTTCCAAACACCAAGTATCTTGTGGTGGTAAGAAGTTAACGCAGAATGTTGTGGTTGAATATTATTTTCCATTCTGGGTCTTCAGCCTCCACTGAGCCCTACATACTCAGTGAACTTTCCATGATTCCACAGGAATACTTGCCAGGTTCCTTTTTCTCAGGTCAGAATCAATGAAGCAGTCCTTAGAAGTTCTCCTTTTATCTCCCCACCCCAAAGTATCAGTTTTCCTAATGAAAGTGTGCCAGTCTTTGTGGAGAAAACTGGAAAAAGGACCAAGTATTTACATTTCTGAGTCTTCTATCATCTTTCCTCAATGTAATCTGGCTTTCCTTTCTCCAAGTACACAGAGATGGCCACACACAATTCCCTTTGAGAACTGATTGAGAGGCCAAAACTGTTCATGTTTATGACTGAAGTTAAATTTCTCCCCATTGCCAGAACTCTACTGCTTATGCCAACGAAGTTAGAATCTTCTAGCATGTGTAGTGTACTTGTAAGAACAACATCAGGAACCTAAACAATCTTAATTCTAGAATAGATTTAATTCTCTGATTGTTTCAATAATTTCTGATTGCTCCCCATCTAATTGCTATACCATGGTGAAAGACAGATTGTTCTGATTAGGGCTCTGAGTGCAGTCAGCTACCGTAAACACAGGCATACTACAATAACATGCACCATGTATGTTTCAGTTTTACCCTGTAGTACCTGCTATTCTCACAGTGAGGTCTCACTTACATAGTTCTTCAAAGATGCTGTGTCTCTGCTCACAAATTTATTTCTCAGTTCCATAAATGTATGTCCTCCAGAACTTCCTAGCATGCCAAATAGATCATTGATGACAAAGGCACTATAAAACTCCATCTCCCTAAACCTTTTAGTATCTTCCTGTAGATGAAACCAAGGCAGCTTGGACATCAATAACTTGCTTTGGCTTGGTTTCCACCAATGAAATTGGCCATTATATCTCTGTGCAATTCCCTGAACTACAATATTAAATTCAGATCCTTAATTGAATACTGTATTTTTATTGTGAGTCTGACTCCCTGAGAATAAGGAGTGATATATACTGGAGGTTCAGTCTTAAAGAATAGGAGACTCAAGAGCCAGGAAAAGAGAATGGATACTTCATTTTGTGTCTGCACATAGGGGAACAAAAAGGTCCCAGCTCAGAGCCATCCGACAGGAGGATTTATACTTCATCCTGTGGGAAAAGCAACTAGTGTGTTCTATTCAGGCATTAAACATTTTTTTCTTTTTTTTTCTATTCAGGCTCACATATTTTTGAAAGGGAGATTTGCTTTACTTGATCTACTGATTCAAAAGGTAATTTCATCCAGATACATACTCACAGCAGACATGCCAAAATAATATTTAAGTAATTTTGGGCAATGGCCTGGTCAAAATGCTAAATAAAGGTGACCATTACTGTCTATTTAAACACAGACAGGACGTTAGAAACATTAGTCATCTTTATCTTGGGGCCGCACGTTGGTCATGAGAAACAGAAAAAAAAATATTCTCTACATTATTAGAAAGGCATCATTCTTTGCCAGGAGGTAACAGCTACAGATGGTCAGCAAGAAAAGGCCCTCTGCAGACTTGTAATCTGTTGACTGTCAAACCTATCACCTGAAGAAAGTTCTGGGTAACAGTACACTGGGACAGCTCAAAGATAAAACAAAACACTAAAGAAATGAAATTAAGCTGTTAGAATTCAAGCTTTCTATCTACAGCAATAACTGACAGTTTTGTTTTAGAATAATGTCATTCCTATTTCAAACACAGGTATTATTAAGTTAAAAATGCAATTTAAAATGATTTTAAGTAAAATTGAAACCAGCAAATAAAAAGTATGTCCCTGTGAAGAATGAGACTTACGGGAATGTGATTATTACACTCTGAAAGTAATGCATCTTTATTTTAGAAGATGGAATGGAAAGAAAGATAACGTTAGGGAAATAATTATAACAGCTCACAAGTTTTTACATTTGGTGCTAGCTTTGCTTTGTCATATATGCAGAATCAATGTTGACCTAAACTATTTTATAGAGACCCATATGAAAGAATAGACAAGAAGTTATCGTAAAGTCCATTAAAATACATTAGTTTTGAATGTTTTTAGAAAAACAGTTGAAAAAGTCTAATGTTTTGCTGAAAGCACAGAAGTATTCGGCTTTGAAGGAATTCCATCTACTAGAAACACACCTACTCATTAAAATGCTTTGCTGAGTTTGAACTTTAAAGTGCAATTTCTATTCTAGAGAATAAAAATAGCCATATTTAATTCAGATTGAATGTTTCTAGCAATGGCTAAATGGATTTCCTAAACTATCTTAAAACTAACACTCTTGATGAAAATAATAAGTTTTAAAATTCAAAGTTTTATTACTAACACTGAAAAGACATTGGGATCACTCTACCATTTCATTCTTTGTAGCTGGGAAAATAAATATTAAAGATTCCATTCAAACTTTGAAATTACTCTGTGTAACTCTATAGACATGTTTATTATAGTTGTTAAAGAAATTATTTTCCTATTGTTGAATAGGTGCCAATCTCTGCTATACTTTCTCTTGGAAATTACATTCTTTATTATATAACAGGTATTTATTTTGAATTTTTTAAAACCTTTTCATGTGTGTGTGTTTTTGTTTTTTTGGGGGGGTTCTGGTCGTAGGGCCTGAATTCTGGGTCTGGGCACTGTCCCTCAGCTCTTCAGCTCAAGGCTAGCGCTCTACCACTTGAGCCATAGCGCCACTTCCGACTTCTTTCTTTTTGCTTATGTGGTGCTGAGGAATTGAACCCAGGGCCTCAGGCATGCATGGCAAGCGCTCTACCACTGAGCCACCTTCCCAGCCTTATTTTGAATTTTTTATATAGAGTCACACATATATCATAAAATGGTAGTTTGTGTGTATGTGTGTGTTGGTGTTTGTGTGTGTGTGTGTGTGTGTGTGTGTGTGTGTGTGATTTTTCTCCTGCTAGTTCTGTGTTCTCTGTGGACTACTAATCATAACTTACAAGAGATAAATAAAATAATGGAATCAAGATTTTATATTTCTATCTCTCATAATGCATTTTAATTTGTAGAACTTTTAGGTTTCTTGTTTTTTGTTTTTGTTTTTTTGGTAGAGAAAGTACCTGAGCACTTACATAGATGTTAGATTTCCTTTTAGTGTTTATGTATACTTTTAGTCCCTAAGACTAAATGTTAATTACAATTAGTATTTCCTACTTTATGATTTTAAAATTATATGATGCACTTGAAAAAAGTCTAGATACTAAGAAAGGTGTATATCTGGCCACAGATGGGTCATAGCTCTAATCCAAACTACTCAGGAGGCTCAAACATGAGGATCAAAATTCAAAGGCAAACTAGTCAGGATAGTTCATGAGATTTTATCTCCAATAAACCACAAAAGCCAAAAATGCAGCTGTGTCTAAAGTGGTAGAACATCTGACTTCACTGAAAAAAAAAACAAAAACCTAAGGGGCAGTGGGCAGACACAAAATTTAAGATCCTTGGTGTGTGCATATGCACACACACACAACAAAGAAAAGCCATAGAGCTAATACTAGAATTAAATTCAAAAATCTCTGCTAGACAGACAATTTATAAACATATTTATACTTGAACCCTTACAATATAGGTTTTAAAATATGAAATTTTCTTAAATATGAAATTTTCTTTTTTTGAAGAGGCTGAAGGGAGTAATAACACTTTGAAATTAGGATATACTTGTATTTTAATGGGAATGATATTATGCAAAAATAAACCAAACATCAATTCAGTTATAATATTTTTATTGAAATGATTGTATTAATCAATAATCCCTCAATTTACCACAATAAAATATAGATACAAGTAAGAATAATAATTTGCATAACATCAAAAATAATTTAACAGCTCATATATTAAATAAGTCTGAATGTTTTATTTTTTAAAGTAAAATAGTGATATTCTATGCACACAGAAGTGTAAACCCCTACCATATTTAAGATATATTAAAATGAAACAGATTTTTCAATCATCTTTCAACTTTTCTCTGTTGTAGAAATTCAGAGATTTCTAGTTACAGGTTGGCATGAACTTATGTTTATCTCTCTCTACTTTCTATGAAGACCAATTAGATGTTCTTTTTTATTACATTTTTATTGTAAAAATACCATACAGAGGGGTAACGGCTACATGAGTAAGGTAATGAGTACATTTCCTATCCAGCATTGTTATTCCCTCCTTAGTTTATCCCCTACCATCCCTTCCCTCACCTCCTCCCAACCCCCCCCAAGTTGTAAAGTTCGTTTTCAACATAGTATCTTGTACATCTCAATGTTACAATAGGTCAACCTGTATCTTTGTTTCAGCATTTTGTTATTTTCCTTCCCCTTCACAAGTTAGAAAAATGTATATATAAGATGCAGGGAACCAGAATCAAGTACAGTGAAAAAAGGGGTTGCAACATGGGGGAAGAACATACAAAAGAAACCAAAAAAATCACATAGTGCATTATAAGTACATTAAAATCCACCGCAATAAAGATAAAACCTCTTGTGTCTCTATTTTGGGGTTCATTTCACTTAGCATCATCTTGTATGGTCATATGCACATAGCTTTTGAGTTTTTCTGCTTGTCTGGGAAGATTATCCTAGACCTATACTTAGTTATTGCAAATAAGGGGAACCATGGGTCCTATGTTTCTTTAGGCCTGGCTTACTTAACTTCATATGATTTTTTCCATGTCTTTCCAGTTTCCAATAATTGGGACAGTGCCATTCTTTCTGATTGAGGCATGGAATTCCGGACATCTATAATGAAAACTTTTTTTTTTTTTTTTTTTTTTTTTTTTGTGGGTTGTAGGGCTTGAACTCTGGGCCTGGGCTCTGTCCCTCAGCTCTTCAGCTCAAGGCAAGCGCTCTACCACTTGAGCCACAGGGCCACTTCCGGTTTTCTAGTGGTTTATTGAAGATAGGAGTCTCAAGGTCTTTCCTTCCCAGGCTGGCTTTGAGCCGCAATCCTCAGATCTCAGCCTCCTGAGTAGCTAGGATTACAGGCATGAGCCACCGGCGCCCCGCTTTATAATGAAAACTTTAAAAACCTGAAAAAGGAAGTTAAAGCAGAAATAAGGAAGTGGAAAAACCTCCCTTATTTCTGCTTGGGAGGATTAACTTTGTGAAAATGGCAATACTGCCAAAGGCTATCTACAATGTCCCAACCTCATTCTTCAATGAAATAAAAAAGCAATTCAAAAAGTCCTGTGGAACAATAAAAGACCCTGAAGAGAAAAAAAAAAAAAAATCCTTAGCAGAAAGAACAGTGCTGGAGGAATATCAGTACCAAATTTCAAACTCTACTACAAAGCCATAGTCATCCTAACAGTTTGGTACTGGCACAAGAGCAGACCTGAAGACCAATGGAAAAGAACCGAAGACCCAGAAATGAACCCACAGACCTATAGCCACCTAATCTTTGATAAGGGAGCTAAGATGATTATTAGTGAAACAAAATAACCTGCGCTCACAGAGTCATGAAGAGTAAAACAGAAAACAAGAATATTTTGGCAATGTAGAAAGCATATGTAGCAGTGATAAGGGTCAGCATAAGAAGAAACAGGGCAAGTCTTTGAGATCTTTGTGCACAGCAGGAAACAGCTCCTCCCAAGCCTTATCAGAGCTAGGAAAGTAGCACCTGGAGACTGTACCAGAGTTTTTCTAGAATTCCGGCCCTCTAGCAGGGCTGAAGGTAGAATGACAAAATGATAATAAGGGTTCTCAAGGATTTTTGAGAACTATTACTATTAACTCATGGGAAGAAGTATCTCGGGGACTCTGAGAGACTAATTACACATTGACTTGTATGAAGAAAAACAAAGAAAATAGAAAAAAAAGTTAACAATAGCAAACAGAAAGCAATACCTGTGATAAACTCAAACACATCCTACATTTAGACTCCTATATTAGCACAGTTACATAATTCCCTACTGTAATTAGTCTATCTTTTCCTCATGTTCACAAGGATACATGCTTCCTTTACAATTAAGGGGTGTTTATTTGTAAGGCTATGATGCATGCAGCAAGCAATTCAGTTGGCTTCAGTGAAAATTGGCCTGTTGGACTGATGAGGGATATTACATATTTTGTCCTTATGTAATAATTTTAAGGTCCCTAATAAGAAAAATTTAGCAACATTTGAAAAAAAAATCTGAGTTCAACTGGATTATTATCTGTGATGACATAGCACTTGTATTTTTAAAAGCAAATTAAAGTTACCTTTTAAAGTTCTTATTCTACTCATTTAAATTATTGCTGATTTAAGGTTTTGTTTAATTTCACCATTGGGAAGGATAGACCTCATTCTGAATGTAGCTCTGACTTTTAGATCCATGGGGTGCTGATGACTTTCATACCTTTTTTTTGATGACTCCTCATTTACAAAGTCTCAGATATTAATTAATATTAATAGGACCTGGCTAAAATCTGTAACTAATCAATCAAAGTTCTGGGATTGTTGAACCTTGGAATTCTGGAGCATGGTAAGCTCTTGAAATACGTTTACACTGAGTGTGATCTCTCTGTATTAGTACATGGTTAGAAATATTAAATAAGATGGGCTGAGAGGGATAAGTGAGGATACTGAGAGGGAAGACATTGATCAAGATGTATTGTGCTTATATACTGCTTTGTAAAATGGTAACCTCTTTGTACAGCTACCTAAAGATAACAAAAAAATATTTCTAAAACAAATAAATCTCAAGAAGAACATTAATTTATGAAAACGTGGAAAATATTCAATAACCTTATTCACTTCATAAATGAAATTATTTTACTCAATAGCTAAAAGATACTGTTAAAAAATAAAGTTAAAATGTGTCTGTAGATGAAAAATCTACAAAGAAAATCACTTTGCTGTTTGAAATTGTAATGAAGTGTATCCTGAGAAGCTGAATTAATTATGAAGCACATTGCATTGAGTGCCCCAACAATTATATTGTGTCTCTTTTGTCTTCTTCTCTAGTCATCAAACACTTTTCACAGAGGTACTCAAGTGATGGTTTTGCTGACCAGTGGATGCCTGACATGTCCATATCAAACAGAGACTCTTGCAAAAGTTCCTAACCATGTTAAAATGCACAAGAGAGCTCCCTATAGAAAGCAGTTACCCAGGTGAAAATAGTAATAGTCCTAAGTTTAGGAATAGTGTTCTATGTCTTTTCTTTTTTTCAAACCCATCTTTTCCCTTAGTGGGGCAACAGTGACATATGCCTAAAAACATAGCTATACAGGAGACTGAAATCTGAGAATTATGATTTGAAGCCAGTATGGACAGGAAAGTCTCTGGGACTCTTATCTCCAAATAACAAAAACAACAACAAAAGTGGAGGTGTGACTTGAGTGATAGAGTTCTAGCCTTGAGCACAAAACCTCAGGGACAGCTCCCAGACCCCAAGTTTAAGCCCTAGGACTAGCATCATATAATTATAAGTACAAATACATATACATATAAATATGTAAATTTATCCCTGTATAATATTACATGTGTCACAATGAACCAATTGTATAATTGAAAACCTTATTTCAATGAGTAAGAATCAGAATCAATGATTTTAACATTCTATATATTTCTTAAACATCTGTTGCTTCACCTTGAAAGTGTTATTGGATCCCTCTAAGATAGTTGTGTGTCTACTTTTTATGAGTACGTTTTAGGTAAGTAAATAATTCAATAAAGAAATTTCACATTGACAATTAAGTAAATAATTTACATCAAAGCGATATAAACATCCCATATTTGAAATGCAAGGTTGGTTTTAATTTCAGGAACAACAGCCCCAGTGGTAACATCATGTGACGCCCTATCGATATTATAAGGCAGAATACTTCTGGAATACGAAAATAATTAAAGAATTTTGGATTTAATTTGGATAAAAAGGTATAGCATAAAGTTAAAATTTAAATGTACAGGGTTTTGGGGGAATTCCTCATTTACATTAGTACAGTGTCATGACCCTTTCATGACATTTCAGTAAAAGATGGACCACATTGATACCATAAAATTTATAGTGGAAATAAAACAGGAATGAGTAGCTGAAGGGAGAAGAGAAAATAGAAACAGAGGAAAAGCCAAAAATAAAACAAAAGAAACTTGTTACAAAAAGTTTCAGCAAAAGTTTATAAGAAGATTTTATTTATATCACCAAGACAACCTTAAAGAATGTTTGAGAACATAAACCCCAACTGAAGTGGTTCTCATTACTAGACCACAACAATCACACTGCATTATTTGCTTCGAATCAAATATAAAAATGATATAGACAGACCAAGAAAATTATAAACAAATAAACACAAAAGAAATGAACACTCTTCCTGGCACCGGTGGCTCATGCCTGTAATCCTAGCTACTCAGGAGGCTGAGATCTGAGGATCACCGTTCAAAGCCAGCCAGGGGAAGAAAGTCCGTGAAACTCTTATCTCCAATAAACCACAAGAAAACCGGAAATAGCGCTGTAGCTCAAGTGGTAGAGAGCTAGCTTTGACTGAAGAGCTGAGTAACAGTGCCCACTCCCAGAGTTCAAACCCCATGACTGAAAAAAATAAAAGAAGAAACAAACACTTATGAAAAGAGTAAGTACACCAGAATGTACTTACTTTCTGAGGCAGATCCCTCAGAAGAATTCCAGAAGTCATTGTTACCAAATGAAAGATATAATGAGAATATTGTCCTGGAGATCTTGGACAGAACAGCTGCATTTGTGTTTTAAGCAACTTGTCAAATTTCCTTATAAAAATGAAATTGTTAGGACATATTAACTATATCCTAACATATACACTCTTCCTCTTTATTATATTTTTATATGGGTTTCTATATCACTTTGTACACATAAATATGAAATACAGTATCTACAATGTTTGGTATATCTAAATTCTACAACTGCTTATACTAATGCTCTGGGAAATCTCACCAACCATTCAGTCACTAATTCAATAATAGCAACTTCCAGTCCTGTGAATTCTATTCATAAAAAGTGTCCTACCTACACCACAAATTTAGTCTTTTAAACCATAGTGCATTGTATTTTTATCTTTAAATATTTAGACATACAAAATTTTATTACTATATTATAATTTCCTACAATGTTCAACATTAAATCATTCTGAATAAGCATGCAGAGCTGAAGCAATAGGCTACATCATAGAGCATTTTTGTACTGTAGATTATGCCATGTAGAATTTTGTAAGCA
This sequence comes from Dipodomys spectabilis, assembly GCF_019054845.1. Classification (NCBI taxonomy): domain Eukaryota; kingdom Metazoa; phylum Chordata; class Mammalia; order Rodentia; family Heteromyidae; genus Dipodomys; species Dipodomys spectabilis. The sequence goes on along the minus strand of NW_024871117.1, from coordinate 2,726,557 downwards.
CATTCCAGAACATTTCTCAGAATGTATTTCATTATTAAGTAATGTATAACTGCATAATGAATGTATGTAAGTAATATTTGTATTTCTTGTATTTGAAGTTTTAGAATTTTTGACACTTGTTATTAGGAAATATTGTTAGAACTAAGAAGCATGGAAAATGTTTGTGAGCAAACTTCTTAACTGTGTGTCCAAAACAATTGCAACCCTATTGGTTCTCAATGTTTCCATTACACCTTAATAAAATAAACACATTTACTCTTACATCATGGGGAAAAACCTTTACCTATCACTCTCTAAGATCCATGTCTACACTTTGTACTTCCTCCTCTTGAAGAATGTTCAAGCTAGATTACTGAAGAAACCGCATGTCACAATGATGGGGGGAGAAGTTTGTTAGAGGAGAAGAGGAGAAAGACAGACACACTCTTCCTAAACACAACTCTAGACTAGTTAGCTTTGTACATATGAGCCTTCCTCCCTGGTGATTTTATAATGATTCTTGTAATCTACATTTCATGATTTTTTAAAAGTATAACAGTTTATTACTCCTATTGGATTTGAAAATGCCATACATGTGGTCCTTTAGACTACCAATTTAAGTAATTAATTTCAAATTGTTATCTCTGTATTTGACATGGGGGATGTTGAAATAACTGTTTTGTGATTGAGCTGAAAGATTTGTGGAGTACTATGAGTCAAAGTGTTTAACTCTGCTAATGTGAAGTTAAATGGTTTTAAAGTTATGAATTGGAATAGAAAGATAGTACACTGCCATGTTATTTTCAGGTGAAAATATAAAATGAAAATATCTTTTTTATTATTTTTTCCTGTCAGTCCTGGGACTTGAACTCTGGGTCTGGATGCTGTCCCTAAGCTATTCAGCTTGGGCCACAGCTTGAGCCACAGCACTACTTCCAGTTTTCTGGTGGTTAATTGGAGATAAATGTCTCATGGACTTTCCTGCTTGGGCTGGTGTTGAACACATATTTCAGCCTTCTGAGTAGCTAGGATTAAAGGCATAAGCCACCAGTGCCTGGCAAAATGAAACTATCTTAATTAAACCTAGCCACAAAAATCTAATTTACAAAGAGGCCTAGGATAACATCAACTGTGGGTTAGAGGAAGTAACAGTAGACACTCTTTACCTTAAGTAGCCATTTTTTTCTGTGCTCATCTTGGACTTTACCCCTTCAAAACTGCTATGCTCACCTGGACTATGCCATTTCATCTGTGTCTTGGGTTCATTGCTTATGCAAAATGATGACCAGCTTTTCAAAGTTGTGATTTTGGTAATCATGCTAATGTAGTAAATATAGAAAAGCTAAAGTCATGATTGAAAACTGTTCTATATCAATAATTGTTAGCAGCTGTGATGATTTTATATTTGCAATGTAATATTGAATATTCTTTTAAAATAAAATATTCTTTCCAGATGTCAATACAGAAAATATTTTTGTTTTATTTTTAATTTAATTTTATTACTAAGGTGAATTACAGAGGGGTGAAAGTTGCATACACTAGGTAATGAGTACATTTTTTTTAGAACATTGTTATTCCCTCTCTCATTTTTCTCCCGCTTTCCTTCCCCTCCAATGCCCCCATCCAGGTGGTAAAGTTCATTTCAACACACTGTCTTGTGAGCATCCCTGTTGAATTGGTTATTTACATCAAGAAAAACCACACAGAAATGGATCTGTTTTATGGTGGTAGTAGTAGTCATTTTTGATGGTATTACCAATCAAATCTTTCTCCTTCTCAGATGTTAAAAATGGTTACTGTTTCTGATTTACGAGAGCTATTTAATTATGGACGTGTGTGTGTGTGTGTGTGTGTGTGTGTGTGTGTGTGTGTGTGTGTGTGTGAAAGAGAGAGAAATGCATACTCATTGACATAAGTGACTTGGATAAAGTATGACCTTCCTGATTGCTCTTCCTAAATCATTCATTTTCTAAAAAAAAAAACCAAAAAATACATGACATAGGTGAGTTTAGAAAACATACACAGACACATTTTTCTAAACTTGTGGTCTTATATTCCATTTCTTTGGGGATCATGAGCCATTTTTGCTTGTTTGTCTTGCAGGTTAATTGTATGAACTTCAGGCTACATATTCCAGTACTTAGCTTAGCTCTGAATCCACTTGACTGCACAAAGACCTCTCCTTAGCTTTCTTTTTTTATGGTTTGTCTGATGTAAATGGCCTCTTTTGTGACCTATAGAAATAACACTTCATTTTAAAAAGAATATTCAAAATACATTAAAGAGATTAAAGACCTAATGCTTGGGTTTTGACCCCATCAGAGCTGACACACTGAGGGCTTTTGCTTCTGAATCCCGAAGACAAAATAAGTACCTTTTATTATGACCTTGAGATTCAGACATTTTCTTACTGTACCATTAATAGAAGATGAGCATTAGATCAGCCTGAAACTTTCAGTAATATGCACATCAAGCAAAACTTTAAATGTAATAGGGTTAAATATTGTTAAAGAAATGTCCTTTACACCCAACTATTAACTGGTTGAAAGGTTTCTACTAATTGTAATTTTAGTAAACTACCCACTGAAGACATCTCGAAGTATAAAAGAGAGAAAATTAAGCCTACTCCAGTTGGTGTAGGAAAAAAGACAACTACATAACAACAGTATGATCATCAAATATAATAATAGAGTGGTATTGCTTCTTTAACATTTAAATAAATGCTGAAATGATTGCTATGATTAGCATTTGGTGATTGTTCATATCAAGGATTTCCTGCAAAGGCAATGCTGATATACTGTGCAAATACTTCCTTGTTATGAATTATTGTTTCTACAATGATAGATAGATAGATAAATAGATAAATAGATAGATAGATACAGATATATACAGATCTATCTATCTATCTATCAGTCTATCTATCTATCTCTCTATCTATCTACCTAGCTATCCATCTATATGACAGGATTGTCACATCTTTGATCTTTCTCATATTCTATTCTCAAGATATGGTCTGTAGTTTCATTACCATTAATTATTAGTATGTTGAAAGATGTAAATCTAATTCTTCCTTCTTTATCCTAATATGTCTCTTCCAAAAGTTCATGGTTAGTGTTAAGGTATCTCTGCTGCACAAAACCACTTCTGGAATTGTAGAATGTGCAGTTCTCTATTCTAAGTGCTGGCTTGGGCTTGGTCAGTTCTTTCATAATTTTGACCTCTACTCATAGAGGCCAATAGCAGTGTATACCCACTGTGACAAACAAAAATGGTCCTTAGCTGTAATAAACACACCTGGGCACAGGAGGGAGGCAGGAGAACCACGCAGCATCACTGATCCACTTCAGTACTTCTCACATCATTTTTATAGTTTTTAAAATATATATATAATTCATTCTCTTGCTTTTCTAAACAGCATTTACACAATGTCACATCACGATACTTAACATGTTTTATCTGCTAGCTTTTAAATAACACATTCTCTGAGGCATGGTCCTTGTCTATGGCAGTATCCTAAAACAAATTAGAACAGCCACACTCTGAACTTCCCTGAGAGTCAGGGAGTTCTTCAAGAGAAGATAGAATGTGGGCATATTGACAAAAGTGCAATAACAACCAAAGTACAAATAATAGCTACCTATCTTTCTTTATGTTTCTTTTTTCTTTCTTTCTTTCCTTTCTTTCTTGCTTCTTCCATTTTTATATATTTCCTTTCTCCTTCCCTCATTTATTTTTTCCTTCTCTCTTATTCTTTCTCTCCCCTCCACTCACTCACTTCTTTCCTTCCTCTCTCTTTCTATCTCTCTCTGTCTCTCAGAATCTTACCTCTATCCCTTTTGCTTTTTGCTCAAAGCTGGTGCCCTACCACTTGGATTACTGTTTCATTTCTGTCATTTTTTGATGGTTAATTGAAAATAATAATCTCTATGGAGTTTCCTCACTGGACTGGCTACAAACTGCAATCTTCCGATCTCAGCCTCCTTATTAGCTAGGACTACAAGTATCATATGTTGGTGCCTGGCCTATCCATGCATTTCTACATTTCTATTTGTTTTTGCCAGTGTCATGGTTTGTACCGATACTTCCCTTAAAGCCATGAAGTCATGAATCCTAAGTGTTAGGATTGTAACTGTGACAATATCCTCAGCCTGTAAGTTTATCTCTGAAATATGTCAGTGAGTAGAGAATTCCTCTTTAATGTAAATACAGTATGCTATGCCAGAGAGAAAGACTCCCCTGAAGTGTGCCATCATAAAGACAGAGGTGATGTCCACTAAGCAAGTGAACAATGCAGTCATTGGTCAACAGATATGCATGGGGTTAAGAAATAGTTACTTAATTTAATTTGACTGTATTCACAGTTAATAAATGAATAAGTGAGTGGCTAAAGCATGGATGCATTCGATTTTCTGTAAGGTAGTGAAAATGTGTCCATGTTCTCCATCAGCCAGCAGTGGATCTACTTCCTCCCTCATCCACAGGCACTAGTCTGTCAAACAGGACACATGTGTCAAAGCTTGCTGTAAATACGTGATGCCTGTAAGCCAAGATGCAGATAAGTAGCTAAATAAATGAGCTGGTGCTGAAATTCAATTCCAGAAAAAGTGTGTTCATTTATCCTTGAGGTTGTCTATAAAAGCATGTGTGCAAACAAGAGATCTGTTTGTATGCAATCTGCACAGATACCATACTTATCAACGTGCCAAAGTAGTACCCTTTAGTAAAAGTACCCAGGTTGTATCTCGGAAACAGAACTCAATCTTGGTTTCAAATGATGGTATGATATCCACTGAACAACTTTATCATGTTGCTTGCCTTGTAAAATGTTAAGGCTGCGATCAGATTGATTTTAATTTACTCTCTTGGCCTAGATCCACTCCAGTACTTGTAGCATGCTGTCAGCAATATTTCCTTATTGAATGTCAATGAGGTGTTCCACTGTGATTTCTCGTTTCTAAGCCAATATTCTAAACAAACTACAAAATACATGTTGATTGACAGAGAATAGCATCTTGTTTGTTTCATAACAGAGACATTATATTTTAAATTTCCAATGAGCACATAATATACTCTAAGGAGGAGTAGAACTCTGTACCTATCTTATATATCTGATAAGTATATTAAAAAACATTTATCTGTCTGTCTAATCTTTGTACATATATACATTCAAGAAGATTTGGGTAATTTAAGCATTACTAAAATTTTTACAAGTCAGACAATTAAAGGTGTAGCTAATACAATTGGAAGGTTTCTGTTTTTAGTTGTCATGGATATATGGTTTAGGGAACTTCCTTTGAAGCTTTTCCTTGTTGGTACTAGTCTGGGGTTTGAATTTTGTGCCAAGGTGCTGTCCATAAGTTTCTGTTGCTCAAAGCCAGTACCCTTCCACTTGAGCCACAGCTCCACTTCTGGCTTTCTTGGGAATTTATTAGAGATAAGAGTCTCATGCACTTTGCTGCTCGGACTGGCTTCAACCCATGATACTTAGATCTTAGCATCTTGAGTAGCTAGGATTATAGACATGAACCACAGGCACAAGGCAAAGATATTTTTTGAAACAAGATTCTACATTTTAAAATACATAGTCTATTTGCAAAAAATTCTTAGCTATTAGTACTGTAGAAGTAATTGCATACCTTAAAACTAACCTATCCATGTAGCATTACTTTTAGCACCCAGTTACTCTGATAAATTTTAAATACTATTTCACTTACATCTGAATTTTAAGAATACATTTGTTCTACAAAGCTATGATCATGTATAGAGCCTTTGGTTTAAGTTTCAAGAAAACTCTTTATTGAGCAGCATGCTGGCATGGGCTTATCATGATATTATGAAAGGAAGATATGACGATGACCAATTCCAGGCCAGTCTAGACAGCATGGGCAGTTCCAAAATAGCCTTGTGTAGTTGGTGACGCCCTACCTTAAACAATAACAACAAAATGAATAACAACAACAAAAAACAGCCAAGCAAACACAAGACCTCCTAAGTTCTTCATTTGATTAGAAATATTCAAATGGGAAGAACACATGTATTAATTCTATTATGCAAATCTCTCAACATAACTTAAACATCGATAATGTATGCATCTGCATAAGTTCAGGGTGATCATGATCAAGGCTTTAATTAATTGTCCACACATGTTTCATACTTTGTAGTATCTATATTTTAAAATGACTCTCAGCTAAGATGTAAAGTAGGATATCGCTCTTTCTAACAGGATTGGCTTGTTAAAATAAAGGACATGTTGTGGCTGTTTGTCTCCAAGGGAAGTCATTTGTTTCCTGGTATTTAGGCTTGTATTTTTAGATGTGACTAATAATTCCTATGCAAGAGCATTTCTGCCCAGAGGATTAATTGTAGCTATCATGCCCTCACAGCCATCAATGGATGCCACCTCCTCCTGTGAAACCACAATGCTGTCAGACACTTGAGTGACACTTCCCCTGTCCAGGCCCCAGAAAATCCCACCTGGACAGGCAGCTGCTGCAGGGCTTTGGCGAGCTTCCAGAAATTGCTCATTTCATGCTTTTGCCTCTTAACTTGCACATGGAGTGTGCGATGAAGTGCTCAATGTTCAGTGAAATGATGTATAGCTCGTGCATCTTGAACAGACAGAATTTTACACATTTTAAGGTTTGCAGTGAGAGGCACCATGTATTATGTAAAATTCCAATATCCCAAATGTACTGAAGATAAAAATAAATAAATAAAGATGCCTGCCCTACTTGGCATAAACTCTCTTGGTGGCACAACCTGATCTTTTACAACAGAGAGGATTGAGATAGAGAAAGAGAGGCGCGCACACACACACACACACACACACTCAAAGAAGGAGTAGGAGAGAGAGACACAGAGACAGAGAGAAACAGAGACAGAGGGGAATAGACACAGAGAAGAGACTGATTCTTTAGTGAGGTAATTTATGCTCTTCTGTGGATATAGTATCATGTCTGTTGACAGTATGTACACTTCAGGTGACGTGCTATAGCATACATTCACAAGTGAGAAGTGGAGACTATACCTTAGAGTTATAAAACCCTGCCCTCATAAGTGCAGATGAGTAAAACCGGAGTCTAGACTTTGGGGATGTGCAAAAGTGCACAAGTTTTCTGATACGATACTAGTATGAAGATATTTCTGACCCATCAAGGACCTCGATATAATTGAAGCAGGTATAATTTGTTGATATATTACTTTAAATTGTGCAGAATTGACCCATGAGAATAACTTTATTTGCTCAGATTACAGAATCAATTCAGATAAGATGTCGTGGCTTCATGTTGATTTTACAGATCTAATTAACTGAGTAGTGAAAAGATGCACTTTGGAAAAAATGTCACATTGCTGTACTTTTGTTTACATTCACTGCTTTATTATTAAATGAATGGAAGAAAAAATGAACAACCAGATGAAGAGTTAGATAAAGCCAAGTATGTAGAAAAACTTAAAAATTCCTTTTTCTTTTCTTGGTTTACTACTATCCTTCCAATATGGAAGTTTTCTAAACTTTATCTTAGTAGTGTATATTATATAGTATTTTTATAACATGTAATCAATATTACCACCTGTAAAATAATTTCTGTCTGTGGACTAGAATAAGAAAAAAACATCTTATTACTTTATTCCATTGTAAGCTTTAAGTTTTCTATATTTCCTAAAGCATATTTTTAAGCAAAATTGCCTTTTCAGAAACTTTATCAATCATTATTCATGCTGTCACTTAAGCTCAACAGATAATTTTCAAAATAGTAATCAGTAGGAAATATGTACATTAAGATGAGAAAATGACTCTTTTTGCCAAGCACTTGTTCAACATGACTTCCACTAAGTTATTTTAAAGAAAATTAGTGCAGCGTTAAACCAATTTTAGTGATTTATAATCACTAGGAGTGTCCCTCGAAGTGGTTCCAAAATTAATGATCAGTTTGTAGTTTAAGTAACTACCTTTAGCAATGGCTTTCTCTAAGTGGAACTTCCTTAAGAGCAGCACTTTGACTTAATTACAGTGACAGTTCATGTTTATCACCCTTTGGCTGCAGTGGGGAATCTTAAAATGAATTAACATAAATGCAATTCTTTTCTCTCATGAGGCACAGGAGTAAATGAAGCAATGTATGACATGAAGAAAAATTCTAAAAATAGTCTCACTTGTCAACAGAAACCAGGACATTGAACTTAACTGTATAAGTTAATGGTGCCTATGAAACCAATTACAGAAATCCTTGCAAAACATTCCCAGATGCTTGGGTTTGTTTCTTTTCCTTGGCGCTGATGATTTTTGACAATAGTATCCAAAATACAGAACTAATAACACCTATTGTTGTCTACTAAGTATTTTCCTATTTGTATCCTGTGTAATAAACTATCATTTACAATTTATTTATTTATTTATTATCAAAATCAGAGAATTGTCATTTTAAGTTCTTATTCTTCTTCCACCTAAGAAAGTGCAATAATACTGGAAACTATTTACATTCTCTCATTCAATTTCCCATGAGAATTAAGGAAACTACTTTATTGTTTAGACATTCTATAAGCATAAAAATGTTTTAATAAATCACACAGAAGAGTTTACAGTAGGATCATGTGAGATGACACAATACTCTCCCCCTTACTTTTTTATATATTTTTAATTGTAAAAATACTGTGCAGACGGGGTTACAGTCACATAAGTAAGGTAAGGAGTACATTTCCTATGGAGCATTGTTACCTCCTCCTCCTACTTTGTTTTTCCCCTACCATCCCTTCATTCCCCACCTCCCCTACTCCTTCCCCCACTCCCACCCCGGCCAAGTTATAAAGTTCATTTTCAACATAATGTCTCTTACTCTCATTGTTACAATGGGTCAACCTGTATCCTTATTTCAGTATTTTGTTATTTCCCTTCCCCTCCCCAAATTAGAAAAATGTGTATGCAAGATGCAGGGCACCGACATCAAATACAGTGAAAACAGGGATTATACCATGGGGGAAGAACATGCAAGAGAAACAAAAAAAAATCACATCTTTTAAATACGTTAACAACAATAGTAAGAAAGAAAAACCAGTTATGTCTCTATCTTGGGGCTCATTTCACTTAACATCATTTTATATGGTAATAAGTACATAGCTTTTGACAAGTAGAAAAAGTCAAAAGCTTTGTACATATAACCATACTCTTCCCTTTCTAAAGAAAATTTGCTATAGAAAGTTCAATAGATATAAGACACTGAGGATAGTACCAAATTCCTTCACATGCTGCCTATAAGGTGTCACACTTACAATTATCACACACAATATTAGTGCATTTTGCACTCTGAGATGTAACAAACTAGGCCAGTTTTCTTTGCTCATCTCAATTTAATGGAGAGAAGATTCATTCTTACTGTAGATTTCAGTCACCATAGATGTAATTTTTATTGTTGTTTTGATTCAATTTTTTTTCATTCAGTATCAATTCAAAATTCCCCATTCTCCTCATGTGAATTAAAAGAAGCATTTCTTTTCTGGCATATCTAAGCATTCAGTCATTAAGGAGTCATAATAAAGTAAAATGATTGACTTCAATACAAGTATAGCACGTGACAATGGCTGATCAGATCACAGCTACGAAATGACTAATGGGCAGTTAACACTTGAACTACGGAGAACCTCGACCATGAGTGTTTGGATGGTGTAGGATTCCATCACTTTTCTCAGAATGGTGCACATTTTTAAATTTTATTTCTGATATTCACAATTTAGGTTCTGACTCCCGTTGACCACGTCTGTCTGAAACATTTAAATCCAAGCTTCCGTGGAAGGGAGACTACTATACTGATAAAATGCATGAGTCTTACACACCTCTTAATGTTATTTAGAGAATATAAATTCAATAGCATGAAGAAACATGAGAGTAATTCAGTAATAAAGAAACACATACTCCTCTTTTACTACGTTTTTCTTTTACTGAAACTTATAGTTGTACTTACTTCCTTGTTTACGTAGTTTATTTTTAATTTTATGGTACTGGGGTTGGAATTCAAGGTTCCACTTTTGCTTGGCTTGCTTACACAATTGATGATCTGTCACATGACTCTGGCAGCCAACCGTATTTTTAGTGGTTGGTTTGGAGATTATCACAGACTTTTCTTCCTGGGCTGGCTTCACAGTTCAATCATCTAGATCTCAGCCTTCTAGGTAGGTAACATTATAACCACCCATGTCAGGCCTATAATGTACTTGTTTGTTCCCTTTGCAACTAACTGTTAGATACACATCAAGAAACATAAGAAACTGAGATATTTCACTGACATAAGGTTATTAGCATTCAAACAATTTCAGTCACTGGATAATTTACTTTCAAATATTTAATGCATCTACAAAATAATTTTATTCATAAAACTATTAATAATTAAATTATGTTCCTATTAATACTTACTGAATGTGAGCACATGGAGTTTCTAATAATAAATTATCAAAGGGAAAATAGCATTTAATAAAAAATGTTATGACCATCTTCATCTCAAATTTTTAAAAACCAAGTTAATAATAATAATAATATAAAAAGAAGTGGAGGGGGCTGGGAAGGTGGCTCAGTGGTAGAGAGCTTGCCTTGCATGCATGAGGCCCTGGGTTTGATTCCTCAACACCACATAAGCAAAAAGAAAAAAGCTGGAAGTGGCGCTGTGGCTCAAGTGGTAGAGCACTAGCCTGGAGGTGAAGAGCTGAGAGTTCAGGCCCCACGACCGGACCCCCTCCCCCCCCCAAAAAAGAAGTAGAGCAATCTAAGCTCTATCTGCACTTCTACAACACTTCAATCATTCTAAGATTGTGAATCTACCTCCATGATGTTCTGCCTAAAATGAAGACATTCACTTAAACTAGGGCTTCATGAATTCAACACAGTTGAATTCAATCCAATCAGAGAATAAATCTTTAGTCTTAGGACTTTACCATACAGCCATGTCTACACCTGTAAACTTATTTCAAACTATGTATTTATAGTATAATAAAATGTACTATGTGCAATAAAGCTGTCATTTAAAGAAATATGTAACTTCTGATATCCTCAAGTGATATTAATGCATGGGATAATTCTGTCTTCTGTTAAAAGCTATCTTCCTTCCTTTAAGCAACCAAGCAAGCAAGCAAACAACAACAACAAAAAAGACAGAATTAAAATAAAAAGGTGTAAAAAGGGTGATTACCTGCTTAAACAATGAGAAAAAAAAGTGTGTCCTATAAATTCCTGTAAATGCAGGAAGGTTCATATTGTTTATTTTTTTGTAAAAATACTGTACAGAGGGGTTACAATTACATGTTCATATTCTATATAATGATAAAAATAGTGTGCAGATAAAAAACAGTGCATCATAATATTCATCATCATGTGAGAAGTAAATAAATACCCTGTGGAATAATGGGTAAGAAGAAAGCACCTTCCCTCCCCCTTGTAGTAAATAAATGCATGCCCATTGGGATGAATTGCTGTAGTTGACTGCCTCTTTAAATTTGAGGAAGCTAAATATGTACTACATTCCTGCAAGGAATAGTAAATAGATTCCTCTTTACATATGAAGGCACACACACACACATGCACACACACACACACACACACACACACACACACACACACACACACACACACGGTATTTGTCAGTTGCTAATCTGCTTGTTCAACACAGGATTAGTGATAGGCTTTAATAAAAACATAAATAACAGTCCCTGCCAGACTTCCTTTGCACTGGCTATGTGAACAAAAAGCATGGGCAGCTAAATTAATCTTAAATTTATTAGGTCATTTTACTGAGACACTTGGAGCAATGTTCAAATGATTTAAAGACACCATCTCCAGTACTGACTCAGTACTGAGGACACTTTGTCAGTTAAAGGATGCTCTTGGATTATCCTGGATATCTATGCAGGAAGCCACTGTGGCACCAGCATTTATGTCAACTAAAACTATCTCTAGATTCATGAGAGCAGGCCATGCTTGTCACACACTGAGTCATGAAATCGTTTAAAATTGTGTGACAAGAGTTAATATACCAACAGATATGTAGACAAGTTAGGCCGGGTGAAGCGGATGCTCTTGGGAAAGAAGAATAAGGAGTTCATAGCTTACAGGACCTTTATCTATAAACTGTGGTCTCAGACTATATATTTTGGAACATTTTTTCCAATATGCCATAAAAATACTACTTGCAAAAGGCATATTTATAATGATAATTGTTTTTAGTCTATAAAAGGGCTAGCTTTGTGCATATAAAAACAATAAAAGTCAGCTTCTCTATTCCTTGTGGTAATTGTACAACACGTAAAACACTTTGTATTTTTCTATTTGAATGAAGTAACTTATTCAATGAAAAAATATCATCTTCTCTCTCCCTTATAGTAAATGTACAGTATGTAAAACACATTATAATCCTTCCATTAGAATGAAAATCTTGATTCTTTCCTGGGCGCTGTCCATCAGCTCTTTAGCTCAAGGCTAGTGCTCTACCACTTGAACCACAGTGCTACATGAGGCTTTTTCAGCTTTGTGGTGCTGAGGAATCGAACCCAGGGCCTCATGCATGCAAGGCAAGCACTCTTCCACTGAGCCACCTTCCTAGCCCCTGATTCAGTATTTGATAATTAATTGTGCACTTACTTATAACTGCTCATGTAGATCTAAAATTATCAGGATAAAACTATCTAAGATAAATGTAGATTGGTGACAATTTTGTGGAATACCTATTAGTATACCTATTTGTTGAATACCTATTCACATGAACTAAAAAACTATGTGTACCGAACTCTAGATTTGTTGTCCTGGAACCTTAAATTAGCTACTTTGTTCAGCACCATAGCACTACTTGTTCCACAGCTTATGAAATAAGCATTATTACCGATAATTAAAACTTATAAATCAAAAATAGCCATGAGTCAAAGTGAAAGCAAATTGTGAAATTTTGCGAAAACTATGTGACATTCCCACTGGGGCTTGAACACTGGGTCTGAGCACTGTCCCTCACTTCTTCAGCTCAAGGCAAACTCTCTACCACTTGAGCCACAGAGCCACTTCCAGTTTTCTGGTGGTTTATTGGAGGTAAGAGTTTCACAGCCTTTCCTGCCCAGGTTGGCTTTGAACTGCCATCCTCAAATCTCAGCCTCCTGAGTAGCAAGGGTTACAGGTATGAGCCACCGGGGCCCGCCTGCCACTGCCTTATTGAATATGTCTTCTATACATGAACAATGCAATCATTAAGCCATTATACATAAACCATCACGAAACAGTCTAAATCATTATATATTTAGTAAGTTCAGTTTTGACAGATAAAGCCTATCTGTTGAATGTCACCAGGCCTGCGCTGCATAACTGGATTATAGGTGGCTCTTTTGGTTTGGTAAGGCTCACACTGAACTCAACTTTATGGAGTGCACTCCACTGGGAACACAGAGTATAAAATCTGGTCTTCCAGACCTGTGTCTCCAATGATTGAACATGTAGCATTACATAGAATGAAGAGGAACAAAAATGCAGCTTGAGATTAGAAGAAAAGACATAAGCCCTAACATATTTGGGTGCATATATGCCTAGTGATATATTAGAAGTGTGGTTTGTGTATGTGTATGTGTGTGTTACCAAAGTAAACTTGTTTTATAGGGCTACAGATATTTCATGTAATTACAAAAAGGATCTTGATGTAATACTACTCAGATTGCAAAAAGTGTAAAATAAACCACTTGATATTTCACATATATATGTTTAATTCTGCGCATACATTAAAATGCACAGATATATCTCAAAAATTGGATGTTCATGAATTAGAAGGCAATATTTGGGCTCTAAGTCATCTTAATTTACTTTAATGGTGCAGGTACATTTTGAGCTCATTTTGTAGGATGTATGCTGACAGTGTCTAAAGGAAAATTCATTTCTTTTATAGAAAGTTTGTATTTCAAAAGTTAAGCAAAGCCAAGTTTCATAGCCAAACTAAAATGAGGAAATTAATATAGAAGTTATTTTAAATAATTTATGTTGTAAATATCTAGTCCATTTTTCACCTCTTGAATATAAATACATATATATGACATTTAAATTACATAACATGTTTATGTAGTTTACATGTATGCTATAGCATGGTAAGATTGGAGATAAGGGGAGTTGCTAAGTAAGCATCTTTGTTATGATTGGAAGGGGATAAAGAGAGAACAAAAGCAGTAGTTATCATTCCATTTTCTCCTTGTGAAGAGTAACTTGCTTTTATATATTTTCAGATTTTATAACATATAGTAAACTACATCAATTTCCTCATATACTCTGAACAAACTGCACCTCTCTTTTACACTTTTCTTGTTTTCCTACAATTAGTTAAATTAAACTATATGAAAATATATTCCAGGGATAGTAGAGTAACCTCTCTGGGGATGAAATTTATAAATGCATTTTATACATCATGTATCATATATTTCACCAACTTGTGTTCAATATGTTCAATATGTCTTGATAGTAAGTTACTTAACATCAATTTACTATACTTAGTGGTTAAAGAGGTATTTTTTTCTGAATGCATTAAGAGAATTTATAGAAGCCATGTTCCAAAGAATAAACACATTGAGTGGAGGACCTTAGTAATAAATGATGCACTGAATGAAAGACACTCTCCTGAATGTCTATTTTTACTTTTCTCTTTCTCAATTATGAACCTTATATGGGGCAGATATTTCGGCAAATGTTTATGGTAGATCCAAAAATAATAATAATTTAGTGCTGTTTTTGGCAATCAATTTTGCATAATCAATTTGATCTTATATTGAACTTCCTTTATGTTTATTCAATGAATACTATAGAAATTTCTGTATGTATCACTTGCCCACAATCTTCTTAAGGAATCTATTTATTTTTCCTGTACCTTCACATAATAACTTTCAATCCTGCAGAGACATATAAACTATGCCATTTAATAAAAATATTCAAGCTTCGATGATCTTGTTCACACAACTGACACAGCTTCTTTACTCCTATCTGCTATTCTTACTTTCACTCCTTCTACTAGAAAAGAAAGGAAAATAAAAGCAATAAATGAAAGTGGAACATGCATCTGAAATTTAATATTTTGCCACCCTTTCATTTCCTGCCTGGTTTATATAATCTAGACCATTATATCAGGTGTATATAGCAAATATATTAAAAAAATAAATCCACTACTTTCTCATTCTGACACCCTAAAAGATTAGATAAACAAATTTGTGTGGTGCTTGAACACTTGGCCTGCACGCTGTTCCTGAGCTCTTCAGCTCAAGGCCAGCACTCTATCACTTGAGCCACAGCTCCATTTCTGGCTTTCTGGTAGTTAATTGGAGATAACAGTCTCAGGGACTTTCCTGCCTGGACTGTCTTTGAACCATGATCCTCAGATCTCAGCCTCCTGAGTATAGTATAAAAGGTGTGAGCCAGTGGTGCTTGGCTTTTGTTTGCTTTATTCAAAACCCATCACATAAGGTAAAAATTTAATAGAGGTCAATGAATCAAACTATTGAAGCCTACTTTTCTGTGGCTCTCCAGATCTTTTTGTGTCTAAGTCTCTGATTCCACTGGGTCACATGACTGAAGACTCTTCAAAAGTAAGCAAAGTCTTAAATCATATCGGACACCCATGCAAGTCATTCCACAGCTGACCATGGAAGACTGTTAATGACATAAAACATTTTCTTACAGGGGACATGTGTTGATGGGAGGACTTCTTTCACCATTTGACCAGCCTGCCTCCGTTTTACCTTTCTCACAGTACTGCTTGAATTTTTTTCCTCTGGAAAGATTTTGATTCCCAACACACAAGTCTACATTTCAGAAACACAAACCTAGCCATCAGGGAATTTATTTTCAAAAGTCAGAAGAAACCTGAGTATTTCTACCATCTATGTTTTATTCTTCAAGAGAGCCAACTTGTTTCTTTTGTAAAATTAAATACTAATCTTATATGGGTATTCATTTGTCTGTCAGAAGACAGGTAATATACAAGAGGTTGGCAAGGTATGGTATAGTAATTCGAGTTCATTCACGGGTTGTTTATCTGGTGCTGAAAAAAAATCTCATAATGCTTTTGGGAAAGAATAATGAGTTCATACTGGGATGTTTCACAGAACTGTACGTTTCCTGTTCAGGTCATGATTAATCGATGTCTGTGAAATCCATTGTAAGAAAATCAAATGTGTAGTCCCGTAGTTAATATTAAATATTGATCAACAGTCTCCAGATTTTATGTAAGAAGAAAAGCACTCAAAGCAAATATTTTACAAAACATTCTGCACAACAGGAGTCCGATTTGAACTCCTAACATATTAAACTTTGGGCAGCTCCATTTATTCTGATTCAAGTTTGTCCTAATTTCATTTAAATCTAACTACTTCCCTGAAATTGTCATCAGAGTAATTCACCTATACATTGCTACTACTACATGTAACACTCAGTTATTCAGTTTTTCTTTTTTTTTGGATCCGATCATGGGGCCTGAACTCTAGGTCTGGGCGCTGTCCCTCAGCTCTTCAGCTCAAAGCTAGCGCTCTACCACTTGAGCCACAGCACCACTTCCGGCTTTTTTTTCTTTTTGCTTATGTGGTCCTGAGGAATCGAACCCAGGGCCTCAGGCAAGCAAGGCAAGCGCTCAACCACTGAGCCACATTCCCAGCCCTCAGTTTTCCTTTTAATACAGCCTTTTACAATTGTTACTAGCAGAGTTGAGGGTGTTAACTCCAGTTAAGCCATGACTGCCACCCTTTGTTTCTCTCATACTTTTGTGTTATTTTTTTCTGTCTCTTTCTCAGATAAACACGGTACAGGAAGATATTTCAGGAATCAGTTCTTGATCCTCTTCTCTACTCTGCTGTCAATGCTTGAAAAATTCTTTCTTCTACTGAGACAGTGTTAAATACCATCTGTATCCTGGGCTCTGATCTCACAAAGTGCACCTGAGTGACATTTCCCATTGCCAGTTTGACAAATCTGTATGTCTAATAAGCAGCTTAAACTTCATGTCTGCCTCAGAAAACCTGTTTCCTAAGGAAACCTGTCCCTCACCCCAGGCTTCCTCATCTCAATAAATGTCATTTAACTCCCCAGGTGCGCAGGATAAACCTAGGGTGTCACTTTAGTTTCGTTCTTTCTGGCATTTCACAATGAAAGTTTCCCAGCACCCAGCTGATTCTAAAACTAAGGTCTATCTAAAGTTTACACCTGAGTACCACTATAATTGCAATTGCTGTTTGAATCTGTATGCACACAGCAACCTAATAGTCTCTCAGACATTAAGGTTTGCCTATGGACCATTCTCCGTGCAGCATGTAAGGGAATCATTCACCTGTTAAGATCTCATTAGAATGTGCTTCACCTAAAAAGGCTTGTTGGCTTATGTTTGCAATAAAAATAGCATCTTCATCTTTTAAATGCACATAAAACTCTAAACATGTTCTGCTTAGTTTCTACTTCTATAAAGCACATTTCTTCCTCTCAACCTTTGCTGTGTGTCCAATAGGGAATTTTTTTTTTCTGTCAGAGTCCGAAAGACATAGCCTATATTGAGTATGTATGATTTAAATGATTGGAAGTACTTGAGTTATCTACCTCCTATCTTTCAATCACATGATTGCTTGAAACAATTGCATTTTTCTGTATAATTTAGAAGAGATCTCCTTTAAAGTGAATAGTTACCATGAAAATATAGGAAAAAATATATACATACATATATATATATATATATATATGTATAAGGCACTTATTAAATGACACTTGGTAGACTTACTCATCTTTATTATAATTAGTCAGATAATTCAGACATAATAAGTGCATTTTGCAAATCATTAACATATCAAGCAATACATACAAATACCTCATAAATCTAAGTGTACCTCTGAGATATTCTTGAGGAACATTTCAATATATGGAATATAAAAATAACTCTAATGATAATTTTGCCAGAGTATACATTTAGTTGTTTCAGCCTATGTTTTGAATTTATTATCTTTAAGAAATTGTACATAGAAGGTGCCATATAATAGTTTATGAATACAATGCTTCTAGATCACTGACACCCACTTAAACATTCTAACCCTCCCTTCCAATTTTATGATATCTACAATGAGTTCTTGACATTCTTGACGGCATTCTCCTCTTATTCCCCGCTTCATTGGTTTATCTCTTTCCCCTTGTCCTCATCCCCCTCTTGGATGTACATAGTTCCTATTGTTGAATACTTCGTGCTTTGATCTAGCCGTTCTAAAAGATTATGCTCTTTGAACTTTCCATAGAGTCTATTATATTTCAGTTGATTCATTTGCAACTACTTGCCGAAGGTTCAACATGTTTACTTATGGATTTGCAGGTATTTTCTCTCTACTAAAAAAGATAGAAAGCATGCAACTTTTGTTAATATTTCTTGCTATTATGATAATACATTAATTATATAATTATTATATATTTATAGTTACTTATACATAATCTATATATTATATTTATATATAATCATCCATAATTTATATTTTATATAACATATGCAATTATGTATAATTATATAAGTAATATCTCAATATTTGTAATATTTTTCCAAGTCTTTCTATTTCCTTATGTACAATATTGTTCTAATACGTGACTGAAATTGCCTTTTATATATGTACCATATTTTCTTGATTCATTTGTCCAATGAGGGGTATCTTTGTTGATTCTATATATTGGCTATGGTGGATAGTGCTGTGGTTAACATTGTTGTGCTACTGGCTTTTCTACATCATTGTTTATGTCCTGTACCACCTTACACCAGGATCAGTTCAAAATGGAATGAAGATTTCAATGTAAGACTGGAAACCAAGAAAGAATTAGAGGAAAGGGTATTGGAAACACGTGGGCTCCTAGGTACAAATCAATACTTCCTAAACAAAAATTTAGAAGCACAACAGATCAAAGAAAGACTTGATAAAAGGGATTATATCAAACTTAAAAAAATGGTTGTATGGCAAAAGAGAGAGCTAACAAGGTAAGAAGGCCAGGGAATGGGATGAGACTTTTCCATCCGTGCATCAGAGAAGGGCCTAATATCTAGGACACATTTACAGCTCAAAAAATCAAATCCCTGAACAATTTTGCTCTTGAGTGACTTACATATCTTTAAGCAAGTCTTTCAATACTTTGGTCTTGAGCACTGTCCCTGTGCTCTTCAGCTCAAGGTGAGCCCTCTAACACTTGAGCTACATTGCCACTTCTAGTTTTCTAGTGGTTTATTGGACATAAGAGTCTCACAGACTTTCATGCCCAGGCTGGCTTTGAACCATGATCCTCAGATCTCAATCTCCTGAGTCGCTAGTATTATAGGCATGAGCCATTGGTGCTTGACTATCAACACTTTAAAAGTTTAATAACCCCGTCTATATACAACCACAAGAATTACAATGCTCTTCGTTGATGACACTAAAGAATAAATAGCAAAACATAGGAGGAATGAGGCCCTAAATACAGTAAACATTCCATGTGTTCTTTCATAATTAGTAAAGCAATTTGATATTTGTAACAAATAAATTGCAAAATGTGTGAAGTGTTAAAGAATAAAGCCCAATACAAACTACAAATTCTATGCCTTCTCTTATAAGTAGCAAAGCAATTAGGATTTGTCTTTTCATCACCATTTCATCAGAATAATAATCTATCTTGTCTCCACACTCAGAACCAACAACATAAGAAAGCAGCACTGTGCATATAAAAAATAAAATTCCATTAAAAATGTTCTCAAAATGACTGTGTGATAAATATAGAATCATTTGTTTCCTTTAGAAGAAAAAATTGTAAAATATAGAAAAGAAAAAAAAAACATATTTTTCCATTGGAAGTACAATTGAGAATAACATTAAATACAAACTTAAGCCAAGTATTTCTGTTTATTTTCAATCCTTCAACATTCATTATCAGTTCATTATCATTTTCAAGAGTTGATTTTTTTATAGAGATTCTGTTGAATGGGGACATTTAAACTAGCATCTCAATATCGACTTGAAGTATTCATTTATTTAGGATTTTTTACATTTAAATTTATTTGTATTTTTTCTGCATTGTATTCTAAAAGATTTGAAAAGCCTGCTAATGCATGTAATAGTATAATATGATAATAAAGTAAATAGAAAGTAATC
Organism: Dipodomys spectabilis; assembly: GCF_019054845.1. Lineage (NCBI taxonomy): Eukaryota > Metazoa > Chordata > Mammalia > Rodentia > Heteromyidae > Dipodomys > Dipodomys spectabilis. The sequence goes on along the minus strand of NW_024871117.1, from coordinate 2,706,457 downwards.
TAGAACAAAATGAGTATGGATTATACCAAAACACAAGCAAATATGAATAATAGTAAGGGACACTACTAACACAAATGCAGGAGAAAAACAATTATTAAGTTCAAGCTGAAGTTCGTTTTAAAGGGCATATCAGTAATTAAGAGAAACATAATAAGTGTTTTCGTATTCTTATTTGATACAAAACACTTTTGTTTGCCACAGAAAGGGATATTTTCTTATAGTCAGTTGAAAAAGTTAAAGCAACATCTGAAGTGAAGTGGGCAAGAAGTGGAGATGTAACAGATACAATCATCAAGAGCAATTCTCACATGCACTTAACAGAAATTCCCTGAGAGAGCTAAAAGAAGACAGACAAACTCACAAAGCTCCTGATTCTCAGCACTAGAGTGGCAGTAATAATTCTCAGCACTAGATACTTTAATTGTAAGCACTGGCAGAGTAGAAATGTAAGAAATTATTGAAAGAAAGTTGCATTTGTAATTTTTATGGAAACAACACAAAAATAAACAAGGAGAGTGAGGGCAATCAAGAATGAAAGTGGATGGTCATTCAGGACACAAAGAATTTTAAAGGCCTCTCAATATACTTACAGGGATCTTTGACATAAGAATCAAGGAGTAAAAGACTAGGACATGACAAACTAAAGTAGAACAGTAGAACATTGGGAAAGAAGAAAGAGGGAAATAAGTAAGATTAATACTCCCTCTGTACCATACAAAGTAGATAGGATGCAAATTATTTTAAAAAATATTTGAAGAGTTGAATTCATTAAAGAAAGAGGTCATTAAATACTTGTTCATTGGTCACCGCTTATGTGGAGACCATTCAAAGTCTTCTTTCCTTCTCTATACCACACTTTTAGAACCTGTTAAGTCCCAGAGATATAAAGCTAGGAAAGTAGCTATAGATTTGTTGCTCAAATAAAAACAAATAGCTTGTTCCCCTACTCCTGATAGTGAAACTGGCAGATAAGTAGTTTTAACCCATAAAACAAAATAAAGGTCAGAGAAACAACTGACTACATAGTATAGAAATCCCAATAAAATGGCATACAAATAACAAAAGAAAAAGACAACAGAAAATAGAAATTTTTGACTGAATTTGTACTTTTATTTCATGGACATTCATCAGAAATATGTCAAACTATAAACAATTTCTATAAAAATTATAGAAACCACTTTTGAATACAAACTTGTAAGAAAATTTATTAAGAATCAATGGTCTTAAAAGATAAAGTAACTATAAGTTATGAACCAAGCTTTTATGAATTTATTTACAGTATCATATATGTTTTGGGAAAGAAAAATTTTGTTTCATTTTTATTTTCTGAAGCAATTCTTGCTAGTCTTGTAACTTGCTTTAAAAATCATTTGAGATTTAAGTCAGAAATCCAAGATTGATAAAAGCCTCAGTTACTAGACTGGTGTAATTAGTATTAAACTGGAATAATTAACAGTTAACTTATTATTTATGGTCATTACCTGTAAAAAGCACCAACACTATATACATGAATGAAGATGCTTTTAATCTGATAAAGGTGGGAACACATTTATCTGTTTGTAGATATCTAATTGAAATATTTTCTTCATTTACAATAAGAATTAAAAAGACATTTGGAAGAAAATTATGAAGGAAATAATATTCAGATCTTAAAACTCCCTGAGATGCTCAAAAAGTAAAATCAATTTTATCCAGAATCATCTTGAAGTTATGATAATGGGAAGTGATTGGTTGCAAAGGTGGTCAAGTTTGTGTGATCGGTTTTATATGAGAAAACCTAAGGAAGTTCTTGTTTTCTACACCTTATGTGACTTTGTGGAATTGCTAACAGTCAGCAAATCACTTTTTCTAGTGTTACACCAGCAAGGAGAAGGCTTGTCAGGAAAGAATGCTACTTTGTGCATGTCTAATAACCCTCTATTTGGCGCATAGAAGGTAAGGCTACTTCATATTCTGTTACAGCACTGAACATAAAAGTTGATGATTTTATGTGTTCTGTAACACAAATTAGTCCTTATTTTGCATTAAAAAAGATAAGACAAAATTGAGAGGTTCTTTACATTTAATTCATAGGCAGTTCTTATTCAAAAGTTTCAATAGCTATGTTTGTGTGTGTGTGTTGTGCAGCCAACATGCATAAGTGTGGATACTAGTTCAGGGCTCTGTGCTTTCACTGGACATTTTGCTCAGAGTTGGCACTCTACCACTTGAGCTCGCCCTTCACTTTTGAATTTTTGATGAGTGCTTGAAAAAATAGTCTCAAGATTTATCTGCCGCATACATTAGAAGCCATTCTGAATCACCAGTTTCCAAGATATACATGATTTTTTATCAACATTTTCTATATTATTTTAAGTTTCAATGATTGCTATCACATTTAGCTGTTAGATTTGCTAAAACTCTGCAAAAGCATTATAACTGACTAAAAAGTTAGTTAAAAGACAAAGTGACTTAAGTTAAAAATCATTCTCTCCTAATCCCTACATAAAGACACAGTAGCTATTATTCAAATATGCTCTTTCTTGTACATCAGATAAATGATCGATCTTCTACCCAAAAAGTCAATATACTGTAATTTAATTTGTAATACGTACACACATAATTAAAGTAACTTATTGAAACCAGAGCTTGATCCCTCAGAAAATAATTGAGTAGAACTTTCTCCTAACTAAGGGAGTTATAACTTTTCCTTCATCTTATTTCTTGGCTTGGGAAGGATTTCATATGATAAAAGAAGTTTTCAAGAATATGAAAGCTATCAAATACATGCAAGTAAAAAATTCACTTTCAACTCTGAGTTAAGTGAGTCATAAAAAAGACAAGGTTAGCAATTTCTCCTAAAGGGAGCTGGAAGTCATGGGGAACCTAAATAGGATCTGAAAGTCAGGTTTTCTAAATTGCAGAGTGCAAAATTTCACTTTAGCAATTTGTCAAGTTTCCTGAGTCATATCTCTGTAAGCTCTTATAAGAGCCCAGTCTCAATTATCCTTTACACTATTATATACTATACCAAGTTATACATATTATATATCCTTGCATGAGTACAAATATTAAGGATTCATTTTCTCACTGGAGAGTTAAAGAAATTCAGTGTTCTCAAATTAAATTCATAGCATAAAATGTGTCCTCTGTAAAGATTTTTTTAAATTCAGTATAATGTAAATATGCATAAAATATTAAGTTAAAGAGGAAACATATGTAATATCTCTCTGTTGAGGGGAACATGGCAAAACATAAAGCAAAATGTAATTAATAGTGTCAATTCAAAATTATTACTCAAAAACATAAAGCAACACAAGGAAGTTGATGTTAATGATGTTATGGAAACATGAAAGTAGATTTTATAAGAAGGAGTTGTAGCAATGAGATACACAAGACATTATGTTGAAAAACTGAACAATGAACTTTACAATTGGGGGGGTGTAGCTGTGGAGGTGGGAGGGAAGGGAGGGTAGGGGGGAAAACAAAGGAGTAGGTGTAACAATGCTTGATAGGAAATGTACTCATTACCTTGCTCAAGTAACTGTAACCCCTCTGTACAGAATTTTTACAATAATTTTTGGCTCAGGAGGAGGGGGAGAGGGGAGGAGAAGAGGCGGAGTGGGGGGGTGGGGAGGAGGCAGGAGGGAAGATAGGAAGGGATGGGAAAGGGAAACAAAGGAAGAGGCAACAATGTTTGATACGAAATGTGCTCGTTAACTTGTTCATATAATTGTAACCACTCTGTACAGTATTTTCACAATTAAAAAAAATAAGGAAAATGAATGAATGAATGAATGAATGAATGAATAAATAAATGCCGGGTGTGGGAAGGTAGCTCAGTGGTAGAGTGCTTGCCTTAAATGTATGAGGCCCGAAAGTGGCGCTGTAGCTCAAGTGGTAGAGTGCTCGCCTTGAGCTGAAGAGCTGAGGGACAGCGCCCAGGCCCAGAGTTCAAGCCCCACGACCGACAAAAAAAAAAAAAAAATGTATGAGGCCCTGGGTTTGATTCCTTAGCACCACATAAGCAGAAAAAGCCAGAAGTGGCGCTGTGGCTCAAGTGATAGAGCATTAGCCTTGATTTGAAGAACTGAGGGTCAGTGTCCAGGCCCATAGTTCAGGTCCCACAATCTACCAAAGAACAAACAAACAAACAACAACAACAACAAAAACAGAAACAGAGCAGTAGCTTACTAGGCTTAAACAAAATAAAGCTCGTGGACTCTGAGTTCAATCCCAGTACTGGGAGAAAAAAAAAATCAGATCTGGAAGTCTGGCTCAAACAAAAGATCACCAGCTTCATAAGCATAATAAGCATAAGGTCTGATTTCAAGTTCCACCAAATGATAATAGTAATAATAATAGTAACAACAGTGTTATAAAGAGCTCCAAATATGTTTCAGTTGGTATCATTTTAAGAACTTTGGGTTAGTTATACTAATTTAGGTGTATTATGAATCAGAACAGATGCTAAGGACAGTCTTATAGTGAAACTCTGTAATAAACCTAACTGATCAAATTAAAAGTCCTAAAATGAGAGTTGGCTTCTTTAAATGTGATCAGGACAGCTCTGCTTCCATTGCTTTCATTACAGAGTCTGATAGTTAAGGCCTCTGTCTCTGGTTAGAGTTTGTTTTCCAACTTCAGTGTACAATAACTTATTCCATTACTCCGTACTTCATGATTTTCTTCTGTCTTTTTTAAATGTATATATAATTTAAGGAAAGCTTTAATTGTTTAATTTTGATTTATTTTTTATAGTATTGAAAATTGTACCCAACATCTTGGGTACAAAGAATCCTACAAGTAAATAAAAACTCAGGCCTTGAGGCATTTTTTAAATATAATTAAAAAATATTTCAAGTCCCATAAATTATTTGGCCATGTGAGAACAGGAAAATGGAACATTTTTTCCATTTAGGAAGATGGAACTTTTTGTTACAATTCCATCCCTTTGTTCATTATCATTAAAGACTTAGGCTGTCCCTGAGATCTTCAGCTTAAGGCTAAGGCTCTATCACTTGAGCCACAGTGCCAACTTCGGGTTTTCTAGTGGTTTACTGGAGATAAGTGTGTCATGGACTTTCCTGATGGGCTGGCTTTGAACCACGATCCTCAGATCTCAGGCTCCTGAATACTAAGGATTACAGGCGTGAGCCACCTGTGCCTGGTTTAAGACTTTTATTTTTTTTTTAATATTTCAAAGCCCATAAATTATTTGGCCAAGTGTGAATATGTAGGAAGATGGAACTTTTCGTCACAATTTAGTTTCATGTTTATTATCATCATTAAGAAGCAGAGGTGCTATCTAAATTATAAATATATGTGAAAACATATATAAGGTTATATTTATATATGCACACAAAAATTGACAAAGGATGGCATTATGGGAGGGTTCAAATTATACAACTCCTCTGAAGTGCTAACAAACAGTTTTACAAAACAAATACCCAATAGCTGAAACATGTTTTGTTGGGGGAAGATGAATGAAGAAAGGAAGAATCAGAAAACACATTCATTATATTCAATGTACATTATGTAATAATTTGAACTGTGTGACTTAAGATGTGAATATAATTGGAAAAAATGGGGGAGAATGTTGGAAGAAGTGACATTGATAAAGATGCATTGTACTCATAATCTCACTTGCTGAACTGAAACCCCTTTGTACAACTAACTAAACTAAGCTGAACTAATTGCAGAGTAAAAAGGAAAAAGAAAGACAGGTAGGAGTTATACCAAACTCTTTAAATTACTGAAAGTCACTTAAACTTAGTGAAATTCTAAGTTATCTTTGCCCAAAATTTTAAAAGTATATTCCTTTGTCACAATTTCCATTAGGTACTGGATGGTGAATGGTGGTTGGGTAATATTAAAGTGCATCTAACTAGCTTCAAATGTCAGACATACTTGATATGTAAACCCATTTATTGCCAGTAAGGTTCCTGTTACATTTCTGGACTTATTCTTTCCTGAGTCAACATTATTCTACCTCAAATTAAGCTGGTGTGAACTGAAATTCTCCATTCTTCAATTTTTATCATCATTGGTTGTCTTCTTCACTTACAACACAGTATACAAATATGATTGCCAACTACTTTAATGTGACAATAAAGATCAGCAATTTTATGTAGTAATCTTTGAACTCATACTAAGGAATGGCAAGAAATTAAAGAAAGGTATTTCAGTGCAGACTATAATTATCCTTTGGATCTTACATATATACTTTAAATATTTGGACACCTAAGAATGTATACTAATGAGAGTTTTCTATCAAAGTGTTGACTTTAGGTTAAAGTTTAAAGTATTTTGCAATTAAACTTTCCTCTTTTTTTTTTGGCTTGGCTTAATTCCTTTAAGAACTCACTAAATTTATTTAAAAGTCAGCCTGCCAGGTATAGGAGCATAGGTGATTATAGTGTATTTGTAAAGAAACTTGGAGAATAGAGATAGTGTTCGAGTCTGTACTGGAACAAAGAATAGAAAAGTAGTATATATATATATATATATATATATATATATATATATATGAGTATATATGTATATGTACATGCATATTACATATATATTACATATAATTATAAACACACACAGATACATATATTTTGTAGGTTCTGGAGGCTGAACTCAGGACCTTGAGCTTCCTCAGCTTTCTTGCTCAGTGCTAAAGCTCTACCACTTGAGCAATGCCTCCAGTCTAGCTTTTTTTCCTCGTTAACTGGGCATGGAATCGCAAGTACTTTTCTGCTTGGCTGACTTTCAACAAAGAGCCTGCAGTTTCATCCTCCCAAGTAGCTATGAGTATAGACCAGAGACACAGGTAAGACAAATATTTATAGATTAAAGAAACTGATTAAATTGTAAGAGTTCACTAGTTCCTAGTAACAAAAAGTGACTAAGTCATGCCTCCTTAGATATCAATAACTCAAATATGACTTACTGTTGTGAAAAAACCTACTGAAGAAATGATACATAATATCCTACTATCCTAATTTACCTGAGATTCAAATTAAGTGAACCACGTCAAGTTGCTGAATGATGCTGCTTTCTATTAAGTAGTAAAAATGCCAATATTGAAAAGAAAACACTTAATACCAAAATAACTACTGGTATATCAATGTTTCCTTTTTGAATTGCATTTTACAGAAATATAATGGCATACTATTTCATTATGTCAGAGTTTGTCACTATTACTTAAGTATAATATTATTTTATTTCTCTTAAAGCAATTAGTATTTCTTTTTTGCCTATACAGTTTCTTATTTTCTTTCTTTCTTTAATCCATTATCTGTGGGGATTAAATTTTCCTTCAGGTGGTAGAAAGGATGTTGAATCTTTACTCTGAATTCAGTTTTAAAACTGTATAAAAAAAGAGGTTTAATATATTGGATTTGCAGTAGGCTTAGCTTAATAGAAATTCCATCTATATATTAACATAAGAAGAAAAGATTGGTTTCATTCAGGAAGATATTATAAGGCCTAAAACTCTTGGCTTGTTTCTCATCTAATTTTTAAAGAAACTCCTTAACTTACATTTCTTCATTAGCTGCTTTATGAAAATGAAATTTCTAGACAAATCCTGGAAAAAGTATGAATATTTTTTTCACTCATCTTTCAGAGACATAGCATGTGCCACATATTTTTATAGCCTCAGGACTATCAGGCAACAATTCATTTGAAATCATATTCAAATGATTCTATAGTACAGGTTTCATTAGTGGAAGGCTTTGTTTATTAAGCTGAATAATGAAAATAGAATATAAACTTGCAATGTTTATTATGCCTAAACATAAAATGTTCTTCTGCCAGAGCCATTAAATATCTTATTCTGCTGACACATAGATTCCTTAAATTTTCAGTAGTACTTGTAAACCTGCACTAGCAAACAGGTAATTACAAATGTCACTAAAACAAGTTGTATTATCCTTTCCAGGCGACTTAGCAGTGTTGTGACACATTTGAAAATCTATTTGAATTATTTTATTTATTAATGTATTTATATTTATAATGCCAACATTCCTCTTAAATATGAAAATGGAAATATATTTTTTCAGGGCTCAAAGGAATCTTAGGCATATGAAAGAACAATTAGAAGGTCATGAATTCAGTTTCTGAGTCAACAACAAACTGACCAATGGGATTTCCCTAATTTCAAGTTGGAACATGATATGTTTCCATAAGCAAATAGTATAGCTCATGTGTAATAATAATTAAAAGTCAAAAGAAAAGAATAAGGCATGCCAGTAATAATTTTGGTCTGATAGTTTAATAACTGACAGTTAAAACCACCATTCTGAAAGAGTAGATTACATTGGTTTTGGTTATTACCAAAACTTTGTTGATTCTGTTTGAATATCCTGTCAAATGCAATATACATTGTATATCATCTTTTTCATTTTTTCTTCTTGCTTCTTAAGGACTGTGATGAAGTACTAGGTAAAATAATAGAATCCAAGATTTATGTGTTCCTGGCCTAAAATCATAACAGAAACCTGGCATGCTGGCATGTGGTGGATAAATGCATACTCTACGACACTCAGCATGTATGATCAGAATCGAAAACAGTCTTCCTGGAGCAGGTTCCCTGTGGAAATAGTCTGATAAATATCATCCTGCTTCAATGACTCTTTTTGGAGTATAGAAAACACATTGAGTAGTGTGAGAAGACTCATTCATTATGGGAAATCCTTGTAAGTGTTATCCAGTTGTTTTCTCTATTTATCTTTCACTCCCTAAAATTAAAACAAAACAAAACAAAACAGTATAATCTTCTGTACACAGGATATTCCTGGTGTTTCCCTCTCAGGAGGAATTCAAGGTCAAGATGACAAGCCAAAACTTTCTTTTTTTTTTCAAATTTTATTTTATTTTATTTGTGAACATACTGTACAGAGGGGTTACAATTACATGGGCAGGATAATGTGTACATTTCTTACCAAGCACTGTAGCCTCCTCCTATGTTTACCCTTCACATCCCTTCCCAGCCCCCCCTCCCCCTCCCCAATCCCAATCCTTCTCCTCCCCTCCCCCACCAACTTTGTAAAACTCGTTTTCAACATGACAACTTGTACTTCTCATTGTTGCAACAGTTCCACCTGAATCCTTAAACGAATTGTTTTTCCCCATCTCCTCCACAAGTTATACTTACATCAAATATAGTGAAAGCAGGGGTTATACTGTGGGGGAGGGACATACAAAGCAACAAAGAGATAATCTTATAAATGCGTTAGAAACACATGCATGAAAGAAAAATCATTAAAATACATATCTAAGGGTTCATTTTCCTGACATCACATTATCTGACCTTTTCCGCTTGACTCATACATATACTAGATATTGCAAATAAAGGAAACAATGGGACCTATGTTTCTTTGGGCCTGACAAGCCAAAACTTTCTAATTCATCTTTTCTACTCAGTCTCCGAAAACCACGCAGGTTATAGACTTATCCTTCCCAGAATAGAAAATTCTAACCAGAGCAAATGTTTATTAATTAAGAAATAAATTGTATTGTAAAACAGCCTTACATTTTCCCAAACTTACTTTTCTCAAATTTTCATTAATGACAATCCCTAGTTCATCCCTAAATACTGGAAAATCACACTGTATTTACTTGTCTTCAGACTTTTCGTAGATAATTCAGGACACTTCTTTGTTATTTGTCCATTTGACATGCAATAAAAATATTAAAAATGATGCTTTATTATTAGTGTCTCTGTTGGATGAGCTATTGTAACAAACACACAAGGATTTAAATCTATTAAAATAATTTTTGTTCTTTTTTCAGTCTTCTTGAGGTGAATGTTTTCTACATGTTCATTTTTTCGAGTAGAATAAATATTACTTTAAAAATGTGGTATATATACACAATGGAATTTAATGCTTCCATCAGAAAGAATGACATTGTCCCATTTGTTAAGAAATGGAAAGACATGGAAATAATTATATTAAGTGAAGTAAGCCAGGCCCAAAGAAACATAGGTCCCATTGGTTCCCTTATTTGCAATTACTAGTATATGTCTGAGACAAGCAGAAACGGTCAGACAAGTTGATGTTAGGCGAAATGAACCCAAAGATAAGGACTCAAATATTTTTTCTTTCTTGCTATTGTTTCTAAAATATTTATAAGATGATTTCTTTGTTGCTTTGTATGTCCCTCCCCCACGGTATAACCCTTGCTTTCACTGTATTTGATGTTGGTATAATTTGTGGAGGGGAAGGGAAAAACCAAATTGTTTAAATAGGGATACAGGTGGACCCATTGCAACAATGAGATGTACAAGTCTTTATGTCAAAAAACAAAGTTTATAGCTTTGGCGCAAGGAGGAACTGGGCGGGGAGGAGGAGGGAGGGGAAGGTGTGGGGGAGATGGGAAGGGGAAACAAAGAGGAAGCAACAATGCTTGATAAGACATGTATTCATTACCTTGCTCATATAATTGTAACCCCTCTGTATGGCATTTTCACAATTAAAAAAATAATAATTCAGGCTCATGCCTGTAATCCTAGCTACTCAGGAGGCTGAGATCAGAGGATCTGAAAGCCGGAAGTGGCTCTGTGGCTCAAGCTGTAGAATGCTTGCCTTGAGCTGTAAGAGCTGAAGGACAGAGCCAGGCCCAGAGTTCAGGGCCCACAACCCACCCCCCCACCCCCCCACCCCCGCAAAAAAAAAAAAAAGGAAATCAGAACTTTAATTTGAATTTGAGAATTTATTGTTACTAAATGTGTTTCTAATTTTCTTTAAGCGGAAAATTCAAAATATGTCTAACATTTCCTCAGAGATGATCATAGCTAAATTTTTTTCTGGTTACTTGTTCATTGCAGCAGAATTCCCCTCTTCCCTCCTCATGCGCTTCTGTCCCCCCTTCCTTTCCTCCTTCCTCTCATCAAAAATTCATCCATAAACTTTGAATTGACCAGCTTTTATGCCCCATGGACTGGGATAGAAGCAGGGGCCATGTTAAGCTGAGCTGTTTGCAGCCTTTGAAAACTTTCATTTTGGTAAAAGACATAAAGAAGAAAGAGGAAGGAGGAGGAGGAGGAGAAAGGGGAGGAGGAGGGGGAAGAAATCCCTAGCTCCAATTGTGTTTCCAGCCCCTTGAGATCTCCCTGTTTCCCTTTGGTCTATCAACTTAAATTCGTGGGGCCCTACTTTGAGGTTGAAGTCAGGAGACTGACTTCCATGACAATCATGGAAGCCACAGCTCCAAGGTTCCCATCACTGACATTCCATTACCTTCTTTCCCACATTCCAGGGAGTCAAACCATGCAAGCTTTCCCTAACTCTCCTGGCCTACTAAGGCCAAGACCATGGAAAGAAGGAAGATGAGGAAGCTTTAGGCTCCCATAAGTAACCTAAAAGCCTGTCTTAACTCCACAGATAGTTTTGAAGGACACACTGGAATTTAGGGTCAAAAAGAAGAGACCAGACCAGTAGATAAGTTAAAAGGGAATTCTTTTGCAGTAAAAATTCTGAGCACCGAGGAGTATTTTTAATCACAGTTTTAATGATTAAAGAATGAGTATGTGAAAGAAAGAACCCTGGAGAAAACTGTGGAAGGAGGTGCAGCCCAGAAAACTGAAAGATACTGTCCATGGGGGAGGCTAGAGGGAACATCTGTCTTTGCATCATGAGAGACCAACAGTGGAGAGAACTGAGATTAGCAGATTTTCATCAGAGTTTCACTAGAATCTTATTTTCAAAATGTTCGTGTTATCTAACAGGAAATGCAAAGGGAGCACAGTCCGAAGGGTAACATGAAATCCTCAAAGAATGGTCCCTCCTTCCACCTATTGCTCCACTTACAAGGCCATGTGCGATAGCAACTAGGGACATAGATCTTGAAGTCAGGCAGCTGTGGGAGACACAGGGCTATGTCTCTGATTAGCTGTAAGACATGGCAAGAACTACTCAACCACTTGGCCCTCACCTGTAAAGTAAGGATAATTATAGAACATGCAAAATGTGTGAAAGATTGCCTGACCCAGAGCAAGGCATCAGTACTTGTTAAATATCACAGACTTCAATTCAATTACAGAAATGATACAGTGAAAATGGTCACTGTTATCAGAACAAAAAAGGCATAACAGTACTTTGTTCCTTTATAACTCTGTGATCAAAGAATAATATCTTCTTCTAGGTATTGCATAGCTGTGGACAGCCTGGAAGGCAGAAAGTTATAAGGGCTTAATTTAAAGTCATCTCAGTCAGGTGAATTATCATATTTTAATAAGTTCCTACATCAGAGTAGTAAGCCTGAGGCAATTCTCGACTGTGTAGGTTGAGCTGAAGAGGCAGCCCAGAAGGAAAGTGTAAACAAATCTAGAGTTCATACGCAGCTAATAGAATGATGAGAATAAGATTTATATTCAATAGAAGGGAAAGCTATAAAGTAATTTAGGCAAATTGGCCATTTAACAGCTATGGCCAGCTAATACTGTAATATAGATATCATTCTAAACTCTTTTCGATCTTTCAGAATCATCTGTTCAATATTCATCAAAAATATAGCTATATCCATAATAGTTTGTAAGCAAACCTAACATTCTCTTCACTGTGAAGAAAACTCAATTGCCTTAAGTACTTAAAATAAATTGCTATCTAAAAGAAGCTCACCTGAATTGCAGCTAGAGAGCTGTTTCCCTAATGTGTTAACAAATTAACCCCTTCTCACACTGTAGTATTTTCAAATTGCAAAGGGTGCGGCTCTAAGTGCATTTAAAAGTCTTAGCAATTATGATCACTCAGAAGGTAGATGAAGGAATGCTTAAGACAGTATTAGGAAAGATGAAAGTCAGATTTTGTCAGCACACTCATCATTAATTATCTTTAAATAATTCTGTATAAATGTGTCACTGTATGGTATGTAGTTGCTTTTACTCATTTCTAATAAAGCATATCTTTACAAGACTATAAAAAGTAAAGGAAAATTAGGCTTCCCTAACTACCAACATAAGATCAACATTTTCCACTGAAAAATTTTCCCCTGCAATTTTATCTTCAAATTACTTACTTTCAAGAATAGAAATAAAGATGCCACGTTGTATTAGTTTTTCCTAAAAGGTTGATGTAAGTAATCATGTTTTTCTTCAAGTTGGGATGGTCCTAGGCATATTAGAACAAATTATTTGTCAATAGAATTCTCTCACATTGCAGCAATTTAATTTGTGTGTAATTGTGTATACAGCATGAATTAACTTTTTAAAGAATGTGGCCTCAGAATGCAAATGTGCCCAAATGCCCAGAAAATATTATTTGAATATAAATTTAGGAAAAAAAGTAAATAAGCCTTTATTATTTTCCCTCAAAATTAGAATCTTTCATTTCCAATGATTGTTAGTCTTTGTGCAGTCACACAGCAGACAGAGCATATAAGCAGTTTCTTCGTTTCCTTCAACATTTTCTTGGTAGAAATAGCACATGAATTACATACTTCTCCAGAAGAAAAATTGATCTGCTATATAATTTTGTTTACTCATTTTTATCTCAAATTATTCCTTTTTTGTATTGCTATAATTTAGGTTTAGAGTTCAATTAGCAAAATTATAGTGTTTTTTTTTCCTGTGGGGAGTGTCTTTTAAATAAAATGGTTTAACCAAGAAACTGCTTTGTGACTTACTGTATTTATCTCAGCATGTATTCTCCTTCTCTCTAGTTGGGCCAATTAGAGGCATAACAAAGGAAAGCCTTTAGCTATTTCACAACTATACTGCTCAATATCAGCCTTTATAATATATATATACATATGTATGTATATGTATAAAGAAACCTCAGAGAAAGCATTGCAATCTCTTATACAATTTATAGGCGTAAGTTATAATTCAAATAAATGAATTAATGTGTATTTCCCTTGTGTTTCTGTGTATTTCTCTGGGCCACACAGATTATTGTCTTGCTAAAGGAGAAAATACCAATACATAGCTAAAACTGACTAATTTGAATGATACTGTATATTCATAAATGTCAGGTATTATGTTAACACATCTTTCTTGGGATAAATTATTTTCAGTTATACTTTATACCATTTTCATTTTCAGACTCAAAATATTGTTCATAAATGATCATGATATTAACGAGTGGAAAAGAGAATATACCCAGCCACATCTCTGTTGTGCAAGTTTTCTCCTGAACCTTCGTCTTGAAGACATTCCTTCAGAGAACAGTGGAATGAGTGGTACCTTTTACAAGAGCAAATATGTCTTCTGTCTAATAGTCAAAAGAGAAGGACAAAAAGAGTATTCTTTATGTTACATATCAGTGAGGGCATCCCCAAAATCTTGTAAGATATTAACACATTAACGCTTATAAAGCAGTACCAATTAGACCACAGCACTAGCTGAATTTGATTTCCTTTAACAAGTTGTCATAATGTTAAGAGGTGAAACCAAATTACAAGCAGTTTAAATTCTACAAGCTAGCTATGAATATGTGCATCTACAATACAAGTGTATTTAGGCTGCTTCTAAAGACATAGTTAGGTCAATGTTTATGTCCTTTTCTATTTTATCTTCTATGTATGCATGCCTAATATGATTTCAAATAATAAGACATTCTTTTCTGTTTTTTGTTTGCTTATTTGTTTTGTATTTCCTTGGTGATCACATTGATGATCACTGCATATGTAAATAGGACATTGGTATATATTATTTTGTAAACCCTCTATGCTTATCTCCTAACTGTTATAATGGACAAAATTTTATCTGATTTTATCACTCTAGACCAAGGAGACTAGAGTGTATAGTTTTAAATTTAATTATTGGTTATGGACTCACAGAATCAGAAAGTGATATAAAATTTTTGATGTTCAGCCAGGTACTGGTGGCTCACGCCTGTAATCTTAGCTACTCAAGAGGCTGATCTGAGGATCACAGTTCAAAGCCAGCCCTGTCAGGAAAGTCTGTGAGACTCTTATCTCCAATAAACCACTAGAAAACTGGAAGTTGCGCAGTGGCTCAAGCGGTAGAGCACTCTCCTTGAGATGAAGAGCACAGTGACAGCTTCCAAGCCCAGAGTTCAAGCACCACAATCGACAAAAAGAAAAGAAAAGAAAAGAAAAAGGTTCCTAGATCTCTGTTTCAACAATGAAGCTCTGTCTTGAAGCAATATCTCTTAAGGGAGGGAGAGAATTGGGCCAGTAGAGCAAGCAACGTAGTTGAAAAGCAATCAAAGAGGCCTCACAAACACCAAAAGGAATTCCACGTCATCTATGTGACCATCAACACCATCCTCCACAGACAAGCTGTAGAATGATGAGGTACTTGTTGTTGTTAAACCAATTTTCAACAGCTTTTCCTTATACACGTGCTTGAGGATGCTCCTAGAACTTACAGTAATTAATATGCTGGCCCATGACAATAGTGAATCCTTAGAAGCCACACTGTCTTGTATGACAATTACTTCAGAGTAGAATAACCAGCAACAGCATAGTTTTTTAAATGGAGTTACAAAGGTATCTATATGGATAAGATTAGCAGAAAGTGAGAGAATAAACTTTAAATTTTTAAAAGACATTTCAAAATTCACTTATGTAAACACAGAAAGAATAACTGAGTTAAGAGAAATCAATAGGTTTTAGTTGACCACATGCCAATTTGAGGGAATTCTTTGGAGAATTTGCTAAAATTAGATTACCAATTAACAGATCTCTTTGTTGGAACAAAATTATCTATATCAATTTAGATCTTTTGTGCTACTTATAACACAATGTCTTTAGAAGTCTTTTTTGTTTTTTTTTTGTGGGAGGATCTCATTTATATATATATACATATATATGTATATATATATACATACATACCTATATATAGTGAGATGAACTAAAACAAAGCTCAGAGCAAAGAGGAGATTCAGGAGATTTGAAAGAGGGTATAGCTAACGAAAATGTCATAGAGCTTTAATCTACTAATTTTGTTAAGAAAGGACATGCATAAGTAGTTTCCAAAAGGTTTTTATAGTCTTTAAAAAGTGAAATCAATAGGATGTAATTATGAAATTTAACAAATATCATATACAAAATAGTCAATGAAAACTTATTCCAATTCATGAAATAAAATGTAATTTGCGAGCCATAGAAAACATTAAGTATGCCTTTTTCTCAACTCCTTCTTTTAACTGTGCAGTCTGAAAATCCTAAGACCTGGGGTCTCCTGAATTCTTCCTGTACTCCAATTCATATTTCTATTTGCTTCCCCCAAGGTCTAATTCAATCCATGGGATCTGGGTTGAGATCTTTCAGTCCTAATCAGAAGGAAATCATACAGGTCAAGAAGGCAGCTCCAGAGGCTGAGCAAATGCTATCCATGCATGGCTTAAGCTCAGAGCTCTCGGTTCCTGAGGTGATGGAGCTAGCGCCAGTTTTCATTGTTAGAAGTTTGATTTGTGTTATTTTATTATCATCCATGTGTGTAGGTTTTAACATAGGATATACTGTTATAATGATTGTATGCATAACTTTCTAACAACTTTTGTTTATTAAGTCCATATTGTATAATTTACATTACTGATTATACTCTGTTCTCCTTATTAGTTGTTGTATTTTATATTTCTTTTTATGTCAAGGAATTTTTCATTCAATTTCAAGCTTAATTTTTACCTGGTTAGATGTTGAACATTTTTGTATTAATAACATATGCTTATCTCTTGTTTTGTGAATTAAAGTACATGGAAGATAATTTGTATCCTTTTGGTTCCCACTGGGATAGGATGAAGCAACACTATAATACTCAGTACATTCCCAAAGAAACTTAACACACACACACACACACACACACACACACACACACACACACACACACACACCCCTATAGATATAGATATATATTCTCTATTAGAAATAAAATTGCTACTTTTCTTCTAAAGTAAAATACACCCTTATATAATCTTATTCCCACATACACTGCACTAATATTTCTATACATACATAATATTGTGCATAGTTGTTCTTGCTTTTGATTTTTATATAAATAAAATCAAATTATATGTCTTTGGAAAATTATTTCATTCTGTTTTAAAGACTATATATAAACATCTAAATGGATGTGTGTATATATGTATTGCATGTGTAAAAATGTAATTCATTCACTTTCATTATTATAGTTTGCTGTTTTAAAAATATACCAAAATATATTGGTGTATATAACTGTAGAATGACATTTATGTTTATTGTTCTTATTAACAATATTGCTATATACAGTTTTGATTGGTATTATCTTTGTTGTTCACAGTGTTCTTTAGAGTATATGCCTAAGAGCAGTAAGGTCAGACAAGCTCACTTCATATCATATCCCAGTAGTCATCAGTCTTTATTTTACCTTCTAATAGATTCTACATGGTACTATCCTACATTTGACTCCTTTGCAATACAGTATATGTCATATCAACAAGAACATCACTTTAACAATTATTAAAGAAGTTGTGATTAAATTTGTATGGTTTATTAAACCAGGTTCCATCCAGTTCAA
Source organism: Dipodomys spectabilis (assembly GCF_019054845.1). Classification (NCBI taxonomy): domain Eukaryota; kingdom Metazoa; phylum Chordata; class Mammalia; order Rodentia; family Heteromyidae; genus Dipodomys; species Dipodomys spectabilis. Next base: position 2,689,023 of record NW_024871117.1, on the reverse strand, counting down.
TTACAAATGTTGATCACTTACTTTCTTCAAACTTCTTAGTCATGGACTCTCTCATCTCCAAATTTAGGATAATTTTCCTGGCCTAAATTATTTTCTGGAATAGGATGCTTTTGTTAATATTGTTTCTGAAAATAGTCTTAGTTTTTCAAATTTTACAAGACTTTTATTATGTATAAGCTCATACACTTGAGGAAATATTTCAGTATCTTGTTTTTTAATCCCATTGTTTTGCAAGACCTTTGTTGCTTAGGGACGTAGATTTATTCTAGTCTCTTATGCTGGATGATATTCACTGATGCATTGCTCATGTGAAGATTTTTCTTTTTTGCTTTTGCTTTTCTATGTTTCACTATGATTTGGTTAGGCATGGGATTTTTTTATTTGTGTATGATTAGTAATGTTTTGAGTTTCATAAATATATGAATTTATATATATTTAAATCCATAATACCAACCTTCTCAGCCACTGAAGCATTTCACTAGTATTATTATCTTGATGCTGCCACTGATTAGCATTTTCATTCTCTTGCTTCCTATTATTTCACGGTTAATATCTCAATATATATTTCCAAATTATTTTCTCTTTCCCAAATATGCTCAGATGATCGCCTGTGTCACTTTATTGTAATGACAATAAACTGTACACATGTAATCTAAAACCCTGTTTTAGTGCTCTTCCAGAAATTTGTCAACTTCATTTGAGATTTCAGTAGATACCACAGAATTACCATGGCATTTATCACCTAAGAAAAATGTAAGATACTGATGTAAGATGTAGATATATGGGATAATGAAGTTAAGATATATGGAACAATACACAATCTTTGCAGCTTTCTATAACTCAAAGGACATTATAAGACAAAAATATTACTGAGCATAAAAGAAAAAAAGTGTCAATCTTCTTTTATAAGGCATATAAATGATAAATAAACACTGCAGATTGTACATTTGTAACAGTATTATAGTAGCAATACTGGTTATGTCAATGTGTACTCTTTTGTAACCTTTTCAATGACCATGTCTGATTGTCAGGAGCTTCAAAAATAAGAAGAAAAATAAATATAAATAAAACGCAGAAATTACAACTCTCAATCTATCTAATACTTATCAATCAATACAAGTTACACAATGCTATATAAAATAAACCTTGGATCCATCCTTCAAGTATAAGCATGTAAATTTTGAAGTCTTTAATGGTTACAATCTTTTCCAAAATATGCAATTATTTAATATAGACCTGTACATAATGCTTACATTGATGAGCATTCATTGTTATATCATTTCTCCAGCATTGTGATTTTTGGGTTTCTTTTCGGTCTGGTCTTGGGGCCTGAACTCTGGGCCTGGGCGCTGTCCCTCAGCTCTTCAGCTCATGGCTAGCGCTCTACCACTTGAGCCACAGTGCCACTTCTGGCTTTTTTCTTTTCGCGTATGTGGTGCTAAGGAATCGAACCCAGGGCCTCATGAATGCAAGGCAAGCGCTCTACCACTGAGCCACCTGCCCAGCCCCCAGCATTGTCATTTTTATAACTTTTATTTATACTTTTATTTTTGTTGGTCATGCAGTTTGAACTCATGGCCTGGGCACTGTCCCCAAGCCTTTTTGCTCAAGGCAAGTGATCTATCTATTTAAGCTGCAGCACCATTTCTGATTTTTGAGTGATGAATTGGAGATAAGAGTCTCATGGGGACTCTCCTGAGGCTGGCTGTGAACCATGATCCTCGGATCTCAGCCTTATAAGTAGTTAGGATGATAGGTGTGAGCCACAAGTGCTTGCCTTATAAGTGATTTTTAGAAAATCTATTGACAGAAAAGGTAAATTTCTAATATTTAATATCAAGCATTTATGTTATATTGCAATTATATTACAATTATATTGCAAATGGTAAACCTGCCAAATAGTTTGTCGCGATTAGTAAAAAATTTAATATTTTTTATTTGTAGTCAAGATATAATGTATCAATTAGACAGTTTAATTTTTGTATGACATCTACATTTTTTTAGTATATTTCATTCCAACAAGGCTATTTCAGCCAGTATGTTCTCCCCTGTTTTATTTTTCTATTTCAACTAATTCTCCCTTTTGTCTCACACTTTCCTTGACACTGAAGCTATACATTTTATTTTATTGGTGGCTTGTCCTGAGGATAATTGTCAAATCTGTCTTTTTCCAATTATGAAAGGTGTTCTATAAATTTTTGGGGCTATACTTGTCTGGAGATGTATGCTCATAACTCCCGTTAATGTTTCGCATTTAAGCTTGATCTATTGCTTCTGGGTTCGAAGTGCCTACAATCTTCCTCTAATGTAGCATTTTTAATAATCATATACACTATATACAAAAACTATATACTAAAACCCTTCCACAAATATTTTGCACATAGGAATTTATTAAATTATATACCAAAGTAATATGAAAAAAGTATTTTTTTCAAAAAGAGGGATATTATTCTTTTTTTAGATATTATTCTTTTCTGGATAACACTATACGAAATACAATATTCGCATGTGGTCAACTGACTAGAGGAAGCATTGCACTAAAACAAGCCTATTTTACAAATAAGTTGCTTGGAGTGATCAATAAAACAATGACTTATAGAAATTACTAACCAGAAGCTATGCCCTAGAATATATTAAAAAATGACATGCTCATTTTACATTGTAAAGTATATTACTACTCAGTAAATCAATTTAGTTCTATAAATATGTGGTTTAAAAATATTTTAAATGCTCTTCTGAGCACAGCCAATCTGGAAGTTCTTGTTTTTCATTTCTTCTCATGTTCTTCTAGTTTGATTAATCCAACTCATTAATGTCACAAAATATCTAAGTTATCAACTCATTCAATAACAATGCCAACAGACACTCCCCATAATCTGACATTCCTGTCAGTGATTTTCAACTTCTTTTTCTTTCTCTCCTTCTCTCTTTTATTTCCTTTCTTCATTCTTACTTTTTTCCTTAACATTTCCTTCCTTTCTTTTTTCTTCTCTCTCCTTCCTTCCTCCCTCCTTCCCTTCTTCCCTGTCTTCCTTCTTTCCCTCCCTCCTCCTTCCTCCCTTATTCCATTCTGTCTCCCTGTCTTCCTTCCTCCCTGTCCTCCTCTCTCTCTCTTTTCCTCCTTCCGTTCTGTTCCTCCTTGTCTCTCTCTTTCTTTTTTCTTGCTGGTTTTCTATTTGGGCAGTACTGGAGATTTAAAGACAAGTCTTTATGCTTGCTAGGCTGCTGATATGTGCCTGCTTGGGATTTCATTTTACGTTTTAGCTGGATTGTTTTACAATGAAGTTAGTCACAAAGACATATCTCTCACAATCAGCTTTCCTTGATTGCTATTCCAAATATTTTCTGTAATCATTTCACTCTTCTAATCCTTGGACATCACTAAACACTTCGTGTCTCAGATTTACAGCAGATGGCTTATAGCCAAGACCATAGGGACCCACAACAAGTAAGTTTCTGGCATTCTCTGAAATCCCACAGATTCATGTAAATTAATAGATGGAGGATTATTATTTTCTGAATTCATGCCATGGGAGAATTCAGCCATGGAAGAGGAGGAAGAGGAAGAATGGGAGAAAGAAAAAGAGAAGAAAAGGAGGAATAGGAAGGGAAGAAGAGAAGGGGATGTGGTGAGGGAGAAGGAGAAAGAGGAATATGGAGAAAAGGAGGAGGAAGTAGGAGGAGGAGGAGGAAAGAGGTGGAGCAGAATGTGGAAAGAAGATAGAGGAGGAAGAGGAAGAAGAGGAGAAGGAAAAAGAGGAGGAGGAGAACACAAAGTGTGTCAATTTAGGATCATGACTAGAACTAATATCTGAGAGTTGCCAATAATGGATTTTCTGTAAATGTGTGATTTTGTATGAGCCTCACCAGAAAGACTAGGGATACTAAAAAGGTTAAGTGTGAAACACATGCTCGTGTACCAGGGATAGAATGGGATCAAACCCATTAAGTTCAAAATAACTGAACATTGAAACCTGCTAATAGCTCAAAAGGACAGAACTTCTTAAACCAAGTAATGTATTTCTAATTTGTACATTCTGTTGATAGGTACACAGCAGTCTTCACACATTCCTCAACTGCTTACTTTCCACTATCTAATTCTTTGTCACCTTGGGGTTACTGGCTCCTCAAATGGCCTGTCTTTGATGAGTATGGAGTTTTCTTCATTAGAAAGCATTTTACTTTTCTGAATAACATTGCCTTCTTGAGCTTCTACAGTGGAACTCATTACCATATTTCATCCTTCCCCTAAATCAATCAAATTATCCTTGCAAAAAAGTAGTTTATACCATAAAAATAATGTTAATCTCTCTATATAACACAACCACTTTGCTTGTCCTTCATTTTTCTAAAGTAGATGGCATATATTACATGCCTCTAAATCGGTAATTTTGGGCATTTTTATGAGAAGACTATACTTAAGAATATTTCTAAGTAAGTATTTACAGTAAATATTTGTTCACTCACCCCTTATTTAAAAGCCTGGAAACTAAGTAGTGAAATATGCTTAACTAACAATGCTCGTGTGAGGATGGCCGGGGGGAATGAGCATTTATATTAATTTCAGCTTTATAAATTTTTATAACATTGTGGTGTCTGACGTTAATTCCAGGAACACATTGCTTAGGGGAAAATCAAGGACTGGATGTTCTCTATTCCCCAAATAGTTCAGCAATTTAGTGCAAAATGTCCAGTTCCATCAGGCTTACTCAAATTAACGATTCATTGCTACCTTGTATTTCCTCTCTGGGTGATACTTTGGCAGTATATTTAGATATGTAGAACACAGTTGTTCTCCCAAGCATTAAACAATTCTTTCAGTAATTTCTCTAAATATTTTACCAAAAAAGCCCTCTTACATTTCCACAAACCAAATAGTCTTGTAGTCAAGCAATAGTATCCCATGCATTCATATTTTCTTCCTCTTTGCATTACATGTGATGAACTGTATTACCCTAAATTAAAGTGTATATTTAAACTTAAAAGTCTATTTTTAAATAAGTTCAGTAAAATCTAATAAAATGTCAGGGTTAGGAAACATGTCCTTTGTACAATATGCACCTTTCTAAATTTAACCAGCCTCTCATATTGTATCCAAAGATAATAAAGTTGCATGTAAACAGCCCTTGTTTGCTTACAGTATGTAAATAAATTTCTCATATCCATGAAAATCCTTGTATCTAGATCTTTGCACATTTGGTCCATTGTTCTGGACTAATTATTTCCCTTTTTAATTCTCATCATTCATACATTAACTCAAAATGTTATTTTTGGTCATTTGTTTCTGTCTGAAGTGTTCTTATTATTTTTTTAATATTTATATTTGATTAGTGTTTTGTTCACTGAGCATTTCACATCTAGAATATTGCCAATTCACATTTATAAGCATCTACTTGATAAATATCTGTTAATAAGTGAGCAAACAAAAACCTAAATGACTGAATGAGTTAAAAATTGTTCACCTGTTTGAATCATTTTTCTGACTAATGAAGATCACTATATTTTCAAATAGTTTAATGTAGTTCAACTATACAGATAATTTCCTCACACATATAGGCAATCATTTATCTCTACATAAAATATGTTCATCAAATAAAAGTATATTATAAATTATCAAAGAAATAGGAAATATATAGTGAGCTAGTTGAATTGATTTTTCAAGAATAGAGAAGTTTGTGAAGAGTGAACTCTATTAATCTATAAATCATTTCACTGTGAAAATTTGACTATTAAGTTGTAAATTAGGAGAGAAATTCTAATAGTTTTAATAGCTTCAAGTTAATTCGCAGTTTGTGTGCAGTTCTATTTAGGCTTAAGGGTTCTGAGATTGAAATATACATTATGTAGAGAAGATAATTTTGAATTACCCAAGGAAAATAAAGTTAAATATGAATTAGATGGTATTTTTCTAAATGTACCAGAATTTTCACATGGAGGATAAAGTTTGCCTGTGCCAAATATTTTATAATATTTATAGCAATATCTCCTTTTTCTACAGTATTTGGGTTATAACTGGAAATTTTTTAGGTAATGCACACAATAACTCCTCATTCACTATCTAATAGACTATCATATGGTCAGAAGTGGTAGCATTTCTCCAGCTGTCCATCCCAAAGATAGCAATTTGATGTTTCTAGAAGTTAAGTGAATCATCAATGTCTGTTTGTCTGAGAGTCATTGATATTTTTGACTGAATTAACATGTTAACTGATAATATCAATGAAATTTCCTTTCTTGTGCTAAATCTGCATCATCTCAATAGTAACTTACTGGCTTGCATATCCTTATTTTAAACTAGATGACAAAGTTCAGAATGACATATTAGAGATGTTTCTCAAAGAATATAGCTCCACATAGTCAACAGCCTGCTGGGGATTGTCCACTGGACTGCCCAGAGCTGCCTATGGTTCAGCACTCCTGACTATATTACTCCTACGCCAGATTATCCAAAAATTCCTCTGACAGAAGTCCACTGTTCAATTCCCAGCAGCTTGATCTGGACACGTGAAAGCCATCTGTGTATCATCCAATCAGTATGACATGGAAGAGAAGTTTCTAGCCTTGTGATAAGATTTGATAATAGGCAAAAGTGGTATAAAAATTATCAAGGCGATGATTTGAGCAAATGAGAAAATAAAACAAAAGGAAAGTTAGTAAGTATCCTGACATTATTTATTTTCTAATGACTGTATGCTCTAATTGGCAATTTTTGTATATAAATGTTTCCAGGATCAATGATTCTAAATTCGCTGTGTTTAGTTTAACCTAGAAATGATTTCATTTGACCTTTGTTCCAATGCTCTTATATTCTTGTGATGGTGCAGTACAGGAAGGGTCCAGTTACATAAGTCAGGAAATGAGTATGTTCTTTTTGAACAGTGTCACCTCTCCCTTTGTTTACTCCCCCGTCCACAAGCTATATAGTTCATTTTCAACAGTGTCTTTTGAGTATCACTGCTGCTTGTTCACCCTTTGTCTGTGTTCCCCTTGCCCTCCCCCAAACAGATAAACTTACATATAAGACAAAAGGTACATAAACTAGAGAAAGTGACAAAGGAGAGAGGGAGGGAGAGAGAGGGGGGAGAGAGAAAAAGAGAGAGAGAGAGAGAGGAAGATAATGAAAAACCTTTTATTTCTATTTCTTGGAAAACATCTTTTTATATGAACATAATAATTTTGAAATGCTCCAATTTCCTTTAGATACTTGACATCCTTAAAGCCAATTTCACTCCTACCAGCTTTATAGTAAAACTATTTCTAGATTATGAAACTACTATGAAAATATTCCACAAACACTATTATGATTGTGTGAAAAATTTGATACAACTACTTAAGATGAAAGCTTAAAGTCTGAACCAGGTGGACTTAAGTTCACTAACTCAGTAGAATTTTAGTAAATTCAGCTACTTGCATACCAAATTGAATCACCTGCATCAATTCTTCATATGGATTTCATAAATATTGTCTCAATGGTGAGGAAAATAGTTTCTAAGTCTAGACTCATGGGATTTCATCCGGCCTCTCAGGTAATAGTTGTGAAATATTAGCATATCATTTGCTTGCCTCATTAGCATGACTTATGTAATAATAGAGATACTTTTCGTATGAGAGGATTGCAAACTTTAAATAAGCTGTAGTATGTGAAGCATTTGGAAGTGTCTGGCACCTTGTATTATAAAGGATCCTTCACATTTTTGTTGCTTATCATTTGCTATCTACTACTTACCTTTCTCATCCACTTGCTTTGTTAAATCCTGAGAAGTAATTAAATTGTTTTTAATATTGTTTCCATTTTTAATAGTTCTATCACATATGCTTGTATCACTATTTTTGTTGTTAAAAAACGTTTTCAAAGGGGAAAAAATGTTTTTCATCATTGAATCTCACTATCATGTATATAACATTTTAGATTTTAGTCAGTTTGATCTCATATGTGTGTAGGTATCTATCCCTTAATGTGCTTAAACATATATTTATGCAAATTTAACTCCAACAAAATGCACCTAAAGTCCTTCTGAGCCTGACTTACTTCAATCAACATTATGTTTTCCAGATCTACTCATTTCTTGGTAAATGAGAATTTTCATTGTTTCTGATGGCTGAAGTTATTATATAATATATATATAAATTATGTGTATATAAAACTCATTATTTACATATACGTTATATTTGTGTGTATTTATTTTTGCTTTCATTTCATCTCAGTCTATTCATCCGTTGTGAGGCAACCGAGCTGCTTCTATAATGTGGCCATGGTGAGCGGTGCTATGATGAGCATGAACTGTATCCTGAATTATATTTCTATGGACAAATCCCTTTAATATATTGAACTATACAGAACTGGTTAGAGGTATTTGGAATTAGCATTGTGTGTGTGTGTGTGTGTGTGTGTGTGTGAGCATGTGTGTATATGTATAGATGATGGTACGTGCACTGGCTTGGCTTTTGCAGTCAAGCATAGCTCTATCAGTAGAGCCACCACCTGTAGTTAAAATTATTAAACTAAGTCTGTTATCAGTGCATAAAGATCCATTTGTTTGCAATTTTATATTTACCTAGGAAGAAATCTTTTTTTTTTTTGGGGGGGGGTCGGGTTGTGGGGCTTGGGCATTGTCCCTCAGCTCTTCAGCTCAAGGCGAGCGCTCTCCCACTTGAGCCACAGCACCACTTCTAGCTTTTTTCTTTTTGCTTATGTGGTGCTGAGGAATCAAACCCAGGGTCTCATGCATTCAAGGCAAGTGATCTACCACTGAGCCACATTCCCAGCCTGGAACAAATCTTTTCTCATTGACATGGTGCAATGTTGTATTTCAGCAAATACACTGACAATATTTAAACCATCATGAAGAGAAATAAACAATGTAGGTGTATTAAAATGAGAACGTATTGAGAAAATAGAAAGATAATAAATAAAGTGATAATAAATTATAACTCATAAAGTGCAAAGCATTTCTTTGGAATGTTAGAGAATGGTTCTAATCACCTACTATATGGCTTTACTAACTAAAAATGTTAATACTGTTTTGGCAGCCTTTTCTTCTATTTGAAAGAAAGATGATTTTTAAACATTTATTTGTAACTCCATAAATAAGCAGTTTCTTTATACTTATGACCACATTAATACTGGCATTTCCCAGATGTGGTGTTATTCCATAGTACACTTGCAATAAATTAGGCTAGGACTCACAATTTACCTCTCAAAAGACACTTACTAAGAGATAATGATAGGATTCAAAAGCAGGTCTGCCCAATCCCAAAGTAACACTTTCAACATTGAAAGTAAGAAAATAGATACCTAATCTTGCTCCTAGAATTTCCTACTCTCTCTATTTACTGCTCCTATTACTCATACTACTCCTAAGCTATCTTCTTACTATTCTACTTTCATAGAATAATATCATAGAGATATTTAAGAAATATCTCTATAGAGAAATATATAAGAAATATCTCTATAGAGATATTTAAAAATAGTTATATATACAAAAATATCTAATATCAAAACAATTGTAAATTGATTGGAAAATCAATGTATTAGGTAACTAAGACCATTGAATGTAATGTTATATGATTTGAAGGTTCACAATTAATTACTTTTTCTTTTAATATTATTTGAATCTGATGATCATTTAAAACAACTCCTAATGTTTTACGTTTTATACATTTTTAAAAATAATATTTTGTATGGTTGTTATACAGAGAGGGTACAGTTACACGAATCAGTTACAATCAGTATAATTCTTTCTGAACCATGTCTCACCTTCCACCATTCTCTCCCAGTCTTTCCCTTCTGTCCCCACCCCTAAGATAGCCAGTTCACTTTCTACCTAGTGTCTAGTCAGTATTACTGTTGTATTTGTTCATCCTTGTTACACATGTTATGTCCCCTACTTTATGCTCCCACATACAAACATAATAACAAATAAGACAAAAGAAAATAAAAACAAAAAAATAGCGTCTCTTGTTTCCCTTTCTTGGAGTTCATTTCATAGAATAGTATTTTATATGATCATCTGTCCATAAACACATGAAAAAGTGTTCAACATCTCTGGCTGTAAAAGAAATGTAAATAACATACCACCTCATTCCAGTTAGAATGAACATTATCAGAAAAAACTAACATTGTAACAGCTATTTTTAAATAATAATAATAATAATTAACTAAATAATAATTTGGCCTGTTATAGGCCAAAATAATAAGCTGTCAGAAAGGACAAAATTCTGTGTCATTCTATGTAAGGTCAGATTCTCTCACCTATGAGTTATTTAGACTCTATTGACTCAATTAAAGACCGAGAATTGCATTCAACCAAGAATTCATGCCTCTTTCAGCAACCAGCAAAACAATTTCTGTGTTCAGCTAAATCTGGATAGTTATTGAGATTCGACACATTAAAGGAAATAAGCCTGGCAGGTCAAAATAACTCTGTGATTAAGGAAAGGTTTCATTAGCTTGTAAAATAACACATGTACTGAGGAGATGAAACAAGAAGCAAAACCAAATGCATTGCTCCTTTTGAGAAGACAAGTACCACACTTTCATGTCACTGATGATGCATTACAAATGCTACTAGCTAAAAGCACCTGTCATTCTTAATATGCCAAGCTGTAGATGGCGTTTCATGATGACAGTTCTTTCGGGTTCATAAAGAAAACAATGTTCTCATTAAGAGAGTGATAAGTATTTGAATTCTGTGCCAACATTTAACTCATGTGTGCCAATCGAAAAGGGAAAATGTTCTTTATTGATTGGAGAGAGCATCTTGTTTGAAGATAATTGACGCTGCATCTTTCATTGACATAACACCACCTCCGGAAGAAACATATGCTCAAGTTAGAACACAAAGGTTAGATGTAAGAGGCTGATCACTTTGTCTTTCCTCAAGCACAGATCCTATTGAACGAGTGAAATTCTGTCTACTTGTGAATCAAAGACTTATAGATCAGCTTATCCATTTAAGAAGTTGAAAGATTTCTTCAAACAAGGAGCTTCCAAAAGAGCAAGGCTCAGGATACATGAAGAATCAGGAACTTCACAAAGATTATGATGGAGGTGGAGTGAACTGACATAGAAAATTTTATTTTTCAAAAAGACACAGAATTCAATAAGTACTTTAGTGCAGTAAAATGATTACTAATGAATACCTCCAGAAAAGCAGATGTTCAGTCTTGAAAATATTGCTTGGCATGTTGGAACATTTAACAAAAATTTCAAGACAAATGGCTAAAAATCACAATTACTCAAATTGAGGTGCACAGTGGCTATGAATACACACTCACTCACACTATATGTGTGTGTATATGTGTGTATATATATGTATATATGCATATATATATTCAGATATATATATATACACACCTAGAGTTGATGCTCAATACAGGACTGTCTTATTACTATAACACCATATATCAAGGTAATCAGATTTGTTCACAATCAACCTGGATAAAAACAGATGGGGAGTAAATTAAGATCCAGAAAGAAGGGAAGGAATGCTCCATGCAAAAGGAGGAACACTTCTTTTTTGTGTGTGTTGTTTGAGGTCAAACAACAAGAATTTACAATTGCCTTTATGGTTTTCCCATGTAATATTCATAACACAGGTTTGATAAAGCCATAGATATAAATGTATGATTTCAATGGGCTAAAAAGAGAATGACTTTTAGGTATCAACATCACTTTCAAGGAGATTTTTTTTTTTGGTCGTGGGGCTTGAACTCTGGGCCTGGATTGTCCCTGAGCACTTCATCTCAAACTGTGCATGTTGCCACTTCAGCCACAGCACCACTTCCAGTTTTCTGGTGATTTACTGGAGATCAGAGTCTCACAGACTTTCCTGCCTGGGTGGGCTTTTAACTGCAGTCCTCAGATCTCAGTCTCCTGAGTAGCTAGGATTACAGGCTTAAGCCAGTAGCACTTAGCTAAGGAAATCTCCTAAATGTACCAGAAATGAAAATGTACCAAATGAAAATGGCTTCTCAATGGTGATTTCATGCCAAAAGGAGGAATTCCACTCCCATTAAAGCAGAGAGGTGGTTTTCAGTGAAGTGGAAAGAGAAGAAAAATTCAAAAGTGAGTTTCTAAGTAGGTAATAGACCAGACAGTCTGGTACCCAGCAGATGTTGTGATCTCCTTTAGAAACGCAGCAATCAGATGGAAGGAATGAATAGGATGTGTCTTAAAATCGGGCATACTCACAAGGTGGGCTTTGAACACACAGTAGCATGGAGTCAGAACACTGTAAGAATGAGTGACTCTCAAGGTACTGATAGGAAGGAGGTAAAGCCTTCACAGGTGGGTAGCAGCAGCTAGATTTTCTTTGTTGGTTTTGGAAGCACATGCATATCTTCAGCTCCCTTGTGCGGGCACTTGTGGTTACAAGGATCCGAATTGCTAAGGCTCTATCGACCACCACAAAGCTGTGACACTTATTTGATTTGATTTGATTTGTGGTGCTAAGGTTTGAACGAAGGGCCTGAAGCTATGCTCGGTCTCTGTAAATGAAGACTCCAGACATATCTTGGTGGGCTCTTTGTTTTCTTCTTGCGTGTGCTGCTGCTGAGAAGCCATCCTCAGCTTTGCACATCGGGTTGTGCCCAATGTGAACTTTGTAAATTAGTCTAGTTGAACCTGTGGTGGATACACAATCTCTACATCCCTCACCTTGCTGTCCTTAACCTAACCTACAGGAGTCACTGTTCTAAAAGGAAAGCAAGGAGCAGTTATGACAGGCCACGGAACAGCTGGTCATGAATTCTCAGCTTTCATGCCAGCTACACACAGACTGTATGATTGCTCAGAGGTTAAAGGGAAAACACACCAGTGTCCTTAACAGGAAGGAAATTCTCCAGGCTCTACGAACTCCAAGAGACATGGTGTGAACAATGAGTTGCACTCACGCCCAAAGAAACTGCAGGAGTTGTTTCTTTGTTTGTTTGTTTTTGTGAAAATACTGTACAGAGGGGTTACAATTACATGGGCAAGATAATGCTGCATATGGTGTTCTGTGTTAGTCCCAGAAAAGTTAGCTTCCAGAATGTTAGGGGTAGAGTTTTGACACATTAGTCAAAATTTGTTTTTCGCTTATATGAGGGACCCTGACATGGACAGAAACTCAGAGAATGTGTAGATCTGATGCTCCTGTGTGGATGGAATAAGCATTGATATTGCTTTCTTTAAGGCTACACCTGCATCCAGGGACAAAGGCAGTAAAATGCGGCAAAGTAACAGGACAAGATGAAGAGCTAGGCTTTATGAATAAAAAAAAAAAGAACCGTGTGTGTGTGTGTGTCTGTGTGTGTGTGTGTTTCTGTGTCTGTGTGTGTCTGTGTCTGCATGTGTGCATGTGTGTGTCTGTGTGTGTGTCTGTGTGTATGTGTCTGTGTCTGTGTCTGTGTGTGTGTCTCTGTGTGTGTCTGTGTGTGTCTCTGTGTGTGTGTGTCTGTGTGTGTCTGTATGTGTACATGTGTGTGTCTGTGTGTATGTGTCTGTGTCTGTGTGTGTGCATGTGTGTGTCTGTGTGTGTCTGTGTGTCTGTGTCTGTGTCTGTGTGTGTGCATGTGTGTCTGTGTGTGTCTGTGTGTGTGTGTATGTGTCTGTGTGTCTGTGTCTGTGTGTGTGTCTCTGTGTGTGTGCATGTGTGTGTCTGTGTGTGTCTGTGTGTCTGTGTGTCTGTGTGTGTCTGTGTGTGTCTGTGTGTGTCTCTGTGTGTGTCTGTGTGTGTGTGTGTGTGTGCAAACAATAGAGGAAATGGGCCCCACTCAGCTTGAAGCACATCTATCCAGCTCTTCCTTGATGCAACATGTCAATATCAGCTTTTAATTATGAGCATTAGCATGTCATCTCAGCTGTGCAACTCAACATAATCCAGGACTCCTCGACAGCTTGTTCCTATTTAGACATGCAATGTATTTTAGTGCTTCACTCATGCCACTCCTTCAACTCTGAAAACAACTCCCTTCCCCACCCCGGCTTGGCATCCTAGAGAAATTCTACCAATATGTGTGTTCCCTCTCTGTATTCCCAACACCCTTGAAAGCACTTCTATTTCAGCACTCATAATGTAAACAGGAGTTTCTTCCCTAAGTGATTTTTTTTACACTGACTCTAAGAATAGCTGTTATGTCTTGTTTATCTCTGTGTCTCCAATTCCTAATGCAGTGTTCAGAATATAAATGTTCAAAATGATGGCAATAAATTGTCCAATGGTTTCACTCCTCTGTACAACTAACCAACAGTTTAACAGGAAGAACATTGGGACACAGATACTTGTTGTTATGAGTGGATGAAGGAAAGTGGAGCAGATGAGAGGAGAGAAGAAAAGTGGGCAAATCAAGACTTTACGTTCAATCTACACATGTGGAAACAGAACCATGTAACCGTGGGGGAGGGAAAGAGGGTAGACAAACATGGATGGGGTGACATTGTATTTATAAACAGATTTGCTGAATTAAAACCCCTTTGTATGAGTATTTAAATATAATATTAAAAATTAAATTAGAAATGTATATGTGCATAGATGTAGGGTAATATAATCTCTGTGCAATCACGCATGCAGTTACATACACACATACATACAAGCCCACCTATACAGTGAGGAGCAAAGCTAAATTGTATGTCAATGAAATAAGACTCCTTTCAAGAAAGGAAATACCTTTGATTAGGAAAATGCTTTGTCAGGCTCTTTTCATATGGAAGGTATGATACTAACAGTGAGAAGTAACATATATATATATATGTGTGTGTGTGTGCATGTGTGTGTATAAATATATATATATATATATGGGGAGGGGATTGAACTAATTCATTTGACTTTTCAAATGTACAGAATATTTTAAAAAATGTTCAATGAACTGTGATTAGACTCATAACTTTCCATTAGGGATTTTTGTTTGAGTTCTATTTTTCTTATCTAAATTCCTGAAAGTCAAATTAGTTAAATTGCAACTAGGCAGTGTTGTTTCACAACTACAATCCTTCTTATTGACATTTATTAAAATCAGATGCAATTTTTGTTTAATACAAGGGAAGAAAATCTCACTATCTTGATCATCCTATATTTCAGGTGCTATGACAAGTAATTAAAGATAAAGAGTACCATATTCCTATTATTGCAATCACCATTTGTATACCATTTGAGATATAACAAAATATAGAAATTATTCATGACTAATTTGCTCAACACTATGCAAACAACTCTAACCTGATACCCAAGCTCAGTTCTTTAAGTTGAAGCTTTTATCAACAGCCTGAAGATCTTCAAAATACTTTATTACACATATTGTCATTGGGAGATATTTGTTTCTCTTAAGTTATGTGCTATTATTCCCTACCTCCTATACGAAGACTCATTTTTATTCTAGATGCTTTGGGGATATCATATGTATATTTTGGTCTCATAGATTACAACATATGGAGAACATTGTATCACCACAATTTTTCTCCCAAAGTTAATATCAGATTCAGACATATAAACTTTGCATTTATTTTGTAATTAACATTCAGTACCTTGAAAATCCATTTGTTTTGTCAATTAGATCACAAACTTGACAATTGCTCTGCATTCATTCATTTATTTTCCCTAATCAATTCTGCCTAGTACATAGTTTTTAGCATCACTTTATCATCTTGTGTCTGTACAGATCAGTGTACCACTCAATCATTGAATCAATTTCTAAACTTGAGAACCCTTAAGGACATGCAGGTTTGGGGGAATTTGAAAGACCAAGGTAGTGCCTATGGAATACAGATTCTGAAATAGCATCACATTTCTCAATGAAAAGAGAAAGCAGTAAAGAGAGGCCAGGGAATCATTGTAAGGACAGGCCTTTTGATGAGTTACTTCATAGAAAAGAGAACACCACTGGAGAAAGAAAGTCAAATGTAGAAAACCAAAATAGGTAAATACAGTTGAAGCTGTTCCCAAACCCAAACCCCTGCCACTACTTTCTGTCCTCAACATGAAGACTCTAAATGGAAATCAGAGCAAAAGAAAGCATGGTATATTTAGCTTAGACTAACAGGGAAAATCGTCAAGGTTCACATCAGGGAAAATGCATCTGGGTTAAAAAATGTCAGAATTGCCATTGTTCACATTCATGTTATACTTTTTCTCAATCTCTGTCTTAATTTAAATTAGTATTCAAATGAAGAAGAAGAAGAGAGGGGAAGAATTAAGTCAAGAATCCAATGTATATACTACAAAATTAACAAGAGTGAGGGAAGGGGTGGGAAGAGGATGGGTGGGTGAGAAAGTTGAAGGGGGTGACATTGACCCAGATATATTGTATTCATAAACTGCTTTGTTAAGTGGCAACTCCTTTGTACACATTCTTAAAGATAATAAAAAGAGAATGAAACATTTCAAAACAATATTGTTTCAAAAGAGAACATATGTCTTTTTTTTCTTTTCCAAGGAATTAACTAAAATCTGAAGAAAAAAAGTAAAAACATTCAACAATGTATTAGACATTTCAAATCCCCCAAAAGCAAATCTTCAAGGAAACAACTGCCCCATTAATAAGTGGGCTAAAGACTTAAAGAAATACTTCTCTAAAGAGGCAATAAGAATGGCCAATAGACACATGGACAAATGCTCAACTTCTCTAGCCATAAAATAAATACAAATCAAAACAACATTGAGATTCCACCTCACCCCAGTTAAAATGGCTATAATCAAGAAATATAATAACAGATGATGGAGGGATGTCGCCAAAGGGGAATGCTACTGCTCTGTTGGTAGGAGTGTAAACTTGTTTAACCACTCTGGAAAGCAGTATTGAGGTTCCTCACAGACTCTACACATAGAGCTCTCTTATGAGAAGGGGCAACAAGTTTGACAAGAAATGGACTTATTACCTCACTTATGTAACTGTAACCCCTCTATACATCACCTTGCAAATAAAAACATTAAAAAATATATTAGACATTTCAAAGTTTGGTCCCTGCATGTTTTCTATAACATTCACACAAGTAATACAAAGACATAGAATTTTAACCATCCATGGTGTTCTAATTGGTATTTCAACATCACATCTGATGATTCCCCTTTCTTTGTCTAATATCTTGCACAAAAGTTATTTGTTTATCCAACATCCATTGCTTTTCAAAAAGAATACCTGCGCACAATTTGTATTTATTTGTGTATTTATATAAGTTAATACTTCCAATCTCATGAAGTAACTATATTAATATCACTGATGCATATGTGTTTACTCTTGAGGTTTTGAAGCAATTTATTTTTATTCAGGTGTCTTCCATTTGGTAAAGAAGAATCATTCACAAAAATGTTGGCTAGATGAAATTTTAAAACAGAAATGGCATCTGCAATGAAGTTGCATGTCTAGCATAGCAGCACTTTGGAGCCTGACATAGGAAAAGAAGAGCTTAAATTGAACTTGGTCTTTGGAGAAATCATGCAGGGAAAAACAAATCAAACAAACAAAATTTTTAAAAGAAAAAAATTGATTTGTGATAACAAACTATTATTCTAAACACATGTATTTTCATGTTGAAATTGACCTATCTTCCTGTTTTTATGGTCTCCTTTCAATAGAAATCATCTTATTTTAGAGTTGAGTTCAGAAATTATCGGACTGAAAACTCCTACCAACATTTTGCACTTTGAACAGGCACTGCTGTGAATATAAATTGCATGTGTAATGTAATCATTTGGTGTTGACTCAAGATTATGCATCTGTACCTCTGTTTGGTATGTTCTCCATGACACTGCTATCTGACTAGAACTCTCCTTTGTTTGTTTATTTTGATTTATGTTTATCCCCTATTCATATAGGTGATTTTTAGAGAAAATCAATAATATCCAGAGATTATTTTTTCTGTTCTTAAAGGTTAAAATTTACTTCTCAAACATGACTGTCTAAAGGTTTTATGAAGGATTGGACTACCACTGCATTGGCCAATTTAAAGCAGTTGTCCAATTTAAAACTTGGAAAAATTAAAAATTGAAAGCTAGATCATGAAGATGTAGTAAAGTGTTTCTGTGTTCAATTTATCTGTAGTCTTCTCCATCATACTGTTCCCTTGAAGGAGTAAAGGAGGAAAATAAGAAGAGAGTGATAAGAATTTACTATGATGACATCCATAAGATCTACTTACCACCTTTTATGCAAAAGTTGGTTTTCCGTTTGAGTTACAAACCTCTGTAAATATGAGAATGAAATAGAAAAACTGGAATACTTGTTACTCTTGATCATGAAATATTCAAATATGACAACATCAACCTAAAGTAGGTTTTGGTTAACTTCCAAATGGATGACCAAAAAAAGAATTAAAATAATAATTTTAAATGTAGCAAATGTGAATATTGATACTGACATTAATGCACTTGTATCAAGTCTTGGGATATCTATAGAAAAAGCCACACCATCTATTTTTACAAAAAATTATCTCTATGCAACTACATGACAGGTATCTTCCGTAGGCTGTTGTTGATGCATTGAAGTAAGAAGGTTCAATTGCCCTGACAAGTATGTGGTGATTTATGAGACAAGCTCTCCTTCAGTTCACAGTAAATAAACCAGGGCTTTAACCTACATATTCGAAAACATTCAGTATAGATTTGCAATTGCCAAAACACCTATACAGATTGCTTCCGAGGTGTTTTATATGTATTTATGCATGTCTTGACTTGTTCCAGAGGGATCAAATATAACCAAACTGCATACATGACAAAATAAAATACAACTTGGCAAAAATGATTGTGAGTTCAGTGCTGAGTAATAGGAAAAAAAGATTTTTTTTCTTTTTTTTTAACTAAGAGTCAAGGAAAAAAAATGACTAAATATCATCCTTTAAAAACTGAAAATCATATGTGAATAGCTATACTCATTAGCTAGATTTCAAGAATAGCAGACTACAGCTAAGAAACTGTTAAGTTCTACATCACTCTTTGTGACTTTCTTTTTTAGATTTCCAATTCAAACAGGCTACATTTCCTCATAGAAAAAAAATCTAAAGATGAAATGTATGAAGTGTGAGTGTGCCTTGTCTTCTGAATTGCTGTTCATATATCTTGCTGGATAAAAATGTCTCATTTTTTTTAAGGTACAAAATGTAGTTATACATGAACTCCTTTTATAAAATCCGAAGTGTAGCACAGAAGTCGGTATTAAAGTAGCTAACAGATGTTCTTAGTAGTGATGGAAGTTCAGGGTCCTCTTATGTATTCAGAAAAACCTACCTGGCTATCCTGCACCACCCTGACTTCTGAGCTTGTTACATAACAATGATGGAAAGAGATTGGCACGTCTTGCCCTCTACTACTGTTGACCTCACTAGTAGAGGCAGGAGGACATGATTTAAAAAAAGGCAAGGGGAGCTACATAAATGAGTGCTCTAGGCAAATGCCCCACAAAAGAGTAACAGGTTACTAACAAAACTGGCAGCCCTGACCTTCCAAGGGGACCATTTGACCTGAGCCTTCTTGGATAAACAGATCAATTAGGGAAAGGATTATGGAAAAGGGATGATTTTCTCTTTTGAAAGGAGAAAAAGACTGACTTACATAGGCATTGCAGTTGGAGAGAAGTTATTTTATAAACATAAAATTGGAAAGACATTATTTAGGGAAATTTAAAATAAACCAGTGTGTGTTATAAAAGAGTTGACATAAATAGATATAGAAAGATCAGATTATGCAATGTGCTTTTTTCCTACTTCAGTTTTTTGTAACTCTTTTTCTGAATAATCTGCCACATAATTTCACTTAGCTGATGTATGGAACCCAGATTCTGATAACTTGTCATTGCATACAAATTCCAATACTCTTCCTTTTCTTTCTTTTTTCACATTACTTTATAATATTAAAATTTTGGATATGTTTCCCATGAGCTAATCACAGTTGCTACTGGTGTTTAAAAACTATAATTTAAAATTGAAAACTCTACTTTTTCCTGTGCTACTACTGTTAGGCTCAGAGGAAATGCTTCTATGTGGTGCTAAATTGTTTTTGTCTGCCTAAAGACTTAATTATTTATGTACAAAAACTTACACTATTTATCACATTTATCTTTTAAAATACTGCAAATACTTTCTTTCAGAAAATGTTTTATAGTTTGTGGAAGATTTTAAGATCTAATAGTGAGTTTGGGAATGGAACTTTATGCTGCCCTTTTAAAACCCTGTCAAACCACACTTTTGTCCTTCTAAGAATTAAAAGAAAAGAGACTCTAGGGAAACAAAGAAAAGCAAAGGAAGTCAAAAGAGTTTGACAAAATAAGAAAAAAATTGACACAACTGTGATTTAACTGGTTACTCATCCGAAAATATTTAAATGACAACGATTACTTAAAGTATTTATCTGGCTTTTCCCATAAAAGCTATGTTGGCAGTTAATCAAATAGCCTGATTGATGAGGGCAGGCTTCTTTTTTTTTTCTTTTAGAGAAGGCATCTGTATAATGAATACATGGTGCCTGGCAAATGTAGAAGTATGTTTTTAGCCTCTGACAGAGTGTATCATCTCCAGAAACTGAAGTCTGTGGATAAAATATTAATGAGTATTTGATATATACATAAAACCTAACTACCACCCTGTGGACCTTTTATTTTTCAGGAGAGGGAGAGTAAGGGGGAGGGGATGGGGAAGGGAAAGAGAAGAAGGGGAGAAGGAAGGAAAGGGGAAGAGGACTGAAGGAGGAAAGGGAGAGAGAAGGCCAGGGGAAGATAGGGGAGGGAGGGATAGAGGAAATGAAGATTTATTTTTCTGAACGTTTGTATTTTCCCAAGACTCATGGTGAGACCAAATGCCTTGTGGCAAGTTATAAGGATGGGAAGCATCTAGCCCATGGTCTCTAGAATGTCTGTGGAGTCATTTGGTTTGGCTTTGACAAGGCAACCTCAGTCGTGACTCAAATAAGTCTAGGAGGTTTTGTTTCATTACAACACAAATTTATACTGAGTGTTCCGAGTATACAAATGGAAACAAGGTGCTGGAGGCTCATGTCTGTAATTCTAATTACTCAGAAAGCTGAACTGTAAAGATCGAAGTTTGAGCCGGGCATTGGTGACTCATACCTGTAACCTAGCTACTCAGGAGGCTGAAAACTGAGGATTGGGGTTCAAAGCCAGCCGGAGCAGGGAAGTCCGTGAGACTCTTATTTCCAATAAACCACTAGAAAACCGGAAGTGAAGCTGTGTCTTAAGAGGTAGAGCACTCGCCTTGAGCTGAAGAGCACAAGGAGATTTGAAACCAGCCCGGGGAGGCTAGTCCATGAGATACTTATCTCCAATTAACTACCTGAAAACCGGAAGTAGCATGTGGCTCAAATTGGTAGAACACTAGCCTGGAACAAAAAAACTCAACAGTGCGCAGGACCTGAGTTCAAGCCTAGGACCGACAAAAAAAAAAAAGAAGACCAAATGGCCCTTGGTAGTTATGAATTTCAGTTTTCTTACCTCTCTATGATAGAACTTTTGGAAAGAAATGAATGCTGCCTGGTACCTTCTACAATGTGATAACAGCAAGGGAGAAATAAGCTATGAAAAACAAAACTTTCCCTCATATTGCCCTCAAATTTGTCTGGTAATTTTGTTGTTGTTGATGTTATTATTTTTTTTTTCTTATTTTTTGGACAGGCTTTCCAGTCTTTTGGTCTGTGAGAAATAAATTTCTCATATATAAAAGCATATTCTATGACATTTTAATAGGGCTAATAAGTTAAAAGTACTATAGGAGGTCTGGGAGAAGAGATAAGAGGGTAGGGAAGAGATCACACTTTAGGAAAACTCAACACTACTTTTTAATACCAAGCCTTATTTGTTGGTTTCTCTGTAGCAGTCAAGCATCTGGGCATATGAAACATTCAAACCATAAAAGTTTTGCTTTGTGCATTTGATTTGGCTCTTTGCTTTGTTCCATACCGGTATATTCTCACCGAGAAGTTTTGCTTTGAGAACATCTTGCAGTTGCTTAATTTGGCATTAACAATATACAGTTCCTTCATTGTGCCTGTTGATTTGAATCTTTTCTTGTTCACTTAGAAACTAAATCCTAAATCATTTCATGCAAGGAAGATAATAGAATTGGCTCTTTGTGTGTGTGTGTGTGTGTGTGTGTGTCTGTGTGTGTGCCTGTTTCTTCAAATCCATAAGCCTGTTTATTCTAATCCAGAACTAGTTTATTGTAATCCATTATGATATGAGTTGAAACTCAGATTTAGTCTATATTTAAATTCAGTTTTCTGTATTTTTCTAGAATTTGTTTTCCCCTTCTACACTTGGCATAATAGGCTATCCATATTATCATTCTCCATAAATTAACAAAACCAGCATATAAACATATTAATTACTGGTACTATTCATAAGCAACTGATGTTTTTACTGCTCAGATGGATGTATGAGTCACTTAAGCCCATTACATAGATATAAAAACAGAATTAAAAGTCAAAGCTCTTGGGGCTGTTGTCTCAGTGGTAGATTGTTTGTCTTGCATGCATGAGGCCCTGGGTTCAATTCCTTAACACCACATAAGCAGAAAAAGCCAGAAGTGGTGCTATGGTTCAAGTGGCAGAGTGCGAGCCTTGAGCTGAAATGCTGAGAGACAGTGCCCAGGCCCAGAGTTCAGGCCCCATGACTGAAAAAAAAAATCAAAGCTCTTGTCAAAGTTAAGTCACTAACATGTGTCTGCTTTTATTTCCAGCTTTCTCTACCCTTGGAATCAATTAGAGATTTAATCACAATTCTATTTTAAATTCAGACAATTCACTTTTCAAAAGTTGAAATGCCATGTCTTTCCATTAGAGTAAACATTGCAGTGCAATTTCCAGGACAAACATGAGCACAGTGGAAGACAGACCGCTTTACCTTCTCTCAGCTACAACTGTATATGACAATACTAACATCTTCAGGCTGTCATGTATACATTTTATCTGCTTATTTGCAAGGGCATAAACAATACGTCTGCAGGTACTTTAGGACAGACATGCGGAGACCCTCACCAGCGATAGTGAAATAACTTCCTGCAATAGCAGCCATCCCAGTGAAGTCCAGGGCTTACCAGGGAAAGCACCAGTGTACTGCCGCCATGAGCAGCCTTCAGAAAGCTGTGCTGCACTGACTTTGAACTTTGATTTCAGGAATGCCTTCATTGACAGCAGATCTCACCAATGAGCCTGTGGGTGGCTGATCATCACCCTGAGTATTGAAGAAGTCTCACATTTCTTCGGCAGCGAAGTCAGGGGTCAGTAACTGTGGAGAATTGCTTGCTTTTATAGTTTATTCAGAGCCATGATTTAAAAATCTTTATAGTCATGAAATTCAAAACCTTTTCTCACTTTATATTTTTTATTTTCTCCTTATCTGAGCCACATATCCTAGAGGAAGCCTAGGAACAGGTCTTCATAGACTCTTGAAGGGTTTTGTTCGATGTAGTCTCTGCTTTTTCACAGGGTGGTGTTTGCATCATACATTTTGCATATTAAATATTGCAAGATGATTCAATTGAATCACTTTCAAAGGAAGCACAATCCTGTAAAAACTTAACTGAGCAACAAAATACTGCACAGCAAGGTCTGTCACTTTGATCTAAATAGCTGTAGGTTCCCGCTGCTTTTCCATTAAACATTGGAGATGGGCACTAGTTCACTATCTGACTTCTTAAGTTTTGTGATATTGTCTCTGAACTCTGAATGTTCATATTTTATCCACAGTTTTGTAACTAATAATGAGATTATTTATTATCTTTTTCTGATATTTTAAGTTGTAATTTGATCTTACCTTTTGTGATTACTGCACATTTTTGAAATTTACCTGACTTGTCTAAAAAAGCAAAACCCCCAAATCTTCTGCAATGAATCCTATCAAAATCTGGGCTTTAATTCTCCTAAAGAATAAAACCTCCTTTGATATGTTGATCTTATTAGAAATTAACTTCATACTTCCTTACGGAAATCTTATCCTGTTTGTTAGTTCTCTGCTTCTCCCACTGAATGTACAAAGGTGTGCCTTCTCATCGGTGTTATGCATTAGAAACTAAAACAATGCATCATTCTGTCAGAAAAGCAGAGTATCTTGTCTTCAGTGTACATTTATCACAAGAGCAAAACTGTCTACTGTAATGTTTGTAGCATGAATGTTGAGTGATATCATGCTACATCTTTAGAGAGCCTGCCCAGTACATAATCATCCTACCCACAATGAAAATTTCCAATTCTTTCAAAATTTGTCAATACCAATTGCTCAATATTTGTTCCCCCCACCATGACAAATTACAACTAAGAGAAATGATATAAAGGTGTGTTTTAAAGAATGCCCACCATCAGTGAACGTTTTGTTTAACCAATCTGAAAGAGTAGATTGTAAAGATTTAAAATATCCTGAATTCTGTAATAAAAAATAATTATAATCCCCAATTAGAGGTAAAACATTTTTTTAAATCCTGAAAATAATGATGCTATTTGGAAAAAAAAATAATGTTGAAGTTTAAGAATAAACATTTTAAATGTCAACCAAAACATAAAAATAGAAGTGTAACATATTAAATATATTTTAAAAACTCAACAATTATATATATAAGAATAATAAAATCAATAAATTAATGCAAGTCTACTTTATATTTCTATTTTATAAATTAGAATTCTTTTATAGACTAGATCATATAGAAACTTTATAAGAAATGATAAAATGTTAGGTAATGTATATCATAGAATTAGTGTCACACGGGCCATTAATCTTACAAAATAAGAAAAGAAAAAATAACCTATATGAAAATTTAATCACATGGAGGAAAGAAAATCCGTGAGAATTCATGGTGAAGTAAGATTTTTAATGGATATTAAAAAAATATATTTAAAAGTGATATTTAAGTAAAAAAATACAACATTTTTGAAAACAGTAAACAACATTATTTTATTTCTAACACCATAATAGATTGCCATAAATTTAGAAGCCTAAATAAAATTGATTTCCTAACAGTTATGGAGGTAAGAATTCTGAAACCATCCTTTATTGAGATAAAATGAAGGTTGTATTTTTTGTAGAGGTCCTCAGGGAGAATCTCAATGTCTCCAGTTCATAGATTCTTTCACCTGTGGCTTCATCCCTCATGGTCAATGCCAGAAGCCCAGCGTTTGGTTCTAACTCCTACTTACATCAAACCGCATAGTACAGTACTCTATTATTTATTTAGCCTGTATGAATTGTCTTGAGGGAAAATTTAGACATATAAAACACAGGAGAAAGAAAGACATGACATTAAAATACAAAATATTCATACTGAGAAAATGCATTTTAAAAATTTCTCAAAATAAACCCAAAGTGGAAAAGATGAGCTACTATTTATAAAAGAAAAGGAAAATACGAACAGCCAGCAAACAAAATTGAACAGAGGAACAAAGTAAACACTTGTTTTAGTAAGCTAATAAAATAGAGAGCCATCTACTGATATTACTCAAGGAAATGGAGACTGTCTTTGTAGACACATGAATTGGGACACATCAAAATTTCTGGAATTTTATGAAAATCAAACATTTAGAACAACAGATTTGATAATTAGTGTGCAATGCACATATATTTTAGAAATGGATTTATCAAAGTCAGCTAAATGCTAAATGTTAATGACAAGGTGTAAATGGACTGGATGTAGATAAAATTTATCATGAAGTAAAATTATTTAACAATCTCTCTCTCTCTCTCTCTTTCTCATGTGCGTGCATGTGTACGCTCCCACACACACACACACACACACACACACACACACACACACACGTTCAGTAGTAATGCAATTAATTAAAATTATTCCTAAAGCTGAAACTTCAATAATTTCATTTCATTTAATATCCTCTTATCTGACCTTTTCTGCTTGTCCCAGACATACACTATTATTGCAAATAAGGGAAACCATGAGACCTATGTTTCTTTAGGCCTGGCTTACTTCACTTAATAAAATTTTTTTCAAGTCTTTCCATTTCCTAAAAAATGGAGCGATGTCATTCTTTCTAATGGAGGAATAGAATTCCATGGTGTATATTTAGCATATTTTCTTGAGCCATTCATCTACTCAGGGGCATCTGGATTGGTTCCCTATCTTAGCTATGGTAAGTAATGCTGCAATAAACAGTTGTGGTGGAAGCTTTAGTGTGGTCTTGTTTGTAATCATTCAGATAAATGCCCAAAAGTAGGATTGTTGGATCATAGGGGAGTTCTATGTGGAGTCTTTTGAGGAGCCTCTATACTACTTTCCCAAGTGGTTGAAGAAGTTAAGCAAAATGAACCCCAAAATAGGG
The DNA here is from genome assembly GCF_019054845.1 of Dipodomys spectabilis. NCBI lineage: Eukaryota > Metazoa > Chordata > Mammalia > Rodentia > Heteromyidae > Dipodomys > Dipodomys spectabilis. The sequence continues at coordinate 2,662,786 of NW_024871117.1, read as the reverse complement.
ACCCAAGTGGTTTTTTCTTCCTTGTTATTGTTTCTAACGTATTTATAAGGTACCATGTGATTTTTTTTGTTGCTTTGTATGTCCCTCCCCCACAGTATAACCCCTGTTTTCACTGTATTTGATGCTGGTATAATTTGGGGAGGGGAAGGAATAAAAACAAATTCTTTAAATAGGGATACAGATAGACCCATTGCAACAATGAGATGTACAAGATGCTATGTCGAAAAACAAACTTTACAACTTTGGTGGGGCGGGGAAGGGAAGGGTTGGGGGGTTGAGGCGCGTAGCTGATGAGATGGGAGGCATAGGATGGTAGGGCAAAAACAAAGGAGGTGGCAACAATGCTGTATAAGAAATATACTCATTTTTTGCTCATGTAATTGTAACCCTTTGTACAGTATTTTCAGAATAAAAATTAATTAATAATAATAATTTCAGCCTTATTTAATATGTTTACAGAAAAATATGCAGAGATTTATCCTCTAGTTACTGGTTTTATTAAGCATAAACAAGCAGACACAGTGTTTGAGAACAAAGATTCTTGTACTTACTACAAAATTCTTTTGTCTATATGTATTTGTAAGATTTTCAAACATTTATCAAAGTCTGGAAATGATGTAATAGATTTAGTCATCAATTTTAAAGTAGGAATTATAATGATAATAATCCCTTGAATTACAAAAATAAAATTAGTGTCCCTCCCCCACGGTATAACCCCTGCTTTCACTGTATTTGATGTTGGTATAATTTGTGAAGGGGAAGGGAAAAAACAAATTGTTTAAATAGGAATACAAGTGAACTCATTGCAGCAATGAGATGTACAAGTCGTTATGTCAAAAAACGAACTTTACAACTTTGGCGGGGATGAAGGGGGTGGGGGGGCAGGAGGAGGGGAGTAGATGGGAAGGGATGGGAAGGGGAAACAAAGGAGGAGGCAACAATGCTTGATAAGAAATGTACTCATTATCTTGCCCATGTAACTGTAACCCTTCTGTACAGTATTTTCACAATAAAAAAAGAAAATACAGTAACGTTTGTAAGTAATACCTTAGCAATAAAGAAAGTAATAGAGATAAAACAAATAAAAATCAGAAGCTGAAAGCTTAATACTTCAAGTAAAGTTTAATTGAGGAGGTTCTACAGACGAGTTTTTAATCTGGCAGAGGACTATCACTGTAACAAAAAGAAAATGGAATTTGCTTAGGAAAAGCAACAGAGAAACAAAATTAAGAAAGATGAACAGATGTTAGAAGACAATGCATAATAAAGACTATCAGGCTGAGCAATGATAAATGCTTAGAAGAAATATCGAATATTTTGCTAGAAATATCCCAAATTGGGTTAATAGTCTTAACATACACATTGAATCTTGAAGAAAACACCAAATGTAGAGCTATTATAGTCAAGCTGTTAAAAGCCATCTGAAAGAACAAACTTACAATATGAAAAACAAAAATCAAAGAAGCCAATAAAACATAAGAAAACCCAAATAGTCATTACATACATGGAGCTTGAAACATATTGACAGCTGACTTCATTTCTGAAAGCATGAATGCCAGGAGACAAGGAAAGTATGTATTTGAAGACAAAGAACAGAAGAGGCAGTCAATCACACTTTTTAGCTTGTAAAATGAATCTAACCAGACGAGAAATACATTAAGAATATTTCACATAAACAAAAGCAAAAATTTTTGGCTGTAGCTTTTGTCTTAACAACAGAAAAGAAGAAGAAGAAGAAGACGACAAAGACGAAGATGAAGAAGAAGACGAAGACAACAACACAGAAGGCACCCATGTTTGAAAATATCACTGGCTAAATACATCTGAATGTTATCTAGAATACAGAAAAAGTAATGAAGAACTTTAAATGAACACTGCACAGTGAATGTACAAGTCAGTACACTATATACTTGTTCATCAATCCCCCCTTGCCTTATACTGTTTGGAAACATTCCACAATAAATGGTTATAGACTTGTCAGAAAGAATTAAAGGTTAAATTTGCATGTCGATTTGACTGAGTCTTTGAATACTCCAGCGGTTGGTTACATATTTCTGGGGGTGACTGAAAAAGGTTTTTCTGGGATAGATTAGCATTTCAATTGATAGAAGAAATAAGGATTCCCCTCTTAATATTTGCAGGATTCATTCAGTCCTGCACAGGATTGGAACAATAGTAAACTATAAGGGGAGAAAATCAACTCTGGCTTCCTAGTTCCTGCCTATACATGGGAATTTGGGTTCCCAAAAAAAGATCTGTTCCACTGCTTCTCAGTCTGTAAGGATTTAAACTAAATCCCCAAAACTTTACCTTACCAATAGTAGATTGTTGGAATTTTCATCCTGCATTATACATTACTTGAGAGTGTGTGTGTGTGTGTGTGTGTGTGTGTGTGTGTGTGTGTGCGCGCTCAGCAAGAGAAATAGAGATAGAGAGATCCTATTGATTTATTTTCTAGAGAACACTGAATAATTCAGATTTGATTATAGCATCTGAACTATAATGTAGAATATAAAATTAGATACAAAGTACATCCTTTACAGATTATTGACAAGTTTTAAAGTTCTAATACTTAGATTACACATGACTAAAATGAGCTGTTTAAGTATAGTAAGCATTGTCAAAAAACTGTAAGTGAAAAAATAAATAAATGAATTTATTAGTGGTTATAGACATAAACAAAAAGGTAACAATGAGAAGTAGGAAAATAGATGAAAAAATATTAAAATAACACCAGTAAAACCTGAAATTTTGAAATTACATTCAAAATCACTTCAAACTTCCAAACAAAATCAGAAGTAGACATTAACAGAATTATTAAAACAAATGATCCACTATGGTTTATATTCTGAAAAAATATAAGTTATAAAGATACAAATAGTTTCAAATTCCTTAAAATGTTTTCTGGAACAAATAGTAATAGGATGGTAAAAGACACTCATCAAAATCTTAAGAGCAAAAAACACTACTAATAGAGGAATACTTCTACTAATAGAGAAAAATAAGTTAAGAAGAAATTATGATAGGAGAAGGATATTGTAACAGTAACAACAATGCATTCAAAAAATCCCAAATATATTGATTGAGATAATAGCCTAAAAAGGCATGAGACTAAAATAAAAGAAATAAAAAGACAATTCAAAAATAAAAGCTGAAAACATCAATACCCCACTTGTAGCAATACATATATCAATGTACAAAAATCGATTGTATTTCTACACAGGAGCAAAGCATAGTCTAAAACTACAATTAAATATGTACTATTTACAGTAAAAACAAAAGAAATAAATTCTTTGGCAATAAACTTAGCAAAAGGAATGCTATTCCATGTGTTGAAACGTATTTTGGAAGATCCAACTAAATTTAAAGGTCATAGATCAGATGGTTTAATAGTGTTAAAATTATTACAATTTGTGAATTATAATTAACACCAACTTCATAAAAATCTCAGCTGGGTACCAAAATCAAATAAAGTGACAGCAGGGGATAGAACATAGAGGGAACAACATATAAAAGCAAAAAAAAAAATCACATAATAGATTAAAAATATCAACAACTAAGAAAAAACATTTATCTAATTTGGGGAGGAGAAGGGGAATAACAAAATGCTGAAACAAGGGCACAGGATGACCTATTGCAACAATGATACTCACAAGACACTATGTTGCCAATGAACTTTACAACTTTTTTTTTCTTGTTGTTGTTGTTGTTGGTGGTGGTGGTGGTCATGGAGCTTGAACTTGGGCCTGGGCACTTTCCCTGTGCTCTTCAGCTCAAGGCTAGTGCTCTACCGCTTGAGCTACCACACCACTTCCAGTTTTCTAGTGGTTTATTGGAGATAAGAATTTCACGGAGTTTCCTGCCTGGCCTGGCTTTGAACCATGATTCACAGATCTCAGTCTCCTGAGTAGCTAGGATTACAGGCATGAGCCTGGCTTTACAACTTCTTAAGAGGGAGATAAAGGAGGGAAGGCATATTAGGAGAACAACGTAGGAGGGGGCAAAAATGTTCGGTAAGAAATGTACTCAATATCTTACTAAAGTAACTGTAACCTCTATACAGCATCTTTACAATAAACTAAAAAAAAAAATCAACTGGATTTGTTTTTCCCTAATGGTCAAATTTTCTGGGTATTTCCAGAGACAAAATAGAGAAAGAAGTTTTGAAAGTGAAAACAGATTGGAGACTCAGGTTTAAGTTTCCCTGCTTTGAACTCAGTGCATTAACAACATAGAGACTAGAAGCAAACCTTTATATTTATGATTAGCTAAATTTGACTAAGTGTACCATTTCAAGGAAGACAGATTGTTTTCCTGTAAATTATACCTGGAAAATGTACTATGCAAAAGTGTCCAGTTAGCTTCCATCCTCAAACCACATATAAAATTACACCCAAATGGTTTGGACATATACAGAAGAACCAATAACATAACTAATAAAAGGAAATGCAGTCATAAACATTTATGAATTTGAATCAGGCATCAAGAAATACAAGCAATAACAAAAACTAATGACATGATTATGAGTAAAACTCTGTGCTTAAAAGGACATCAGGAAAGTAAAAAAGCCCAAAGGGTAATATGACACATACTGATACTTCCTTAAGACAGAGACAAGAAGAGAGCAGATTTGAGACTTATCTGAACAAAATGATTTAGGAGAGATTTTGTCTCAAAATTCATTAATTAATTAACTAAATAAATAAACCCAGGGGCATTAGTCCAAGGTAAAACACTAGCTTCTCTTCCAAGAGTAAGTCCCCAGCACTATAAAAACAATCAACCATCATAAATAAAAACACAAAATAAAATGCAACATCAATTCAGGGAATTTGAGGAAAACATTTGTAAACTTCACGTGTGTGTGTGGGGGGGTGTAGTTACTATATAACAAAGCATCTGTTTAATGTTTAAAAAAACACATTTATAAACGCAGTAACAAAGTAATTAAATGAAATGTTTAAGAAAATTTTGGACCAATAATTTGAAGAAATTTTGCTGAGAATTGTAAATTATTTGCCATATATTTGAGAATATGGATAATATATTGATATGTAATCGAATTGCTCAAATAAAAAAAACAAAATAAGGTAAAAATTTGCAATGATGTGTTTCTAAGGAGAAAATTAAGTGATGAAAATGTTGGCAGGTATATGGAGATTTGCAGCCTCACATATTTCTAGTAGAAATATTACATTGCATTGTTGCTTCCAAAACCAGGCTGGAAGATCTTCAACACATTTTATCGAGATTTACTGTATAAACTCCTTTTCATACTTATGGATATGTTTAGAGAATGAAGACATATCTAATCAAAACCATGAATACATATTTATATACAAACGAACGTTAACTTACACCCCCAATAGAAATTACCCCAATATTAAAAAGTAAGTATACTGGTAATATGCTGTGATCTATCTATAGAATAGACTTTTCAGTTGTGAATATGAAGTATTTCTATTACACAACATCCATAGTATGGATGAACATTGCAAATACACTGAGTAACAAAAATTGCCACTTGCTGTAGAAAAAAATATTTACAATATATCCAGAAGAGATGTATATAATGTTTGTGAACAGAATAACTAATGAGCACAGATAATAGGAAGGTTGAAAAGTGTACTGACAGGGATAGTAATGGAAATATTTACTTTTTGCGATGATGTCACAACTCTATGTATACACATAAATCTAATCAAATAAATCTTGAGTAGTCTGAACCTCTTTTACTATGTGTATCTAATGTCTCACTTCAGATGTTTTCAGAAGGAAATCAGTACTTTGAATAAGTGGTTTTTGCATTTGTAGCTACATGAATGTGAACAATGTGAACCTTGGAAAAGATTGTGTCATATGTAGGAAAACATTTTGATGAACACTTCAATAATGTGATATTGGTTTTATTCAGGATGAAGATGTTAGGACTAAATGTCAAAACTATAAATTTTGAATAATAACTTGTAAGAATATCAATCATTAAAGTGATTTCAATATCATTGATTCTTACCTTTCTCCTGCAAGTAATCATCATATTGATTAATCAACACTTTAGTAAATCATTCCATGTATTGCATGTATACAAATAATTTCATTTACAAACACAAATAAGGAAAGTGTTACATTTACTTATGGCACATCTATTTCCAATTTCATTACATAGCAAGTTGTGTTTTCTTCTTTTTTAATTAGGACTTTGAAGTAATATCTATGTGGTGTAGACTGGTCTTGATCTGGACTCTCTGCTTTCTGTACGATGGCATTTCAGATTAGTGCCACATTACTTTTGTTACATCAAAAAGTTCCTGAGACATATACTACACATCACTAGAGTAAAAGAATGTAAAGTTACAAGTATTCCAAAGGTGTCCTGTGAAAATGGACTGTTAACAATTGTGGAGAAGAGTTAATTTTTCTATTCAGTGACATTGTGCAAAAGCTGCTCAGAAAAGTCTTTGTGTGATTCTCATCTCCAGAAGATGCTAACTATCTCGCCCTGAGCAGCAACACTGAAACTGTGAAAGCTCCTTCATCACTTTCAAGAAGGGAGAAAAAGGCACCGAAATGCAAACATCTAGTTTGACAAGCACCAGATGCTACAGCGTGCAGCATCAGCACAGGACAGACATAGTGTTTTGCAGGCAAGGCATGAAATGGAGCAAATTCCCCAGTTGTGGGGCACACAGGCAGCAAAGATGGCCCTAGAGGAAGTTGAGTGGGCAGAGCCCGATTTGTTCGTTCATTGCTTGAACAGCTCCTGGAATCTTCGGTGCATGATAGGGTCCTTTACAGTGATTGGTTGGTTCCATTTCCTAAAAGGCCTTGCTGTGTGGTAATAAACGAGTTCCTGCGTGACTTGAGTCCCCACTGGATCTCATTGTCTCCCGGGCTAAGGGAGGCTGGGGAACCGACTAGTGGCCACACTTACCTTTCCTGGGACCCTGTCCATCTTTCGTGGAACGGACAAAGACCAGACACCCAGTTAGAAGAACAAAATGGCAGAGTTCACTTCCTCCTCAGGACCAGCAGATAATGAAAGAGCGTGGTCTCATTACAGCCTCTTGCGACAATTTTACAAACTGGGAGGAGCCATTGCTTTATGATTGACAGGAAAAAATACGTTGCTTATCCTCCTAAAGGTTATTGGTCCAACATTTAAATCATCAAAGTATATTCCGTATAGTGATGAAAACAGACTCCACATTGATCAGTATGTAGAAGAAGCAGAAAGAAGAAAACAGATTTGGTAATATACATTTTTAATACTGAATGCAGATTCCATAGGTACTAATTTTTCAACGTCTATGGTAATATCTTCACCTTGGCCAGAATTTATTTTTAAGTATAAAGTTTCCAAGAAAGACCCAAGGATAAATATTGGATTATTTTGTGGTTTATCTAAGAACAATACAAAAAAGATAGCTGCTATTTTTGGTGAAGAAAATCAATTCTGTTCAGTTTATTTCAAGTTAAATAAAATGTGAATTTTGTTTTAAAAAAGAATTGGATGAGTTCACATGTAGTAATAATAACCACAAACTATTCACAAGTTTCTCTGGGTCAAGAGCTACAGTCAATTATGAATTGAAATTTACTGATTAAAAAAAGAATTATCTATAAATTTAGAGCCTAAAAACAGAATCTAATACACAAACAACATATGTTTCTGCTACACACCGGACAGCAGGTAAGAAGGAGACAGCCTGGCTAATGTGCCAATGAATGAGTAGCAGCAGTTACATATATGATGACCATTAGTGGAAGGGAATTTAGGGAAGTCTGTATAGCTGAAGTGGAAGACTATGAATTAATTACCAATACAGAGAAATCATCCAGAACAACGCTGCAAAGCCCCGAGCACTGCAGACAAGAAAAACTGTTGTAATTCATACTTCAAAAAGTACATGAAATTACATAACCTGAGCTAGTCCCCATATTGCCACTAATTACTAATGGAGTTGAGCACTTTTTTTTTTTTTGCGCGGGGGGTGGGGGGGGGGGGGGAGGTCCGATCCTGGGGCCTGAACTCTGGGCCTGGGCACTGTCCCTCTGCTCTTCAGCTCAAGGCTAGTGCTCTACCACTTGAGCCACAGCGCCACTTCCGGCTTTTTTCTTTTTGCTTATGTGGTACTGAGGAATCGAACCCAGGGCCTCATGCATGCAAGGCAACGCTCTACCATTGAGCCACCTTCCAGCCCAAGTTGAACACATTTTCAAAGCTTTTCTGGGAAAATATTAAGCTTCGTTTCAAATATTCATGGATTAAACTACAAGTCACCATTTGAAAATAACCATCCGGCCATAATTAACTTTAACCAGACTACAGACAGCCCCGAACTTAGTTACAACCACCATTAGCCCAAACTATCATCACCGAAGTGTTCTGCTCATGCTGTTTAATGAAACTTAAAAATAATATTTTTTATTCCAATGAGAGAAATGAAGTTGGGAGAGTCAGGTACCACATTTCTTTGTTTTGTTTTGTTTTTGTAGGTCATGGGGCTTGAACTCTGGACCTGGGTGCTGTTCCTCTGCTCTTCAGTTCAAGGCAAGCACTCTACCACTTAATCCACAGAACCACTTCTGGTTTCCTAGTGGTTTATTGGAGCTAAGAGTATCATGGACATTCTTGCCTGGGCTGGCTTTGAACTGCAATCTTCAGGTTTCAGCCTCTCCAGTAGCTAGGATTACAGGCAGAAGCCATGGATTTAAATCTAGTCTTAATGATATGTGTGTTCTATATGGGCATGTAGTGAATGTGTATGCATATATATCCATACTATATATACATGGATACAATATACATATGCATATATGCATGCATATGTACACCAAACATGATTATATCTCTGAGACTGAAGGACAAAAGTGCGAGATGAAATAGAATTATGGAGTGTAAAGAACATTGAAATATTTTTGCATCTCTGTATTAAAATGGCATAAGGGCTCTTCCTGAAAGCTGTTGATCTGGAAGAAGATGGTGATTGAAGGACAGAGCAATAGAAGAAGCTTTCTGAATAGAATATTGAAGATGTTTATGCAAAATAATTGTTTTTTTCCTTAATGTACTACCTGATTTCTTTTATTCCCTGTTGTCACTGTATGTGTTTTTCCCCTTACAGTTTATTCCCTGTTGTCACTGTATGTGATTGTGTTCATCTATATGTGTTTTACTAGAGATGGGAAGGTGAAACAACAAAATGGTGATACAAAGGACAAAAGGGAAACTTATGCAGCACAAGATAATATGTTGGAAATGATCTGTACAATTTGGCGGGGGAGGACAAGAGAAAGAGGGAGAAAAATGAGGGAGGGGGTAATAAGTTAGACAAGAAATATACTCACTACCTTACTTATGTAATGGTAATCCCTCTGTACATCACCTTGACAAGAAAATAATAAATTAAAAAATAGTATAACAAAGGCTGCTGGCCCAATTGATGTACACTAAGAATTGGATGACAGGACATGCATTAGTGGAATAGAGGGCTGTTGAAATGTTTTATGAATAAAGACATTAATGGGGGGGTGATTGTAGGGGTCAATTTGAAGTGATACATTATATTCAGGCATACAGATGAAAAACCCCTTTTATAACAAATATAAGTTAATGAAAAGTATTGATTAAAAAATAATTTCACTTTCCAGTTTCCAGAAATAACAATTTAACTTTCTCTAACCCTGTCCTTCTATTCTGCTTGAATCACAAGATTTATCTAGCTATATCTATCTATCTATCTATCTTTCTATCTATCTGATTTCAGATTTTCCAATGATTCTAAAAAAAGCAAACTATTTAATATGAGAGACTCAACTGAGTCTGCATATAGAATGTTTTTCTGTTTATGCTTTATTCTTTTCAGAAAATGTGATGTAACAGCTATATTGAATCCTAACCACACAGCAGCTACAGTTCTTGATGCTTGGAATGTATATTTATTTTTTAAATGGACACACCCTCCTCCATTTTTAGTTCACATTCTAGTAGAAAGAATTGCTGGATGTCTGGATAATCTGGCTTTATACCATAATCCTCAGATTTTAGCCTCCTAAGTATATCTAGGATTTCAAGTGTTCATGGCACCAGGCTGCCATGAACAATTCTTGATATGAAAAAAATGCCAAAGGATTTTTTTTTGAATTGAGGAACATTATTTGTTCAGTCATATACCAAACTCTTTTCCTAGGGCAGAAAAATAAACAAAAACAAAAATGCTGACCAATATCAATACCAGCAAAACACTTAAGGACTAGTATATGATCTTAATTTTTCTTTTCAGTAAATATTGTGGAAATAACCTGCTACAGAAGAAATGACCATTTATCAGTGGTCATTTATAGTTTACTCTTTCCACATTGGTAAGTGAAATAATATCTGAAAATATGTATTTTGCCATTCTGACTTTCCCTGGAGCTAGAGATGTTGATCTCCTTGGCACACTCATGAAACATAGGAGACATAATCTTAGAGGTCTTCCTAAGTGTTTCAGACTCCTAAGCATGAGGACTAATTTGCTGTTACTCATAAATTTTCTTTTCCTTTTTACCTGTAGTTGACTATCATCTAACAAAAAATTAGATTTCTAGTGAAATGCATGGGATTTATATTAGGAAAAGTTCATCAATTTATACAATAATATGATTCATGATAGTTATATTGTGAGGAAAGTTTTTGGAAATGATTGTTATGAAGATGAAAATATCAGATATGCCAATTGTAGCCACATGAGAGTTTGTCAAGAGACTATATAAAAATAGATTATTTTACTAAAAATTCATTTTGGTTGAATGTAGTTTGTTAAGATTTACATCAACAAAGTAATCATTTTAAAAGGTACTATTGAACATCTATTTATAAAATTTCCCAAAGCTCAAGTGAAACAATCACACAGAAACAGACAAAATTCCATATTGAAAGGGAATAATTTAATGGCTATGTACATTGTAATTTTTTCCTTATTTTCTTATTCTATTATTTTTCTCTAAAGTTGACATTCCCTTGTGTTACCATGTAAGTGAATGAGGCTTACTTTGAAATTTATGTTCCGGACACCTCATAATTCCCAGAGGAAATAATGAAAAAATAAATCACTTACTTCACAATGTGCCTAGGAAGCTTCTGCATTGATGCTTAAATCAAATTAAAGTTAGGTCACAAAGTTACCTGACTCTGATGCATTAAAAATAAGTACAAGTTATATTAAAAGGGACTGCAGATATTTAATAATAGTAAGACTTCATGAACATGTAAGTCTGTATTGTCACAACATTGATTTATTTATTCTGGAATGTCAACTGATTTTACATCAATGTCCACTTACAATCATGATGTCATTTTTGATATTAAAACTGAACTCCTGAAATTTGTATAATCTGCCTTGAGTAAAAAGAAAATTTACTTTAGCTGCAAGCATTGAATTTCATCAATCTGAGGAAGAGCTCATGCAAACAGAAAATACAGTTACTATAAACCTATTCAGGCTTTTTGATAAACATTTTTGATAATCATTTATGAAAATCAAGATGTCTAAGTTTTATTTGTAAAGGAATCATTGAGATGCCCACAGATTTTCTTAGAACACATTTGATCATGTTGCAAAGAAGCTAATGCTAAGCTCTTTCCCCAAAGAATGTAAAGTTAAGCTAATTAATATGTTAAAATTTGAAATAGCTTTCACAAAATTGTGAAGATATAGGACAAAGAAGCATCCCCCCCAAAAAAAAGAAAAAAGGCATTTTATGAAAAGGGTCCTGGCTTTAAATGGAACTCTCTCTAGATTTCAAAGATGACATGATTCACAAGTGGTATTTTTGCACTGACTGAAGAAATGACTTCAACACTATTTGCAATTGTGCAGTACAAATTTCCGTTTCTTCTTCCAGAGAAAAGATTCTGTGACTACAACTAGTTGGAATCAATCCATTATTTCATTACTGCTTTTAAACACCCTGAAATTTAAATGATAGGTTTACATTCAAGCATGCATTGGGCATGTTTTAAATTTCAAATAAATCAGAATGTAAATAGTAAAATTAGTTTTGCACTGTAGGAAGAGGCAATGACGCTCAATAGGAAATGTACTCATTACCTTACTCATGTAACTGTAACCCCTCTGTACAGTATTGTTACAATAATACATACTTTTAAAACATCCAGTTCTGCATTGTAACCATGCTTGTGCAATGATCAGCCAAGCAAATAAAACTAAACTAAAACCAATTCCCACTTAGTTCTTACTTTCCTCCCTTTCCAAGAAGAACACTACGCATGGTGGACCTTGTTTATAACCCTAGCCACTTAGAAGACAACAATAGGAAGGTCTTCAAAGGCAAAGTTGGTAAGAGATTTTGTCTGGAAACAAATACATAAACTGAAATGAAACAACTAAATAAATAGGATTGGCGTGTGGCTTAAATTCCAGTAAAACAACTAAAAATAACTAAATAGATGATAAGATGATTGGTAGATAGATATATAGATAACAAAAGAAATGGAACTCTGATTTTAAATGAATCTTTCAAGAGGAGAATTTTGAAACCAAGAATATATGGGAGATCACATCTTCGGGTCATAACAGGGACAAAAGAATCAAAGCAAATTTTAATACAAATCATGCATACAAAATGGTGCTTGACCATAGCAATCAAAACAGCTTGGTACTGGCAAAAGAATAGGCCTGGGGACCAATGGAATAGAATAGAAGACCTGGAAATCAACCCACAGATCTATGGCCACTTAATCTTTGACAAGGGAGCCAAAAACACAAGGTGGAAGAAAGACAGCCTCTTAAATGATGCTGGCAGAATTGGCTAAATACATGCTGAAAACTGAAGCTAGATCCTGATATATCCCCCTGCATAATAATCAATTACATATGGACCAAAGACCTCAATGAAAGACCAGATACCCTGGAAATATTACAGGAAGCGATAGGGGAAACATGAGGACTCCCTGGCACAGGTCAAAAATGTCCAAAATAATGATCCAGAAATACATTAAATCAAGGAAAGAATGGACAAATGGCATTACATCAAACTGAAGAGTTTTTGTATAGCAAACAGCATAGCTAGCAAGATGAGTAGAAAGCTCATAGAATAGGAGAAGATCTTTACTAGTTATACATCAGACATGGACTTTTTATCTAAAATATTTAGAGCTCAAACAATTAACTCCCACAAAACAAATCCTTAAAGAAATAATAACCCAATTAATAAATGGACTAAAGACTTACGCAAAGACTTATGAAAAGCAGTAAGAATGGCCAATAGACACAGGAAGATATAGTTATCTCTGGTCATAAAAAAAATGGAAATCAAGATAACATTGAGGTTCCACCTCACCCCATTTAGAATGACAATTATCAAAAAAGCTAACAGTAACAGATGCTGATAGGGATGTGCTCAAAAGGGAATGCCACTAAACTTTTGATGAGAGTGTAAACTTGTTCATCCACTCTGGAAAGCAGTTTGGAGTTTCCTCAAAAGACTAAAAATGAGCTTCCCTGAGACCTAGAAATCCCACTCCTGGGCATTTATTCAATAGACCACAAACAAGGCTATACCAAAGCTACAAGTACAACTATGTTCATTGCACCATGGTTTACCATAGCCAAGATATAGAACCAATCCAGATACCCCTCAGTAGACTAATGGAAAAATAAAAATATATATATATATATATATATTTAGAAAACATATATATATATATATATATATATATATATATATATATATATATATATATTAAGCTGTGTAAGCTTGACCCAAGGAAATACAGGTTTCATGGCTTCCCTTATTTGTAATAATCAGAATGTGATTACAAATCTACAATTGACAGTAAACACAGTGGATAGCAAACCCAATGGATAGTAAAAGACAAAAAAAATACACTTGGACATGATTAATTAAACAATCTCACACAGTAAGACCAAAGAATATTTTTAGGAGAGGATCACAAGGGCTCATTTGCATATGATCATATAAAATGATGCTTATCAGCCAGGCACCAGTGGCTCATGCCTATAATCCTAACTGAGGCTGAGATCTGAGGATCGTGGCTCAAGGAAAGCCCTTGCAGGAAAGTCTGTGAGACTTTTATATCCAAAAAACCACTAGCAAATGGGAAGTGATGTTGTGGCTCAAGTGGTAGTTACCCTTGAGCTGAAGAGCTGAGGGACAGCACCAGGCCCAGAATTAAAGCCACACGACTAACAAAATGTGTGTGTGTGTGTGTGTGTGTGTGTGTGTGTGTGTGTGTGTGTGTGTGTAATGTGTATCAAAATAAATGCCAAGAAATGGAGGATTATTTTTTATTTTTATTTTACTTTGTGTGTGTGTGTGTATGTGTGCTTCCTGTTTTTCTCCTTTTGTCACTGTTTTTGATTTCTGTACCCTTTGTCTTATATGTTTGACTGATTTGAGGAGAGTAAGTGGAAGTACAGAATTGGTGGGACAATAGATGAACGAATTCAGCAGTAATACTCACTAGGCACTATGGTGAGAATGAACTATATAACATGTGGAAAAGGGGAATTGTGAGGGGAAAAATAAGGGAGAAAATAAGGGAAGAAGTGATACTGTTCAAGAAAGAAATGTATCAAATACTTGCGTTCTGTAACTGTAACCCCTCTGTACATCATCTTCACAATAAACAATGGCATTTGCAAACACTGGGCTCATGTCAGGAGATAAACTAGTGTGAAGAATGATCAATATTACTAGGGTAATTGTAGTTAGAAATCTTTATACCATGCTAAAATAAAAATAAGCAATGGGATTTCTTTACCAGTTGCTTTTAGAACACACTGTTTATGTATTCACTATATCATTCATAGTGGAGATTAGCTTAAATCATAATTAAAATAGCAAACTTTTAGTCACATTTACTTTAGCAGTCTGAGATTTGTTTTTGTAGTTCTCGAGTACTGCCAGTCCCTTTCCGTCTTGCTTATTTTCAAGATATGATTTTGCTTTTTTTCCCCTAGATTTTTTTTATTTGCGGTTTTCTTTTGTCTCTGGAATAATAGGCATGCACCATATTACTCAGGAATTGGTTGAAAAACTTGTTTCAATACAAATACAGCATTAGTGAGGGAAAATTTATAATTAAAAAAAAACATAATTACTTGAGCATATAGAGAATTGATTGGAAATAGATTTACCAGCTCAATTGACCAGCTTAAAAAGAAAAACAAAACAAAACAAGACAAACAAACAAACAAAGTCTTTTAACATTGCATCTGAATTTGCATACATAATTTACCTTTGTGGTACGTCTTTCACTGCAGCAGAGGAGTGAATAAAATAACAATGTCCCTCGGGTACTTAGCGCCCCATTCTTATGACATTATTTGCCCTTAATGGCTTCTTTCATGGTCTATAACCAAAAATGATCACAATGACAGTTGAGGTCTTAAGATATGAGGTAATAGTAAACATAGGAGATACACTAAAACTTTTTCACAGAAATGCTAATTATAAAAATTGTGATGTTTAAACATCTTTAAAATGAAAAACATGTCCAGTTCTAAGCCTACATGTATGATAAATCAGTAAAGAAGAGAATGAGGCTAGTTGTGGTGTCCCGGGCCCGTAATTCTGCCCAAGTGAGGTGGGAAGATAAGTTGCAGGTCAGGACGGCCTACAAAATGAGCCCGTGTCTCACAGGAACTGTGAGAGTTCAGGGAATGAGGATGGTTCTGGATTTGAAGACCTCATAATAACATATCAACCACCTGTTATTAACTGCCCCAAATCTTTCAAGCATCCTTCCAGTCTTGGGAATATGGTCTTTTCAGTGTTTGCAAGAGACATTATTATTAATAGGCTGTATTATGTTCCCTTTTCTTCCCTTCCAGGAGTTGGGTGAGTTAGTACAGTTGGCTGACTGGCCTAAGGTTAGCAAAGCTCTGACGCAGATGGATGTTGTCTTTGAAAGTCCAATTTTCTTTCTCAGCATTGTAGAAACACACAAGTGAGACTGGGAGAGCAGAGACTCATACTTCATCACATAAAGACAGACAGAAAGAAAGAAATACCAGGAAGAGTAGAATTGTATTTCCCCTTTTTCAATGTGAATGCCACTATAGCATTATAAAATGAACCATGTCATCGATGCTAATTATCTTACGTCATTTATTACAGTCAGAATTGATTGAATAATGTTGCTTAAGCAGATTTATTTGAAGATAATATGCTGCTAGTGCTTAAAAAGCAATGTTGATGGTAAAAATTTAAAAAAAAATGCTGCAATTGCTTTAGAAAGCTTTCTTTGAGAATGACCCACTAAGGCTGAAAAAGAATCATAACATAAAATCCAGTCATCCATGCTTTGAGACCCCTATTCCATCGCAGGGACATGCACAGGACCATGTTTGCAGCACTGCTTTAGTGTACAGGCCACACAGTTCTTTGTAGAAAAATAAAATGAAAATTATGCAAATTTATTTAGATTATTTGCTATATAGGCATATATTTGTAGATAAGCATGAAAATGTCTGTACACCATACAGAAGTGGCAACATTTTAACTGTACAGAATTATATCTTAAGGGACACATGGAGTATGAATGAGAACATTAGAATTAAAACCTGAGAAAATAAGCAGTATGTTTCCTACTCAGTTGTCTATATGATAACTTTTTTACTTGCTCACAAGTGATAAATAAAACATTTAGATTTAGTAGTTATCACAAAAAGAGGTCAAGAAATCAAAGTCTTATGAAAGATGGGTTTTATTTATTTATTTATTTTATTCTGGGTGAGAATGCAAGCCTAACCTTTTTTTCTTTTCTTTTTTTTAAATTTTTATTGAAAATGTGATGAGCAGGAGGGTTATAGTTACATAAATAAAGCAATAAGCGCATTTGTTTTTTTTTTTTATCATTGTTATCCTATCCCTCTTTATCTCCCACTTCTCCCTCCCTATCTCCCTCTCCCTCAAGTTGCAATGTTCGTATCCAACATAGTGTCAGGTAGTATCAATGTTACGATGGTTCACCCATTGGCCTGCTGTTTCTGCTGTTTCTCTTTCCCTTCTCCATTTTGTACTGTCCAGTATGCAAAACAGGGTATACAAAAAACTAGGAGAAATGAAGAAAGAAAAAATACAGAGAACAAAGAATGAACTATAGTTAGGGAGAACCTCTTGTTTCCATAAGTTGGAGTTCATGTTAATATGCTTCATTATATTTAATCCTATACACTAAGTGGTTGGGTTATTAAGATATCCTGTTAAGAATATCATATATACATTCTAGTTCCTACAAATGAGGGAGATCATGTGACCTACTTTTCTTTGGGTCTGGCTTACTTCACTTAATATATTTTTTTCAAAATCTTTCCATTTCTTGATGAATGGAACAATGTTATTCTTTCTGAAGGAAGCATAGAATTCCATGTGTATATATACATTTTCTTGATTCATTCATCTACTGAGGGGCATTTGGTTTGGTTCCATATCTTGGCTATGGTAAATAATTCTGCAATGAACATAGTCATAGTGTTGGCCTAGTGTGGCCTCGTTTGTGATCATTTGGATAAATTCCCAGACATTGCATTGCTGGGTCATAGGAGAGCTCTATGTGTAATCTTTTGAGGAAGCTCCACAATTGCTTTCCAGAATGATTGAACAATTTTTCACTCCCACCAACAGTGTAGTAGCATTCTCCTTTGGTCACATCCCCACTAGCATCTGTTGTTGTTAGATTTCTTGATTATGGACATTCTAACTGGCATAAGGTGGAATTCCAATGTTGTTTTGATTTGTACTTCTTTTATAGCCAGAGATGTTGAGCATTCTTCATGTGTCTCTTGGCCATTCATATTTCTTCTTCAGAGAGGTTGCTATTAATTTCTTTCACCCACTTTTTAAAGGGGTGGTTGTATTTTGTAGAGGGTTGGGGAATTTAATTTCTTGAGTTGGTGGAATATTTTAGAAATGAAACCCTTTTCTGTTGTATAGCTAGTGAAGATCTTCCACTAATCCATGGTCTTTCTATTCATTTTGCTAGCTACATCATTTGCCATGTGGAAGCTCTACAATTTCATACAATCCCATTTTTCTAACCATTCTTTGATTTGTTGTGTTTCTGGGTCTTTATTAAGAAAGTTTCTACCTGTGCCAAAGAGCCCTAGTGTTTCTCCTATCCCTTCTTGTACTATTTTCAAAGTGTCTGTGCAAGCCTATTCTTAATTCTTTGTCTCTGCAGACTATATCTAGTGTTTGAATGCATCCTTTGGAAAAAATTGTATACAAAATGATACAGTATCATGTTATAATAGTAGAGACAAGGTCAAATAATCTTAGTGAAACATGGCATTTCAAGGAGTAAGTTTGAATTCCTTCTTCTTTAGAAATGTTCTTTGAGCACAAAATCACAAGTCCACATTTGTAAGAGAATAATTGGAAAAGGAAAGGTAATTGATACAGGCATTTAGAAACTTTAAGGGGAGGAATGTTTTGCACGTTATGTACTGCCCCATGCCTGCTAGGGTGGTGTGAACCTGGTAACCCCTTTCATTGTGTGCAGTTCATTTGTTAGAAAGAAGTAAGGGTGGGATGATCTGGGGTAATGAAGCATCGCTTTTTGTATGTCACCAATCCCTGAGACACATGTACAGCATGAATATTAGAAGCTTCTGTGGAGGGATATGGCGGGTTCTGATCTATCAATGCAAGGCTCCCAAGCAGAGTCTGCACTGCTTCGCTAGCCTGTGTGGGAGGGAATCTTCATACTGTGTAATGAGGATTTATCTTATGCCAGAGGGGGAGGGGAATAGCTATGTTGATCCACACTTTCATATTTCTTTATTGTAACTATTGTCTTTAATGTTAGTGGTAATGAAGAACACATCTAGGCTTAATATCAGATAATAAATCACATTAAAACATAAAAATTAGTCAAAACATAGTAGAGAGCCTTAGCCACTTTGTATTATTAAGAGACTCCACAGCCACTATAGTTTTTAGATGACAAAGGAGGCTTAGAATTTTGTTCTCACAAAGAAAAAAAAAAGCCATTCCTAGCTCTTCCCCAGGTCTTGACCTGAGTCATACATCAGACATCCAAAGTTATGTTATGGGTACTTGCAAATAGCCCACTCACTCTCCAAAACCCACACTTCTTTATCCCTGCCATGTTTTATTTTTTATCCTATTTAAAGTACACCAGATGGCTAAGGTGGCTAAAGTGCCAGATGGTCCAAGGTTCCTTTTAGGGGTAATAAAATATTCAAAAACTGATTGGTATGCTGGAGGCACAACTCTCTAAGTAGATTAAAGCCACTGATGTACTTTAAAATAGGTGAATTGCATGGTTTAAGAACTATTTTTTAATAAATCTGTGTAAGAAAAGGTATGTAAAAAAAAAGAGCAAGCCCTTGAAGCTGGGAAGGTGGCTCAGAGGTAGAGTGCTTGCCTTGAATGCATGAGGCCCTGGGTTTGATTCCTCAGCACCATATAACCAGAAAAAGCAAAAAGTGACGCTGTGGCTCAAGTGGTAGAGCACTAGCCTTGAGCTGAAGAGCTGAGGGACAGTGCCCAGGCCCAGGATGAAATACCCAGTACCAACCAAAAAAAAAAATTGCAAACTATTTCAAGTTTAAATTACAATATCTGAAGGAAACAGAGCCATTTATTTTCTCATTTACACTGAAGATTGGAATTCTAAACATGAGGTTTCAATAATTTGTATTTTGGTGGATTCAATTCACTGTAGCCAAGGAATAGAAACAGCCCAGATAATCCTAAGAAAAAATATATATGCATATATATTATATAATATACACACATAGTAGAAAGAGAGATATGCTATCATTTGCAAAGATATGGATGGACTTGGAAAAAATTATGATTATGTCAAGTGAAGTAGGTTAGACCTAGATGGACAAAGGGCAAATAGAATGTGAAAGGATGATTGTATATGAAATCTGGAACTAATTCATAATTGTATAAATAAACACATGGTTTGTATGCAAGTGTACAAGAGTATCTTAACTGAAGTAGTGTTTGCAGGGGAGGAGTCAACTGATATAATTTTTAAGAAAACTAACACAAGAAAGTGAACTCACAATCCAACAAAATGAACTGCAGAAAACATTCGAAAGGTGGGGTGTGGGTATCAAGAGGAGGTGGGGTAGAGGAATGAAGAGAGGAAGGAGCTAATGCAGTCATTTTATATTCAATACATAGTAAACAACATGGACAAAACTGAACTTTACAGAAAGGTTTGGATTGGGAGGGATTCAGAAAATGATGGAAGGGCTGACATTCATCAAGTTTCCCTGTATTCAATAACTTGTGTAATGGTAACTCCTTTGTACAACTACTTAATGCTACTAAAAATATAATTTAAAATGATAGATGTCAAATAGAGATACCACAGTGAAATTATGCAGTCTAACCAGATAGTAGACAGCCATTGCATAACCCCTCCTTGAGCCTTGAATATACTTGAAGCATGCAGTTTTACATATATATATATGTATATATATATATATATACATATATATATATATATATATATCAACTATGAGATTGAGCAAGATTAAAATGTGAAGTAGAGCAATGTAATGAAGACAGGATAGAGCAGATTCTCTGTGTCGAGAGGGTAATAATGAAGCCAGGTTGTAAGGACTTAGAGTCCTTCAAGAATGCATTTATTATGTCATTGATCTCCTGCACTATGCTTAAGAGATAATAGCCACAACATACCAGTTAATGAACACTGATGCTTTCCAGAGCTAAAATTACATGTGATGTATTGAAAAAGAGCCTCTTTCTTGACATTCTTAGCCTACTGTTACCAGAAAGGAAGTGAAGCATATTATCAGTCAGTCTAACTGGGTTTATATACTCTAGAATTAAGTCTTAATGGTGGGCTAGTGTTTAGAGCAGCACAGTTTCAAATCAGCATCTTTTGAGCAACTTAAAATGATTCTAGGAGCCTTTTCTTATCTTGTACTGCTATCCTTGGACAGTTTTTTCTATATTCATTTTGCCCTTGGTACAAATTTCCTTAATAGAAATGTTGGAAGGAATTCTGGTTTATATTTGTGAAAATAGTTATTTCAAATATGGGAGCATTTCTTAAAAATGTATGCTTGTAAGAATAAGCAGATAAGCAAGCAGGGCCCTGGAAGCTCACACCTGAAATCCTAGCTACTCAGGAGACTGTGATGTAAGGATCTCAGTTCAAAGCCGACTCAGGCAAGAAAGTCTGTGACTTTCTTATCTCCTATTAACTACCAGAAAATAGCAAGTGGACCTGTGGCTCAAAGTGGCAGGGCACTAGCCTAAAGCAAAAAAGGTAAGGGACAGCCTGGGCCGTAAGGTCAAGCCTGAGGATTGTGGGGAGAGGGGTGGTAGACAAAAAAGAAGAAAGGTAAGTTACCTCGGTGAATAAATACTAAGAGAATCAGAGAGTAATTTATTTTTAAATGAAGAATTCCCTTGTTGTTTTCCACGTACTAGAACACTTCTCTAAGCAACCCCTTTAGTCTCTAGCTGAACACAATATTTTGAGTCTTACATTTTACCTAATGATACTCTTTTGTCTGTCCATTGTCTGCGACCATCCAAGATGTAGCAATGCTGCTTCCACATCTTCCCACAAGGAATGGAGCCCAGTAAGTCCCCTAATCCACAAAGCAGCCAGAGCAAAACAACTGTTCACAATGCAAATTAGATTCAATTACAATTCTACTTCTAATCCTCCAGTAGCTACCTGCAACTCCCTATGAAGAAAATTTGAAGTCCCTAACATGGAGTGAGGTAGCTTTGAGATCATGTAAAATGATACCTACTGAAGTCTTTGCTCATTTGTCATACTGTTCATTATTCTCAAATTGTTTTTTCTTCAATAACTTGTGCTTATTCCTGACTTCTGTCATTATGTAATAAATACATACACATAGGAAAAACCTGTCTTGTACACTATTATTCATTCTCATATCTTAAGATACAAGCCATTTAATATTTTTAATTTTGTTTTCTATTTGAGACTTGTTAAGCTTTAGACCATAATTTCCAACTTTTTGGATATTATCCTTGAATATATTAACATTTTAACTTATTCTCTATTTCTTTTCCTTATCTTGTAAAAAGTTATTTCACCTTCATTTCCCACTATTACCATTAATCCAACTGCTTATGTCACTTGGCTTTATAAAATCAATCAGTCATGGATATTTATCAATTTCAACTCAAAATTAGTATTCAATTTAGAAACGTAACTTGTCATGCTTGGATCAATTGTATGTCATCTATCATGTAGAGACTACCAAGAGGTTCTTCACTTGTATCCCTACCTTATGATCTGTTGCTAGCTTAGCCTCTGCAACAATTAATTCTACAATGCAATGCCTGGATTGTGACTTTCACCCCATAAAGTTTTCCTTCACATTTCTTTCCCCTTATAATATTAAAATAGTCTCAACATAGGCTTCAAAATATTCACTACTTAACACCATTTTGATTATTTCATTTATATTACCTTCACCATATTCTACAACTATTTCCATACTAAATCATCTACATTTTATGTTCTATTTGCATTAAAGTAGTTGTATTTCAGGAGTTGTCTTTTTGCTGAAATAACCAAAGATAATATATCTTATATATGTACTTTGCAAGATAGGCATATTTCTGTAACATTTTTCTATGTGGAGGGAGATTTGAAAAGGTATAAAAGGCAGGGCTACTATCTGTTTTTTAAAAGTACAAAATAAATCAGCATTTCATGAAAGAAAAAATTTTCAGTTTTCAATAAGTATGTGATCATATAACAAACATAACTGAATGATCAAGAAAATGTAAATCATGCCAGGCGCTGGTGGCTCACGCCTGTAATCCTAGATACTCAGGAGTCTGAGATCTGAGGATTGCGGTTCAAAGTCAGCCCGGGCAGGAGAGACTGTGAGACTCCTATCTCCAATAAACCACTAGAAAACCGGAAGTGGCGCTGTAGCACAAGTGGTAGAGCGCTCACCTTGAGCTGAAGAGCTGAGGGACAGCGCCCAGGCCCAGAGTTCAAGCTCCACGACTGACCAAAAAACAAAGAAAAAAGAAAATGTAAATCAGGGCTGGGAAGGTGGCTCAGTGGTAGAGCGCTTGCCTTGCATGCCTGAGGCCCTGGGTTCGATTCCTCAACACCACATAAGCAAAAAGAAAAAAGCCAGAAATGGCACTGTGGCTCAAGTGGTAGAGCACTAGCCTTGAGCTGAAGAGCTGAGGGACAGTGCCCAGATCCAGAGTTCAGGCCCCACGACTGCACCCAAAAAAAAAAAAAAAAAAAAAAAGAAAGAATATGTAAATCAAAGGAACACAAGGAGATCACAAGAAGAACCAATATTATTTTTTAATGACAATAGATAAATTAAGTATTAGGAAATATGTGAGCAACTAGAATCCATACATATTGTGAATGGAAGTATCATATGGCTAACAGAAAAATGTTTTGTAAAACCATACCACGGTATATACCAAAACCAGCAGTAGTGCATCTTGCATAACTCATAATGCAATTTCTAGTATAAACTCAAGAGAGTCCAGTACATTTGTGTTCCCAAATATATGTGCAACATATTAATAGAAACCTTATTTCTTCAAAATTTATAAAACTATCAACAGCTGAAATCTATTCACAGTGGATTGAGTAAACACATCTTGATATGCTTAAAGAAACACGTCACTATTTTGGAATGAAAAAACCAAACTACTTTGAAAAAATAGTACAGATAAAACTACTAAACCACTGTGATATAGGAATGACAATGTACATAGAATGGATATAAAATTTAGAAAAAAATGCAATGAAAAGACCATCAGAAGAAGAGGAGAATACTGGGGAGAGAAGGAATGAAGGTACTGACAGGACATGGGACTAAAATAAAGGGGTCCTGGGATGGAACAGCTTCAATCACAACCTAGAGATCAATTAGACCATCACCATCCAGGGTTCTCCTAGGATTTAGGCACTTTGTTTCATATAAATGAAACCCATAAAATACTATACACCAAAAATTAAAGGATTCTTAATTCACAGAGCTCTTTGATTCTTCTTGTAACACATTTTAACATTACAACAGAAGCCTTCTGTGGCTTCTTATTAATTACCACAGGTACATGAATTTTTATTATCCTATTATTCACAGTGGTATGATTTAGCTAGTCTACATTTTAAAAACTAATTTGATAGGGAAATATTTTTATGGTGACATTTATCACCAATGAATGAATTATAATCCTAAAATTAATTTTAATGTCTCTAAATAGAATTTCCCTGAGAATAAACTACAATTCATTCAAGATATTTAAAAAGACAATGAATAAATAATGTTATGGTCATTGAGAGGGATGATAAGGGAACTAAAATATAAAAAACTTATGTCTCCATCAAGTACAAGGTCAATCTATGTGCATTGTTTCATATGTATATATAATACATTAATACATACATATATATTGTTTCATATGTATAATAAGACATCTTTTTGGTGGTGGTAGTGGTGCTTGTGGTGGTTGTGGGGCTTGAACTCTGGGCTTGGGTGCTCAGCAATTGAGCTCAAGGCAAGCACTCTACCGCTTCAGGCACAGCACCACTTCCGGTTTTGTAGTGGTTTATTGGAGATAAGATTCTCACAGACTTTCCTTCCTGGCTTGACTTTGAACCATGATTCTCAGATCTCAGCCTACTGAGTAGCTAGGATTACAGGCATGAGCCACTGTGCCCTGCTGATAAGGCATCTTTGAGTAAACAATATATACTAAAGAAAAGAACTGAAGTACAGACACATGACATCTCTCTGGGACAATGCATTAGGGAGAGTAGGCAACATGAACAGAGAGGGTAAAGGAAGGTGAATATGGAGAAAAAACTCCATGTAAGTGTGTGAAAATAGAACAATGAAATTTGTTGTGCTTGATTTGCTAAGAAAGAAAATGAGAAAGATCAAAGAAGGGGATGAGTCTATTCATAAACACATAGTAAGCATGTGGAAACAAAATCCCTGTGTACATGCTTTAATGGTAATCAAAAAAAAGAAAAGTAGGACATTGATTCAACTTAATTGAATTTGTGTTGCTTACTTAATAGAATAGTTAAATATGAAAACTCGGGTTTTATTAAACATAGTCTAGTTGCTAAGAATTTGCAATTGTTTAACTAAATCCCTGTTTCTCAGGGAAAACAAAATCTCAGTATTTCAATTTAGGGAATGAATCATTTGACTGTCAATCATTTGCTTAAACCAAATGTCAGTTTGTGAACAATTTTTCTTTTAGGTTTCATACTACCATTCTACAACTATTGTGTCATAGAGTTAACATAAGCTTATTCACTAATAGAAAAGAGAAAAATCTACCACACTGGACTAAAATCAAAGTATTAGCAGGCTTATTTTCCTTGTGAAGGCTTTAGGAAAAAAATGGGTTTTGTTTTGATGCATGACATTTTTGAAATTATCTTTAAGTAGATGTACAGTAGAATTTCCACTTAACAGAGTAGTTGATGAACACAATGTGTCTTGAACAATGTAACCCTTTCAACATTCTCTCCCATCCCTCTGCCAACTACTCCTTCCCTCCCTCTACTTAATTTTGTAGGATTCACACTGAATTGCCCCCTTTCCTCTTCATTCATCTGCCCCTTTTCCTTTCTCCCACATCATCCCTTTCAATTACTTGCTTCCTGGCATTTATTTTGTGAACTTTGATTTTGCCTTTGAAAGGAATTACACTCTTTGAGTTCTCCCTTGAATCAGCCCATGGAGGACATCTTCATTTTTGTGCTTTATCACCCTTCTTCCTTTCAAATCTAGCAAGTGTTGCACTCAGACCATTCAAGAGGTGACATCTACATTAGGCTGGGAAGCAGTCTCCAAGGTCAAGGAACCATATTAATGAGCATGTGTCCACTTCAGTATTCTCGCCCGAAGTTCCTTTACATGATCAAATCTGCAAAACTCTTGTGATCGTGAGAGTCACATGGCCACAATCTGGAAAGGTTAAGGTGTCATGTGGATGCTTTGTCTACAACACTATACTAGCTTTAAAGTATAGGCCATCTATGTATGAATATATACAACCCGTGTAACATGTAAGACTGAAGCTCATGATGGCAATGTTCCCTGGGAATGTGAATCACCCAGGAAAGATACCATTTATGGTAATAATATTGAGTGAACATACTAGGATATCTAGGCAGAAAACAGAAAAGAAATCAAGAGACTTGAGCTAGTGCAGCAGATCTTGGGGAAGTTGAAAAGAGATGGAAGCAGTCAGAGTGGAGAACCCAGAAAGTGAGCGGGCAGAGGTTGGTGACCTGGAAGCTAAGTGGCAAGTGAACATCTGGGAAAGTGTGCACTGGGAGTAAGCCTGACTAGTAAAATTAGTAAGGAGTTGTGATATCCTTCAAAGAGCTGTTACTCTGAAAGAGAAAGAAGGAAAGCCAATCAAATGCAGCAGTGATGCTCACTAGACACCATGTTGATAATGAACTATGAAACTTATGGGAGAGGGAAATTTGGAAGAAAAAAAAACTGAGAAAATGAGGGAAGATGTGACACTCTTCAAAGAGAAATGTATTCATTACCTGCCCTGTAAAACACTCCGTACTTCACATTTGCAATAAAAAAATTAAAAAGAAACTTTGTTTTTCACTGGTAGTTTGAGCCTGTAATCCTAGCTACTCAAGAGGCTGAAATCTGAAGATCGAGGTTGGAAACCAGCCCAGGCAGGAAAGTGAGACTTTTAGCTCCAATTAACCACCAAAGAACCAGAAGTAGTGCAGTAGCGAAAGTGGTAGAGTACTAGCCTTGAGTGGAAAACGTTTAGGGATAGTGCCGAGGCCCTGAGTTCAAGCTTCATGTTAGAGCAAAAAAAAGAGAAAAAAAATAGTAATTTCAATAACTAAGAAGATAGGAGTTGGAGGAGTGGAAGTTTATAATTATAAACTATTTGAGTGTTACTGTCAACCTGGAAGAAATATATTGGCAGATCAAGGCATATTTTGAATTAAAGATTTGAATTCATTCAGGGCTTAATGATGTTTGGGCAAATACTCTACCATTGGAGCCATGTTTTCAGCTCTAATCCACAGTACTTGTTCATGTTAGGTCAAAGGAAAAGTCAAAAGGAATGCATAGGGAAAGTTTCTGTGAACAAAGGGGAATTCTTCCTTCTGTCCTTCCTTCTTGCCTTCCTAGCTATATGATTTTTTTTTAAAAAAATTTTTTTTTTTTTTTAGTCAGGTCGTTGCCACCTTCCCAGCCTCTATATGATTTTTTAGAAATTCATTTTCTAGTTAAATTCTTAAAATTATCGTTAAGTGGTTGTTTAAAAGAGGTGCCATTTAACAAAACAGCTTATGAATTCAGTGCGTCTTGATCCATGTCATCTCTCAACATTCTCACCCACTCTCGTGTCTTGTGCTTCCCTCACTGTTCTTAATATTGTAGGATATGCACTGAAGTTTGGACTGCCCACCTCCCCTTTTTCTCCTCTTCATTTTTCTGCCCATCTTTTCATGACCTCACTCCACCATTTGCACCACTTTCAAGTACCAGTTTCCCAGTGAAGTAAGTCAGGCCCAGAGAAACAAAGGATGCATGTTTCCTTCATATGTGGAAGCTAGAATTAACTAATACATTCTTAAGTAAATGCATTGGGTGGCATGCAAGTTTACACAAATGTATTCACTGAAAACTGATAGATGTAAGGGAGAACTCAAATAGCGTAATTCCTTACAAAGTAAGGTCAAAGTTCAATAAAATAGCTGGATGCCTGGGGCTCATACCTGTAATCCTAGCTGCACCAGAGGCTGAGAGCTGAGGATGGTATTCAAAGTCAGCCTGGGGAAACAAAGTCCTTGAGACTCTTATCTCCAATGAACCACCAGAAAACCGGAAGTGGAGCTGTGGCTCAAGCAGTAGAGCACTAGCCTTGAGCTGAAGAGCTAAAGGACAGTGCCCAGACCTAGGTTTCAATCCCCTGTACCAACAACAACAACAACAAAAAAATCAATAAAATAAACACCAGTAAATGTGTACTTGCTAAAATTATTAATGATGCTGTTGTTTGCACTAAAGGTCTGGCACTTGCTGGTCAGGCAATGAACAACTGAGCCACACAAGCACCTTGGTCTCATTTTTCATCTATAATAGTGAAATTTTTAGCCTCAGTGTGTCAAATTAAATATCATAATTACTAACAATATTAAATCATATCACAGCTTAGTAAAATCTAATTTTTTGCATGAACATTTTATAAAATCTAAAATAAGATTTAAAAGGTTTACATTTATCTAAATCTTGTTTCAGTGGGCATTCAAGTAAGGATTTACAGACATTTTTATGCAAATACTTATAAATAGAGACAAAGTGAGTGCTATTTTGGAAATTATTTTAGTATAGGGAATCCTCAGGAAACACGCCTTTACTTTTATGATTGTTTCTTCATATGTTGCTTAAGAAAGAGTATCAGGATCTTTCTAATATATTTTGGTTTATTTTTATTGTTCTTATTTCTTAGAATCAAGTGTTTTAAACACTGGCATAAATTCAGCTTATCTACATATTCATTCTGCAGAAGTGATTTTAGTTCATTATTTTAATGTAACAATATATATGTATATTCTTACTGTGGTAATATTTCATAAAATAATAAAATATGCCCACATATATTTTACATATATACTTTAGATGTCTACTTCAATTCAATAAAATTATATGTCTGACTAAAGGTAGCATAATAAAAATTCAGCTGTAGTTACACAAATGTCCTTATTCTGGAGAAAAAAAGAAAAGAAAAGAAAGTAATCCTCAAAACTTTCATGTTAATTTATGCTTGTCTTGTAGGTAATGCAAAAGCAGCAAACACTACAATCCCAGTTGGATATAGTCTACAGGAAAGATTTCCTCTAGTATAAGGAAAAAGTCATTGTGTCTCAAGAGTTCTATTGAATCTTTATTACTCAACCGCTCAATAAAACTCCTTGCTTTCTCTGTCGAGATCTGCTGAATGAGACAGAGTTGAAGATAAACCAACCAGAACAGAAGTTGGTACTAAACTTTCTATGTTTCCCTTTACATACATCATTATGGTACAGTAATTTATAAGTTCAGCATGGTAAGAATGTAATAACAATAGCAAATAGTTAACAGAACAATTATAATGATATGTTGTTGTAAAATTCCTTTAAAATTTATGGTGCATTGAGTTTTACAATTTTTGACTTCAAATTTGAGGATCATGTTTGGTTACAAGAGAACAAAACTACAGAATACAAAATTGTGTGTGAGGCCTATTTAGAGTACTTGAACTATTAAATATAAGTTTTTCAGAAACATTGAAAATATACCTCATTTTCTTTCAAAAGGCATCAAAATTAGGTAAACAATGTCCACACATATTTTTCTGATTATATCTATCTATGATAAACCAAATCTGTAGTTAGAATATACTGTAGATGCTGCACTTTTACTGTTATTCTTTTGGTTGGTTGATCATCTATTATTAGAGAGTTACAGTTAAATTATAGAGCATAATATATATATATATATATATATATATATATATATAATCAAACAAACAAGTATTCACATTTTTCACTGTAAAAAATATCATCTTCTTTTCTACTTGGAGATTAATACCTAGTGGCAATAATTGTTAATTTTAACACTCCTTCATCACTCTATATTAGAAACAACACACTTTAGCTATATTGCAAATAAATTTTATGTAAGCATCATCTGTCAAAGCACTGGAAGGTCTAAGATGATATTTATAGCTTGGAAATCAGAAAACATTAGAAAAAGGATAGTCTCTATTATTGCTTTTTACAATGCTTCTTAATTTTATTACCTGATTCTTATTTAAACATGTTTTATTTTTTCATTTATTGGTAATTTAAGTGCAATACTTCCGCTGAGATTTCTTTTTAGGATATGAGACTTTAAAGAGTACAAATCACTGTACTGGTCTTTTAAAATTAAAATTGATATTAATGTACTAATAGCCATTTAGAAGCCATCAATAAGTGTACTCCATCTTTCCAGGATGCAAATAGACACACAATCAAAAAAACTAACATGTTACTCCATTACTTTTAAGAGTTGATGATTCTGAATTGAGAAATATTTTTAATTCTTTGTAATTACATCTCTATAGACTTTGTGTTTGAATTTAGATTTCTGTTTCCCAGTAGTGCTAGATACTTCTAATGTGCAATTAGCAGAAGCAAAGAAACCTTGCTTGTACAAATAGAAGCTAATGAGATGGTACAATCAATGAGAATACATAATCCTTCTAACAACTACAACTACAGAGTCGTTCACCACTTAATCTAATTCTTAATGAAGAATTAGGTGCAGCCAAGTGAGTATCCTGAAAGAAATTAGCTTCCTCCTGAGTGTCTATCTATGATCTGGTTGACTTCATGAGCCTCAGTATGTTAGTCCCTCTTTTAAAAAGAGCTTCTGTGTTTATTTGAAAGATTTTATTATTCTGCTTAGGACCATTCCTATTAGATTTTTAAGAAATTACCCAATAAATAAATTTCTGGGTGCAGAAAAGCTTTGTAAGTAATCCTATATTTCATTGCCAATTATTCAATAGTAATTTTTTTAACCTTAAACACATGAATAATATCTTTTTCTTTGGAATGCCCCCTAGCTACACGCATGAAATCTTTAAATACTTAAAAAATATAACTACTTCTCTCAATTCATCAATTTTAAAAATGAAGAATATGTTAGGCTACTCTGCAATATAAGTGTATAAACACTGACCAGATGTTTGATCCCTTGATTCATTCCAATTATAATCTATCTGGCCTTCATACCTTCCCTTAAGTTTTATTACTACTGTTAGTAAAGCATTTCTATTTCTACAAATAAGACATGCACATTTAGAAGGAAATGGTATTTTATAAGAACTACTAATTGACAATTAAAGTGAGTCATTTCTACATATGTGTTTGTTTAGTTTGAACCAGTAGGTGGCTGATGAAAAGACTGGAAAGCACATGAAAATCAGAGGAGTACATTTTGTCAGCAGCAGCACAAACGGTGCCCGGCAAGAGAGAAGACTCAGCTATACCAAAAACCTCAGAACTGTCCACATTATTCGTTCCACTTTAAGGAACTACATTCTATAGTTAATATGGATTTAAACACTATTGAGAATACTCTAAAAATTGATATCAGGGAAGAGTAGAATAAAATTACTGACATTAGAGATGAGGAGGGAGAGGTACCCAAGTTTAATACCTCATAGAAGAGAGTGAATGGAAAGAAATTCAATGAGGAAGATAAAAACAGAGGTGGGGGTGAGAAGAGATGAATAACTAGATCTGACATTTCTTTTTTATTTTTTCTTTAATTGTAAAAATACCGTACAGAAGGCTTATAATTATATGGGCAAAGTAATGAGTACATTTCTTATCAAGCATTGTTGCCTCTTCCTTTGTTTCCCATTCCCATCCCTTCCCTTCTCCCTCTCCCCCCCTCCCCCCGAAGTCGTAAATTTTGTTTTTGACTTGTGCATCCCACTTTTGGGCATTTACCCAAACTATCACAAACAAGACCATACTAAAGCTACCAGCACAACTATATTTATTGCAGCATTATTTACCATAGCTAAGATATGGAACCAACACAGATCTGGCATTTCTATAGGTAGAATAGAGAAACTATTGTTAAAATGAATCTGTAATATATTTCAAAATAATGAATACTACAAAATTCTAAACACACAGAGGCAGTTAATGTTGAAAGAAATGGATATGTGTGACATTGATTTGATTATTAATTGGTACACACCTTCAAATGATCATAAAGGACCTCATAAAGATGTGCAAATATTTGCCTCACCAATAAACTTTGTTGTTCCAAAATTACCTACAGAGTAATTACCATTTAGTTATAGAAAATCTAGAGGCGTTGAGGGATACAAAAATGAACTATCAAAGTTTAATTGAATGAAACAATATTTTCAAGTGAGGAAACAGAGTTGAGTCCACTAAAACAAGAAATGCACATACAAGTATACAGATGAGAGCATTTCTGAGGTACCAGAAAATGTAACTAAAGAGATTTACAAAATAGAAGACAGTTATTGGTATGTCACAAACAGTCCTGGCAAAAAACAGTGATCTATGTTTGGCAACCGTTTGTTAAAATATAAATGGTTAACAGAAAACAAAAATAAGTAAAATAACTTGATAAACACTAGCATTTCATTTCCACCGCAATGGCATCAAGCCAGGATATAAAACGGGTTCTTGAACACTGCCAATTAGTAGTAAGCCTTTCAAAAGTTTTGATGAAATTGGTTGTCAGCTGTTCCATTCCCCAAAGATGCTGTTCTGGCAGACACCCACTTCTTTTCACTAGGAAGTGTTTGTTAATATATTGTAAGTGGCCTGCTGGGCAGAGAAGGAAAAACATCCCTAATTACTGCCAATATTTATATCATTATAACTCG
Source organism: Dipodomys spectabilis (assembly GCF_019054845.1). NCBI lineage: Eukaryota > Metazoa > Chordata > Mammalia > Rodentia > Heteromyidae > Dipodomys > Dipodomys spectabilis. Next base: position 2,630,302 of record NW_024871117.1, on the reverse strand, counting down.
TTTCTCTGATCCAACAGTGAGAACAGGCACATTCTAAGCCTCTGTGCAAGGTGAGGGAAAAAATAATTACACATATTTGATTTTATTCTCTGTCTTACTTATTATGGTCCCCTCTGTTATTTTGTAAACAAAAATTTACAATTTATGATTTATAATTATACTAATAATCTTGAATGTTTCTATACTGTACGAAAGTAAAATGATAAATACAGAATAAAAAATGTTCTATGTAAATGTGTTGGTAATTACAATGGTAGAAATCTGGAAAGGATATAAGTTAAAAACAACAACAACACCCTTAGTGTGATTAGTTGATTACAGTTAAAAAAGGAATAAAAGAAAAGGGAGAAAGAAGGAAGGGAGGGGAGGGGTGTAGAAGCGAGAAGAATGTATCATTTCTCAGGGGGCCATATGTAATTCGGACTCTTTTATCCAGTCATTCCTTTCATCCATTCATTTCAACTCAGACATCAAGCATTATAGAACACTCCCAAAGACCATTTAGATATGAGTTTTAATTTGGCAATTAATACAAATCAACTCTCAGCAATGATACCTTTATAATTATAGTGACAAAAAAGTAATATAAAACTATTTTAATGTTTGACTATTCTGTGATGTTGAATTCTGTCTACTAGAAATTGAATCATCTATGCATTACTGTGAATGTCAATAATCTACATTCTTCAAAATATTTACAACAATTATTTTTCATAAATAAAACCATGCTACAAATAAAGTCTGCACAGGACTTTTACTAATGCTTCATTTCAATTAAACAAATATTGCTGATTTACAATAATCCATAAGATTATTTTAATTATCTCCTACATTAATTGAGTAAAATCTTGACAGTCATCTTTAAATTTAGTGCATGAATATGTAATGTGTATACTGTATAATTTCATCAATGCAGGGTTTTTTAAATTTTTTTTATTGTGAAAATACTGCACAAAGGGGTTACAGTTACATGAGCAAGGTAAGGAACACATTTCTTATCAAGCATTGTTGCCTCCTTCTTTGTTTTTCCCCTGCCATCTCTTCCCTCCCATCTCCACAACTACACTCCCTGTCACCCCCCACACACCCCACCTAAATTGTAAAGTTTGTTTTTCAGCATAGTGTCTTGTATATCCCATTGTTGCAATGAGTCAACCTGTATCCCTATTTAAACATGTTGTTTTTCCCCTCCCCAAATTATACCAACATCAAATACAATGAAAACAGGGGTTAAATCATGGGGGAGTGACATACAAAGCAACAAAAAAAATCACATGGTACCTTATAAATACGTTAGAAAAAATAGCAAGGAGGAAAAAAAAAAAAAACACTTGTGTTCCTATCTTGGGATTCATTTCCGTTAACTTCAACTTATCTGATCATATGTATATAGCTTTTGACCTTTTCTACTTGTCCCAGACATATACAAGTCAGTAGGTTTTTAGATCACATTATGAGAATGATTGTTGTATTGGTACAATGAAAAAATACAGTATTTTAACTTTAGAAAAATAACAATTAGATATGATCAACTAATTTATAGGAAAAATTGAGTACAGAAAAGAAAGTAGACAGAGAAAAACAGAAACCAAGACAGACAGACAGAGACAGAGACAAAGAAAACATACACAATGCAATGTGACAGACACATAAAATGTTACCAAAAGAGAATTGTTCTTGCTATATTTTACTTAAAATTTTTGAAGTTAAAATGTTTTTATAGAAAATTTCAGATAAAAAATTGAAATGTATCACAGTAATTTTTTTGGTAGGTAGAAGTTTTATCATTTGATATTTTGAACATAATTACATATAAAACTGCAGGCTCATTTGTGTTGGTCAAATTTTAATATATTTGACTATTCATTTATCTATGGTAATTTTTTATATATTTAGGGAATTCTACAAATCACCTAAATTATCTAGAGCTACATGTTTTCATTTCTTTTCTTTATATTTTTTATTGTAAAAATAGTATACACAGGGTTTACAGTTACAAGAATAAGGTAATGAGTACGTTTTCTGTTGTGTTTTTTTTGTCGGTTGTGGGGCTTGAACTCTGGGCTTGGGCAGTGTCCCTGAACTCTTCAGCTCAAGGCAAGAGCTTTACTGTGTGAGCCACAGCACCACTTCCAATGAATATATTTCCTATAGAACATTGTTACTTCTTCCTTTGCATTATTTACAATAGCTAAGATATGGAACCCACCCAGATGCCCCTCAGTAGATGAATGGATCTGGAAAATGTATATATACACAATGGAATTCTATGCCTCCATCAGAAAGAATGACATTGCCCCATTTGTTAGGAAATGGAAAGACTTGGGAAAAATTATATTAAGTGATTTTCCCCTACCATCCCTTTCCTCTCTACCTCTCCAACTCCCCCCTCCCCTGCCCCGAAGTTGTAAAGTTCGTTTTCTACACAGTGTCTTGTACATCTCATTGTTACAATGGGTTAATCTGTATCGTTGTTTCAGCATTTTATTATTTCCTTATCCTCCCCAAATTAGAAAAATGTATATACAAGATGCAGGACACCAACGTCAAATACGGTGAAAACAGGGGTTATACTGTGGGGGAAGAACATACAAGAGAAACAAAAAAGTCACATAGTGCATTTTAGATACATTAAAAAGTGTAGCAAGTAAAAAAAAGTTGTGTCCCTATCTTGGGGTCCATTTCACTTGACATCATTTATATGGTCATATGTACATAGCTTTTGACCTTTTCTGTTTGTCCTAACCTTATACTAATTATTGAAAATAAGGGAAACCGGGGCTGAGAAGGTAGCTCAGTGGTAGAGAGCTTGCCTTGCATGCATGAAGCCCTGGGTTCGATTCCTCAGCACCACATAAGCAGAAAAAATATCTGGAAGTGGTGCTATGGTTCAAGTGGTAGCATGCTAGCCTTGAGCTGAAGAGCGGAGGGACAGCGCCCAGGCCTAGAGTTCAGGCCCCATGACCTAACACCCCCCCCCCAAAAAAAAGAAGAAAAAAAAGAAAATAAGGGAAACCATGTTTCTTTGGGCCTGGCTTACTTCACTTAATATAAATTTTTCCAAGTCTTTCCATTTCCTAACAAATGGGACAATGCCATTCTTTTTGACAGAGGTATAGATTTCCATTGTTTGTGTCTGTGTGTGTATCACATTTTGTTGATCCATTCATCTACTGAGGGGCATCTGGCTTTGTTACATATCTTAGCTATGGTAAATAATGCTTCCATAAACATAGTGGTGCTGGTAGCTTTAATATAGCCTTATTTGTGATCGTTTTGGTAAATGCCCAAAAGTGGGATTGCTGGGTCATAGGGGACCTCTATGTGGAGTCTTTTGAGGAACCTCCATTCTGCTTTCCAAAGTGGTTAAACAAGTTTACATTCCCAACAACAATGCAGTAGGGTTCTCTTTTGGCCACATCCTCTCCAGCATCTGTTGTTATTAAATTTCTTGATTATAGCCATTCTAACTGGCATTTCTGAATAAGGAAATAGATAAAATTCTGTTGTAGTATTTTATAGCTTATAAAATTCTTTATATAATTTATCAACTATTTTTAGTTTTATTAACTATTTTTAGTTTTAACATATAGGTTAAAAGTCACTAAAATATAATTTACATATTCAATAATAAAATTTGAGTTTTGAGTTTTGTTTATACATTCTACTCTGTTATTAGTTTTGACTTATATGTGGAGAATCTATTTTTCACAAAAATAGTATTCATAACTGCAATTGATAACATACTGTTTTTCACATTAATTACTTTTAGCGCATAACAAATAAGTTGTTTATCCACTTTTGATATCTGAAAGTATCAATTAAACTACAGCTGAAGTTATTTGTCAAAGGCTACATGCAGCTGAAAATAGTATTGTTGCAATAAATATTTAATCATTACTGTTATAAATTTAGTAAGAATGCCTTAGATTCAGTCAAATGAGGTCATTTATGATATCACTAAATATCTATATGATATGGCAATGTAAGTGATAGAGAAGTGTTTAAAGCCTAACTTTTTTTCAATGAAACTGTGGACAATGGTACAGATTTGCTCAAAACAGACATGTCAAGTTCCCATTGTCAAAGATCTTGAATCACAAACAGAATATTTGCCTGTTATCAAGGTATTTAGGATACATATATATATTTGTTTCCTATCAAAATCCTCATAGAAGATGCAATATCTGTAGCTGACAATTGTGTGGGTATCTACTGAGGAACAATTTCAGATAACTACTTGTGGCAAAGAATAGGAAAAGAGGCATAAAAAGCACAGAGTAAACAAACCACATTTCAATCCAAGAATGAAAGCCAAAGACAATAAGACTGCACAGAAAGAAATAGCTAATGAGGTTCATAGTTCCTTTGAGTTTTCTATTTCTATTCATAGCATTGTCAAATAAAAGAGGAACTGACAATGACCCTTGTTTAGATATATGTGGATTTATAACTGTTGTTGCAGAAAAGTGCCAAGTCAGCCTTTTGCTCAACATAAACTGTACCATTCTGGTTTATGGGTGGTGGTTTGAATGCTCGAAAAAACCCTATTCAGATTCATCTGCAATTTTTCCTAAAGAGAATAAAGAGTAGCACTATTAGATATTCTATATTCTTATAAACATAAGTCAGTTCAATAAAGAACATAAATATTTGCGGTAAGCACGAATTTTGTGGACCATCATTCAGCATAACTCTTTAAACAGATTAGCTGAAATTCTGCACAGTTCTAAGTAATTACTTCAACATTGGATATCTTTTAAAAAGCTACACATTCTAATGATACTAATATCATGTTAACTTGTATACATAAACACATGCAATGTTAACACAAAGTACTTATAAATATTATAAAGTACTTATAAAACATAAAATTTAAAGTACTTATAAAATTTACAAAATTTGATATGTGGCATAATGCTAATTTGTATTTATTTGGTATATGCAAATTTAGTTATGATTATAGAGAAATTAGTACTTACAGGAATTTCAGATTTATAATATTTGGAATTGAAACAATCTGTATATTTCAGAAGAAAATGTGCAATGTACTTAAATTTAGTTTATTTTCCATTTGAAATGTTCTTTTATTACATGACATGATATTTTAAAGGAAGCGATTGTAGTTCTTCATTGTTTATACCTAATTACTTCTAGTCTCCCACCATCATTATTTAAATAATTTTCATTTGTTTTTTTTGGGGGGGGGGTCCAGTTGTGGGGCCTGAACTCTGGGCCTGGGAGCTGTACCTCAGTTCTTCAGCTCAAGGCTAACACTCTACCACTTGAGCCACAGCGCCACTTCCGGCTTTTTGCTTATGAGGTGCTGAGGAATCGAACCCAGGGCCTCATGCATGCAAGACAAGCACTCTACCACTGAGCCACCTTCCCAGCCACTTTTCATTTGTTCTTACAGGACAATGATGGAGAATATTACAAATTTTTAAGGCTCCCTTGAAGGAGTAAAACCTCGTTATCTGTCTATTTTCTGTCTCTTCTTCTGGATCCCTAAATAAAAGTACTGCTTATCCAAATATCTGTGTTGATTCTCGATGTATTTCTTAGTTGGAAACTCTCCACTCACTTGAAAATGACAATCCTACCCTCTCATATTTCAAAATTTCATGGAGAAGATTTTCCTTATTCATCCCACATCCCGTCCCAGTGTGCCACATCCCATCCCAGTAGGCACTGGCTGATTCAACTTCTATCTTAATTTGGAAACTATTTACCTTTGCATCAGCTCTTCTATCTTTCCTGATGATCTCAGAAAACATAATCAGTCTTTGTTCCATCTTTACATATTTTTTCATTTTTATTAATAAGATTTTATTGTGAAAATACTGTGCAGAGGGGTTACAATTACGTGAGCAAGATAATGAGCACATTTCTTATCAAGCATTGCTGCCTTCTTATTGTCTTTCCCCCATCATCCCTGCCACCCCATCTCCATGACTACCACCCCCCACCCCTCCTCCCCCACCCACCCGCCCAAAGTTGCAAAGTTCGTTTTTCGACATAACATCTTGTACATCTCATTTTTGCAGTGGGTCCACCTGTATCCCTATTTAAACAATTTGTTTTTGCCCTTCCCCTACACAAATTACACCAACATTAAATACAGTGAAAACAGAGGTTATACCGTGGGGGAGTTACATACAAAGCAACAAAGAAATCACCTTATAAATATGTTAGAAACAATAGCAAGAAAGAAAAACCACTCGAGCCCTTACCTTGGGGTTCATTTGGCCTAGCATCAACTTATCTGGCCATTTTCTGCTTGTCTCAGACGTATATATATATATATATATATATATGTGTGTGTGTGTGTGTGTGTGTGTGTGTGTGTGTGTGTGTACTTATATGTACTAGTTATTGCAAACAAGGGAAACCATGGGACCTATGTTTCTTTGGGCCTGGCTTAGTTCACTTAATATAATTGTTTCCAAGTCTTTCCATTTCCTAGCAAATGGGCAATGCCATCCTTTCTGATGGAGGCCTAGAATTCCATTGTGTATAAGTAGCACATTTTGTTGATCCATTCATCTACTGAGGGGCATCTGGGTTGGTTCCATATCTTATCTATGGTAAATAAAGCTGCAATAAACATAGTTGTGCTGGTAGCTTTAGTATGATCTTGTTTGTGGTCATTCAGATAAATGCCCAAAAGTGGGATTGCTGGATCATAGGGGAGCTCTATGTGGAGTCTTTTGAGGAACCTCCATACAAACATAAAAGGGATCCAAAGAGGGAAAGATGAAATATAATTCTCCCTCTTTGCAGATGACATGATCTTGTATTTAAAAAATCCCATGGACTCTACTCCCACATTACTCGAGCTGATTCAAAACTTTGGCAAAGTAATAGGGTATAAAATTAACCCTCAAAAATCAGTGGCTTTTCTGTATGCCAACATTGAGAAGAGCACAGCTGAAATCAGGAAAGCAACTCCATTTGTAATACCCCACAAAAAATGAAATACCTAGGAATTAACTTAACCAAAGAAGTGAAGGACCTCTATGATGAAAACTTTAAAAACCTGAAAAAGGAAATCAAAGCAGAGTTTAGAAAGTGGAAAAACCTCCCATGCTCCTGGATTGGAAGGATCAACATGATGAAAATGGCGATACTTCCCAAGGCTATCTACAAATTCAATGTGATACCTATCAATATTCCAACCTAATTCTTCAGGAAATAGAAGAGGCAATCCAAAAATTCATATGAAACAATAAAAGACCCCGAACAACAAAAACCATCTTTATATTTTATTAGATAAGCAGATAGGTAAATAGATAGATAGATAGATAGAGTGGCTGTAAAGATGACATACAAAGTGGTTACAGTTACATAAATCAGATAATGAGAACATTTTTTTTCGAACAGTTACACAATTCTTCCAATTCTTCCAGTTTTTCTGTCTTGTCCCTCCCACTAGTAGTAGAGTTCATTTTCAACAGTGTTTAGTGAGTATCTCTCTTGCACGTGTTCACCCTTTGACCCACCATTTCTATGCCCGTTTTTTGTTCTTCCAAAACCAGAAAATGTTAAAGAAAACAAGAACAGCAATAGAAAAAGTAATAATTTCCTCTATTTCCTGGAATTCATTTTGATAACTATTCTTTTGTATGAGCTTCTGCACATAGCTATTCAACCTTTGTGGTCTTCTTCTAAGAATATCCTCCTTTGGTGAATATTCAGTCTTGTTTAATTTATCCCATTGAATTTTGTTTGTTTGTTTTTTACGATCCATTGTGTTCACCTGTAGATTTATAGGTACATCCTAGTTACCACAGGTGAAGGAAAACATGCAGTCTATGTTTCTTCACTTACCATATTTTTTCCAAGTTTTCAATTTCCTTATGAATGGTACAATATCATCCATTCTGATGGAGCTATAAAATGCCCTTATATATATATATATATATATATATATACCACACTTTCTTGATCCTTTTATCCACTGAGCAGCATCTGCTTTGATTCTATATATATATATATTTTTTTTGGTCAGTCATGGGGCCTGAACTCTGGGCCTGGGCGCTGTCCCTCAGCTCTTCAGTTCAAGGCTAGTGCTCTACCACTTGAGCCACAGGGCTACTTCTAGCTTTTTCTGCATATGTGGTGCTGAAGAATTGAATCCAGGGCCTCATGCATACAAGGCAAGTAATCTACCACTGAAGCACTTTCCCAGTCCCTGATTTTGTATCTTAACTATGGAAAATAATGCTTCAGTTAACATGGTTGTAGTGGTCCCTTTAGTGTCTCCTTGGTTGTGTTCTGTTGGATAAATTCCCCACAGTGGAGTTGCTGGGTAATAGTGAATCTCTGTGTTTAGTCTTTGAGGAATCTGTATTCTGCTTTTGTAGTGGTTGAAAAACTTTACATTCCCACCAAGAGTTCATTAGTGTTCCCTTTTGGTTGTATCTCCACCAGCATCTGCTATTGTTGGTTTTCTTGATAATGGCCATTCTAACTGGGGTGAGGTGGAAATTCAATATTGTTCTGATTTGCATTCATTTTATGGCCAGAAATGATGAACATTTATTCATGTCTCCATTGGTCATTCTTTCTTTTGTGTGAAAATACCGTACAGAGGGGTTACAATTACATGGGCAAGATAATGAGTATATTTCTTATCAAGCATTGTTGCCTCCTCCTTTGTTTACCTTTCCCATACCTTCCCATCTCCTTCCCCCACACACAACCCGGCCAAAGTTGTAAAGTTCATTTTTCACCATAACGACTTGCATTCTTACTTTATCTTTTGAGAATTCACTCTTTAAGTCTTTAGCCTGCTTATTAATTATTGTTATTTCTTTCAAGGTATACTTTTAGGTTGGACATTAATTTTTTGAGCTCTAAGTATATTTTAGATATGAGGTCCTCATCTAACTCATACCTGATAAAAATATTTTCCAATTCTGTGGGTTTTCTATCTTGTTAGCTATGTATTTGACATGCAGAAACTTGTTTGATGTGATTTTATTTATCTAATCTTTCTTTGATTTCTTTTTGTGATTCGGGATCTTTACTAGGAGCCCTAGTGTTTGCCCCAGCCCTTCCTGTAATATTTTTATGGTATCTGGCCTTATATTGAGGGATTTGATCCATTTAGAATTGATTCTGCATCAGAGTGATATATAAGTTTCTAGATTCAGTTTTCTGCATGTGTATAACCAAATTTGCCTACATGCCTTGTTGCAGAGGCTGGCTTTCTTTCAACCTGTGTATTTGGCTCCCTTATCAAATCTTAAATGGCTTTAGGTCTGTAGGTTCATTTTTGGGTCTTCTGTTCTGTTCCAATGGTTTTCAAGTCTATTCCGTATCAGTACCAAGCAGTTAATATTAATATGGCTTTGTAATTGACTGTGAATATTGGTATTAATATTCTTCCAGCACTATCCCTGCTAAGGAATGTTTTTAACATTCTTCAAGCATATTTATATAACCAGACTGAACTACGAAGATTAAAACAAACTAAATAGACCCATAATAAGTAATGAAATTGAAATAACAAAAAATATTTCCCATCCAAGTAAAGCCCAGAATCTGATGTTTTTGCAGCTGAATTCTATAAGATCTTCAGAGGAGAACTCACTCCTATACTCCTCAAATATCACTTCCAAATTCATTCTATGAGGCCAGCATGATGTTCATACTCAAACCAGAAAATGATCCATCAAAGAAGGAGAACTATAGACCCACCTCTTTGATTAATATTGATGCAATGCTCTCAATAAAATTCTGGCAAACAGCTAACCTCCAAAAAAACTATATACTTTGATCAAATGAAATCATTCCTGGGATGTGAAACTGGTTTAATATATGCAAGTCAATTAATGTAATTCATCATATTAACAGAAGCAAGGACAAGAACCATATGATCATTTCAATAGATACAGAAAAAGCATTTGACAAGATCCAACACCCCTTTATGATGAAAGTTCTGGAGAAACTAGGAATCCATGGAACATTTCTCAATATAACAAAGGCTGAATATGATAAACCTACAGCCAGCATTATATTTAATCTTGAAAATTAAGTATCATTTCCTCTAAAATCAGGAACAAGATAAGTATGACCACTCTCTTCATTCCCCTTCAATGTAGTAATGGAATTCCTAGCAAGTACAATAAAGCAAGAGGAAAACATAAATGGGATCCCAATAGGAAAAGAAGTAAAACCATCCTTCTTTGCAGATGACATGACGCTGTGCTTAAATAATCCTATTGATTTCTCCCCCAAGCTACTTGAACTGATCCAAAACTTTTGCAAAGTAACTGGGCTTAAAATCAACCCACAAAAATAACTAGTTTTTGCTTAACACCAACAACGAGAAGATGGAGAATGAAATCAGGAGCTCCATTTGTAATACACACACACACACACACACACACACACACACACACACACACACACACACACACAAGCCAATACCTAGTAACTAAAAAAAAATGTGAAAGACCTCTACTATGAAAACTTTAAAATCTGAAAAAATAAATTGAGGCAGATTTAAAGAAATGGAAAACATCTTCCATGCTCCTGGATTAGGAGGAACAGCATCATGAAAAATTGCAATACTGCCCAAAGCAATTTATAAATTTATTGCAATGAAATAGACATAAAAATAATATGTTCATTCTTCTTCAAACAGATACTTACTGTTATTATTATTTTTAATTAATAAGAGGGGTTACAATTACATGAGCAAGGTAATGAGTACATTTCTTATCAAGTATTGTTGCCTCATCCTTTGTTTCCCATTACCATCCCTGCCCTCTCATCGCCCCCCATCCCATCAAAGATGTAAAGTTCGTTTTCGACATAATGACTTGTACATCTCATTGTTGTAATGGGTCCACCTGTATTCCTATTTAAACAATTTGTTTTTTCCCTTCCCCTCCACAAATTATACCAACATCAAATACAGTGAAAGCAGAGGTTATACTGTGAGGGAGGGACATACAAAGCAACAAAGAAATCATCTTATAAAAATGTTAGAAACAATCACAAAAAAGAAAAAAAACCATTTGAATACTTATCTTGGGGTTCATTTCACCTAACATCAATTTATCTGATCTTTTCTGCTTGTCTCAGACATATACTAGTTATTGCAAATAAGGGAAACCATGGGACCTATGTTTCTTTGGGCCTGGCTTACTTCACTTAATATAATTTTTCCAAGTCTTTCCATTTCCTAACAAATGGGACAATGTCATTCTTTCTGATGGAGGCAGAGAATTCCATTATATATATATACATATATATATATATATATGTATATATATATATCACATTTTCTTGATCCATTCATCTATCAGAGAATTTTCCAACCATGCAAAAAGATAGGCCTTTTCAGATACAAGAAGCTTTTAGAACCCCAAATACACTAGACCAGAAAAGGACATCCCACCATCACTTTACAATCCGCACAGGATCAATTCAGACCAAGGAAAAGATCCTTTAAGCTGTCAAGGAGAAAAGATCAATCACCTATAAAGGGAAACCAATTAAAATAACCTCAGATTTCTCAGCAGAGACAATTAAATCAAGAAGAGCCTGGAATGATGTTTACCATGCCCTAAAGACAAACAACTATCAACCAAAAATACTGTACCCAGCTAAACTCTCCTTCATAACCGAAGGTCAAATAAAAACCTTCCATAGCAAAGAAAAACTGAAACAATATATCTCCACCAAACCAGCCCTACACAAGATACTTAAAGATGTCCTACACATAGAAAACCAACACAACCACAATAAAAGCCAAGAAACCGCACCCATACCATTATTATTTTATGAATTATCATGGTAATAATGTGAGGAGGTATCACTGATGTATTTACATCCACACTTACATGATTGGACAAAGGCTATTTGTTTAAGTATATAAGATGAGATTGCAAAATGCTGTTGTTGAAATTCATATTGTATGTCCACTGGTATGAGTGAAGTAAGAACAAGCTCATTTTCAACAAATTTACTGTCTCTCTCATACTCCTAGTTTTCCTTCATACTTCCCCATTTCAAACAGAATTTAGTGTATTTCATTATACTTTATATATGCAGCATATTTAATATATAATATTTATAACATAATCATATATATTACAGTACCTTCTTTTTCTTCATACCAGTGATTTCCTCCAAGGAAACACTCCTTTTACATTTATGTCCCATTACCATTATAATCATCATCATCTTTATCCATTCTTTATCCATCCTTCATCCTCCTCCTCCTCCTCCTCCTCCTCCTCCTCCTCTTCCTCCTCCTCCTCATCATCATCATCACCATCATCATTTTTAGTCTACATTCTCAAAGTGATAGTGAATGTGCAGTCTTTGACTACTTGTCTGGTTTATCTCAACATGGTGATCTCCAGATCTTTAAAGTAGTGTTTTAATGCTGAGTTGTTTATGTTTTCCAACTTTATCTTCTTAACTGACTGAAACTGCTTCCCATATGCATTCTTACTCAAGTGTCTAACGGCATAGATGCACAATCATATTGGGACATCTAAAAAGTATCGTTAAAAGCGGGTACCAATACCTCACTCCTGTAATCCTAGCTATTTAGAAGGCTGAGATCTGAGGATCATGGCTCAAAGCCAGCTGGGCATGAAAGTCTGTGAGACTCTTACGTCCAATAACCACCAGAAAACTGGATGTGGCCCTGTTGCTCAAGTGGTAGAGCAATTGCCTTCAGCTGAAGAGCTCATGTACAGCACCCTGGCCCAGAGTTCAAGCCCCACAACTGACCAAAAAAAATACCCTGAAGAACCAAATTTTGCAAATACACCAGACATTTATGACCCTTTATGTCAGCAAGTGGAAGCAATATAATATCATTGTATAGGTCCCAAATGGGACCAGTTAGTAATTCTCCTCCATAATCAACATTGAAGTACAATCTTTCTCAATATTCTGATTTTTTTATGTACTCTAACATTATAAGATTTCTAGACTTCTATTGTGGTCTTCCATATTTTTTCTAGGCTACAGCCAGAAAGAATCTCCTAAACAGTCCTTTGTAAATAGTTTCTAGATCACCTTCAACATATTTAGCAGGCATTATAAAAGTTGTACTTAATGCCACAAAACATACACAAAATACCTAAAATTCTTCAATGGTAAATAAATAATATTTATGTCAGAATTATACATATGAGTGTCTGTAAACTTTATCAATGATTTATTAAAGTGTTTTTTTTTTTTTTTTTTAGTTTTCCATCTCTTTTAGAAAACCAAAAGGATTCTTAATATGATCTAAAAAACTTTGCATGCTTATTCTTATCTGAAACTCCTGGCACCTCAGAGTTTCAATCCTTATTTTCCTATAGCTAATAATTATTCATAATGCAGTGGCCATACTATTTACTCCTTCAAAAACACTTCAAGATTCTTGCACAGTTTGCATCTTTATGAAGAATAAGCAATAAATTGTCTCTTCTTTAACACATATATTTATGAGTTTTAACAAATTATTATCACAATTTACTTATTTTTCTCCTTAATATCTGTTTTCTACATGTGGTATGTGAGAGTGATAGAATGTTATCTAATGTTTAGAAAGACACCAAAATTTAATTCTAAGTAAAATCAGTGATATTTGGCTACAGAATCCACACAAAATGTGTATTATTAAAAATGTGTCCCCCATTCATCTGTGTGTATTATATAATTGAAAGATTACATTAATACTTCCTTTTATAATTACTTAAAGGTATTTTTAATTAATGATTTCACCATTAAGAGAAAGATCTGACAATGATATCCTATCTCTCTCTCTGGGTACTGAGGTCCTTTGTGTCATTTGAAACCTGTGTGTGGTCAGAATGATTTATTCTGACTTACACTGTGTTCTGATATGTTGGCCTAGGTAATATTGCATTCTGCAGTAGTTTGAAGAGTGACTTTTTCAGTTGCGCATTGATGCCAGTGTGTTCATAATGAATATATTTTGACCATATTTTAAGCATATTTTACCCATAGTGATCTATCTATCTATCTATCTATCTATCTATCTATCTATCTATCTATCTATCTATCTATCTATCTATCTATCTTTTAACCAAAGCCCCCAACTAATGGTCAAAAGCATAAAAATAACACTTGTTTTCTTGTATTTCCATTACAAAGATGAATATAGCTCAGATTAGATTTATGTATTGACACTATCACTTTTTGCCATTGTTCTTTTTCCATTTTAAATATACCTTATGTTACATCAAGAAATTGAGTAAAATTGAATTCAATATGAATGTGATTATTTCATTCTATGAATTATAAAAGGGGAACATTTGGATCATACTAAGAAAAAATGTACTGCAGTTCCTTAAATTATCTATAATTTTATAAAAGCCATAATGATTCAGCTAATATAAAAGCTGTTTTGCCCTTTTTCAACAAAAAGTGAACATTTCCCTCTTACTCTACTGTTAAATGGTATACTTAGCTTTTCTAATTTATTTTATTATTGGCTTGCAGATCTTATTAAATCTTTGTATGTGCTCTACATTTAGTTGCATAATTCAATTAAAAATACTACTGAGGAATCCCTCAGACTCATTTATGTCTTCTTTGATGTAATTTCTTTTTATTTTTCATTTATGTCATTTTTAATATAACTTCACTTTCTCCTTTCCTTTTCTCTTTTTTTTTAACTCTTTTCTGTTTTATCTTTCTATAAATCTGTTTCATTGATTCTCTCTCTCTCTCTCTCTCTCTCTCTCTCTCTCACACACACACACACACACACACACACACACACACACACACAGGGTAAAATTTTGTTTTCATATTTTTAGATATCTCCACATTTTTAAATATTAGAAAGTTTAGGCTCACTTGCACCAGAATTCATTCTTGTGTTGATCTTAAATGTATTATGGCAACACATGCTCTTTTCCTCTGCCTGATGAAAGTAAAATTACACTTTCTTTTAGCCATTTTTTAAGAAGAATCAATTTCTAAATACAGCATACTAATATGTTTTCTTCTTTTAGAACAGATTGGTGGACTGCTTAAAATATCATTAATTTTATGACCTGTAAGATGAAGCGTTAACCCACAAATCAGAAATGGGACACCAGAATTATATTGATTTTTCTCTCATTGAAAGCAAAGAGAAGACCCTACTAATTTAAAATTAGAATATCAAATTAAGAATATTAGTGAAGATAGAAAGAAAAATGATTGATAGGAGAAAGAATAAATGTTTTTGGCAAACACAACTGCTTGCTTACCCTATTCATGGTCTTTGCTTTTTTCTTAGTAAGAAAGACTAGTAATGATACTACATGCACTCCCCAATCTTTAGTTTCTGTTCTTTCTAGCAATTAAAGTGATGAACAAACTAAGAATTAGCTGGTACTAATCCTCAGGAAAGCTTTTGTAAATGGTATGGTCTATTTTCAACCTATTCCTGCTTCCTTTCCATTTACCACAGTATCTCAGAGCTCTAACCCCAGAGTAAATATAGCTTTTTCCAGTAAACAGCTAAAATATATTGCCTAATAACACTGATAAACACTGGACCAAATTCCTTCTCACCTCTTTGTTCTCTTCTAGATTTACATAATATTTATTTTTTTCTCGCTCTGGTATTTTTTTCCTCCCATTGTTTTCCTTGTTTTTAATGAATTTAATATACTCCTTGATCCAGAAGCCAATTATCAATATTTCCACTCTCTTTGTGGTATTTCTAGTTGATCAGAAATCCTAAATGTATTAAGAGTGCAAGTTATGCAACACAAAATTTAATTTTATACTGTCACTGGGATGATTGCTATTTTAAAAAACATTTCTTAGAGTTTGCATTAAGGCAAAATTATATTTTTAAACAAACACAATTATATTGTTCCCAAATGACTATTATAATTTTAAGTAGAATAACTTTTGGCAAAATAAAGGCTTCTTCCTAGAATGCTTATTGACTCTAAATTATTTGCACTTCATCCTTTTCTTGTTTTCTAGAAGAATGTGTTCTTAAAAAGCTTCTCCTTAGATAATGTACTTCCTGTAATGTTGCTCATTTGATTAATACTAACTTTGTAAACTTTTATTTCTTTTTTGTGTAATGGAAAATTGTCTATGCAAGAGAAATCTAAACAGATTTCCTAATAATGTCCTTTTAATGAAATTGATTTTACTGCAAATAATAGACTTGGCAGAGATTGGCCTGTTTCTCACTTCAAAGGAATTTATCTCACTACAAAGAAATGTATCGTAAACCATGGCAATTATGTGTATTTATTAATGGTGCCCTTAGAAATCACATATGTAAGTGAAAATGAACTCAGTCTTAAGATTTCTTGCATCGGTTATCAATGAACTTGATCATAAGTATATCAAGGCAATTTGAAGATTAATGATTATAATATAAAACAGTCACTATATATAAACTGGTGAAAATAATGATAAATTTGCCACTTATGTTGTAAATTACAGAGAATAATATAGTGAACTGACTACAGTGAAAAGGATTTTTTTTCTACTTTAAGGTCTCTCAGATTAGAATCACTTTGCACAGTACAATGACTCAGAACATATATAGACAGCAAAACATTATTTTGAAAAGTTTTCTCTTGCAGTTGGACTAGAAAAATATAGAACAGGGATAAGAAGTTAGCTCATTGGTAGAGTGCTTGCCTTGCATGTATGAGGCTGTGGGCTCGATTCCTGAGCACCACATAAGCAGAAAGCCGGAAGTCGCGCTGTGGCTCAAGTGGTAGAGCACTAGCCTTGAGCTGAAGAACTGAGGGACAGTCCCCAGGCCTAGAGTTCAGGCCCCATGCCAACAACAACAACAAAAAAATACAGAACAATTCTGTATTCTTTCAGAAACACAGATAGGATTTGAGCCTGTAGACAATTATAAAATCATTTCCAAATAACTTTATGCCAAAATTCAAGCAAAACACTAAATGTTTATATATAAATATCAAACATAAATATACACAGACTTTTGCTTATATTGTATATGATTTGGGGACCTTGAAAATAATTTATTTTAATGATTTTAGACTTAATATACTATAAATTTACCTTTTTTTAGGGGGGAGGAGTTCAGTCTTGTGGCTTGAACTGAGTACCTTGGTGCTGTCCCTGAACTTTTTCACTCAAGGCTACCTTACTACCATTTTGAGCAACAGTGTCACTCTGGTTTTCTGGTGGTTAATTGGAAATAAGCATCTCACAGACTTTCTTGTTCCATCTGGCTTCAAATTGTGATCTCAGCCTCTTGAGTATCTCAGATTATAGCCATGAATCTATATTTCCTGACTATAAATTTACTTTTGAAACAAGATTTTCAAATCCAAAATCCACAGGAATAACGGTAAAATATCAAAATCACTGAATAAACTACTCATAAAGATAACAGTATTTTTATAAATGGTTGATAACTGTTTCAAATTAAAAAATATTTTCAAACTATGTTGCTCATCAATATTGTATTGATCGTATTTATGTTATTTATATAGTCACAATCTTTACAAAATCAAATCACAGAAATATTACCAATAATTATGTATGAGGCAAAACTCCTTAGAATTTGTTAATGTAACAAAATGTGTGTTATTTTAGGAAATCATTACATTATAATCCGAATATCCTGTCATGAATATTTATGATACATTGTCTTTTTAGCCTAGAGGGTCTAAAACTTATTCCCATATCCATCCAGCCTATTTGAAAGACGCGTTGATTTTTCTTTTTTCTTTTTTTTTTTTGATGGTCATGGGGGCTGAACTCCGGGTTTAGGCGCTGTCCGTGAGCTCTTCAGCTCAAGGGTAGCATTCACAGTAGGTAGCCACAGTGCCACTTCTGGCTTTTGCTGCTTATGTGGTGCTGAGGAATCCAACCCAGGACCTCATTCATGCAAGACAAGCACTCTACCAATGAGCCACCTTCCCAGCCTGACGTACTGATTTTTCTGACCTCCATTTTTTATCTCTGTCCATGAATAGTGAATGATGCACTCAGATCTGATTCAGGAATGCTCCTTCAACAAAGGGACACAGTTCTACTTATTTGTCATACACTCTTCTATTTAGTAGCAAAGAAGTCAAGACAATATAGAGTGTCTTGAGGTCTGATGAACTTCCAAGAGTGCACAAAAGCCAGATCATGAATTGGTGTGTTATAAGAATATATTGGCAAATATTTGACTTTGAAGAAATGTGAAGAATAAAAGTACATGACTTCTTGCAGGAAGACAACAATAACTTACTCTACTATTTAAGTTTATATTTTGCATACACTTATATATTTAATTGTAACTAAAGATGGTAATATGTTTAATTGTATCCAAAGCTAATAACAGTGTTGCCATTGAGAGACTATACTGCTGAGATGCGGTGTGCTTGAGGACTTATTCTGCATATGATATAAATTGGACAATTAATGGATGTCAGCTTCCACAATCATAGTAGTGTTGAATTTCTTGGGTTTTTTACTGATTAGGGAAAAAATGCAAGTGGCAACTGGGTGATCCAAATACAAAAGCAAAATCAAATTATGATGGCAGTGAGAGAGATTGATAGAGATTCTGTCATCTGATCTGGGTTGCCATTTGTCTTTGTCCACTTGAGGAGACATATGGAAAATCAAGTTCTGACGTCAGCCTAGGCCCAAAAGTCTGTGACTCCATCTTCAATTAACCAATGCAAGCTAGGCTGGGGTGTGGCTCCAAAGCTAAAGTAGCAGTGGTAAGCAAGAAAAGTCAAAGGATACATGAGTCCCTGAGTTCAGTCTCCAGTACTTGCCACACACAGCAGCAGCAGCAGCAGCAACAACAACAACACCAATACAGTATTGGAATGAATCTGCATATGATCAGAATTTAAGTATTCCAAAGGTGAGGGGGTTAATCTTTTCATCCAACGATGAAGACCAACACGGAAATCCTTTGTGTTTTTAAATCTCTTGTCTGATCCCTAATAACTTTTATACAGTTAAGTCATGAGTTAGGGAGACCTGAATCGTTGACTGCAGCTACATTAGATGGATGTATTATTTGTATTACACAGTCGTTTTCCATTAAATTAAGAAATCGATATGGTTCTTTTAAACTTGCAAGCATATGGAGTGCATTTGAGGTTATCTATTGAACAATCAGGCAAGGATTTCCCACGTTAATCACCAGCTCTGGGCTGCAATTAGAACCCATAACTACAGTGCTCTGAAGCACATGATTCTAAGCCTACTAAAAGCATGCACTAATAATTCATTCCCTAAGTGAGTGCAATAATGTCACCATTCTTTTTTTGTTGAGTAAGTTTTTTATTGTGAAAATACTGTACAGAGGGGTTACAATTACATGAGCAAGGTAATGAGTGCATTTCTTATCAAGCATTGTTGCCTCCTCCTTTGCTCCTTTGTTTTTCCCCTACCATCCTTGCCCTCCCATCTCCATGACTACACTCCCCCCCCCTGCAAAGTTCGTGTTTCAACATAACATCTTGTACACCTCATTGTTACAATGGGTCCACCTGTAACTCTATTTAAACAATTTGTTTTTTTTCCGTTCCCCTCCCCCAACTATACCAACATCAAATACAGTGAAAGCAGGGGTTATACTGTGGGGGAAGGACATACAAAGCAACAAAAAAAATCACCTTATAAATATGTTAGAAACAATAGCAAAAAAGAACCACTTGTGTCCTTATCTTGGGGTTCATTTTGCCTAACATCATCTTATCTGACCTTTTCTGCTTGTCTCAGACATACTAGTTCTTGCAAATAAGGGAAACCATGGTACCTATGTTTCTTATTATTGCTGAGTATCTTGGGTCATGTGAAGCAACTGGGAGAGAAAATGGGAAATTTTGTGAAGGAAAATTGTTATGTATTCTCACTAATACCAAGACAAAGATCTCACGTAGTCAAATGAATCTGGGATTTCAAAGTCAACAAAGAATCTTAAACAATGGAATCCCCTGATATTTCTTCTTCTGGGAGGTAATACATTTGTAAGAAGTATAATTCACTTTGGCTTCATTGTGAATATAGCAAAAAAGATTTATATCTTGGATTTATCTTTTCTAAAATTTTGAGCTAAAGGCACAGTCTTGTGCTTATGTAGATTCTATATCAAACTGTGTTTCTAGTAATGAATTAATTTAATTTTGTGTCCATGCTGATTGTGATGCTTTTGGCACAGGGCAGATCTCATGGGTACTTTAAGAGTGAAACAAAGCATATGAAATGTGTCATTTAGTTTGAATAATAGTGAAATGGATCATTATGTAGACTTATTTAGACCTGTCTACACCTTCATTTCTTATAAGTAAACTATTTCTATTTTTAGTATGCATTTTTTTTTGGGGTCCGGTCATGGGGCCTGAACTCTGGGCCTGGGCACTGTCCTTCAGCTCTTCAGCTCAAGGCTAGCACTCTACCACTTGAGCCACAGTGCCACTTCTGGCTTTTTTCTTTTTGCTTATGTGGTGCTGAGGAATCGAACCCACGTCCTCAGGCATGCAAGGCAAATGCTCTACCACTGAGCTACCTTCTCAGCCCTTAGCACACATTTTTACTTTATTTAATTTGTAATTAATACAATAAAGCTACACCAAATATGAGTATAGGTCTTGACTTTCACTGCCTTGTTTATTCTTCTAGATATTTTGAGCAGGAAAGTAAGCTCCTGGAGCCAAACAATAAACAGAGAAGGGAGTGTTCCATGAAAAAGTCTGGGAGGGTGTGGGATAGACCTCACTGGGAGTAAGTGGAGCCAGGACCCCTGTTAAACTAAATGACTTGAATTTAGGATATATTAGACTATTTTCCCCCCACAAGCCTTATAGAAACTTTATTTTATTCATGGTAAAACAAAGCAAGCAATATTACATATTCCAGGCTTTTGTTGTAAACAAGTATTTTATTAAACACATGAGCATCACTTAGTCTGCGGACACACCGAGAGGGAAAGTGTTGTAAGGTGAATCATCCCAGAAGCCACATTTTGAAATACAGAATATTGGAATCTTTATTACACAGTTAGCAGGCTGCTGCCAGCCAATTACAAAGGTTAGTGAGGAAAGAACAAAAACAATACCAACAATACCAACAGTCCAATTCAGCTCCAAAGAAGAGCGGAATCGGGATGCCATGGTGACTGGGGAGAAGCTAGGAGACATCACGTGGAGACTCACATGGCGACACACGTGGCGTGGCATCCTGGGCCTCAATAGGGTTGGCCAGCGGGGAGGGCCACATGGAATTCCCAGTCCCAGACACTGAACTGACAATCAGACACCACAATATGCCAATTACCATGTTGACTATTACAGCAGCTCCTCCAAAATGCATTTTGAGGAGCTGCTTGGAATGCTGTGGAATTATACAGTGAAGTAGTGTTCCCTCCGCACCCTAATTCCATGCGCAGTGTCTCCTCACTAATAACCAGATCTGACTTTTAATTGACCCTCTGTGGTCCTGAAAAGTATTATCTGGTGATCAAATCATGATGTATTCAGCATCTACCAAACCTTACTTCTTCTCTGGTCCATAATTATTCTAATATTCTTATATTACGAAAGTATTGTGTACATTATGTTATCGGGGATTTTAAAAGTGTATTTTAATTTTCTGAAATTTTTACTTTATATTGAAAAGCACAAATATAAGTGTGCAGTTTGTATGATTATTTTAACTTGCATTAGTTGGATCATTTCTAAGAAAATGATATTTAAAATTACAACTTAAAGGTACTGATACACATATATATATAAGTATGTATCTGTGTATATTTGTATGCATGCATGTATAAAGTTGTATATACAGCTGAGCACCTCCTTGCTTTGCAGGAGGCTGAGAAATGAGGATTACAGTTGGAAGCCATGAGGCAGGAAAGTCTGGGAGACTCTAATCTCCAATTAACCATCAGAAAACCCGAAGTGTAGTAAGACAAAAACAAAGGAGGGGGTAAAAATGCTCCACAAGAAAGGTACTCATTACCTTACCCATGTAACTGTAAAACCCTCTATACAGCATTTTTACAATAAAATAATTTTTTTAATAAAATAAATTTTTTAAAAAAAGAAGAAAAGAAAACTGGAAGTGGAGCTGTGGCTCTAAGTGCCAGAGTGCTAGTTTTGAGCAAAAAAGCCCAGGAACAGCACCTAGACCCTAATTTTTGTTTTTTTTTTTGGTGGGGGGTCCAGTCGTGGGGCCTGAACTCTAGACCTGGGCGCTGTCCCTCAACTCTTCAGTTCAAGGCTAGCGCTCTACCACTTGAGCCATAGCGCCACTTCTGGCTTTTTTCTTTTTGCTTATGTGGTGCTGAGGAATGGAACCCAGGGCCTCATGCATGCAAGGCAAGCACTCTACCACTGAGCCACCTTCCCAGCCCTGACCCTAATTTTTTATCAAGTTTTTTATTATGAAAATACTGTACAGAGGAGTAATGAGCACGTTTCTTATCAAGCATTGTTGTCTCCTCCTTTGTTTTTCCCTTACCATCCATTTCCCTCGCACCTCCTCACCTACAGAACCACCCCCCCTCGCCTAAATTGTAAAGTTCGTTTTTCAACATAGCGTCTTGTACATCTCATTGTTGCAGTAGGTCAACCTGTATCCCTATTTACAATTAGTTTTCTCACTTCCCCTCCCCAAATTATACCAACATCAAATACAGTGAAAACAGGGGTTATACCATGGGGAAGGGACCCTAAATTTAAGCCCCACAACCAACCAAAAATGAATAAATATATAAATAAATTAAAAATAAAAATAAAGCTGTAGACACACATTATTTTTAAATATCTAGTAGATATTTCTTATTAATCAAAGATGCAGTTTTAAATGGGCCTAAACCATTAAAGCCCATTTTGAATTGTGTCTCATCTTGTTCTAATCTGTGAAATGAAAATCAGATAATGCAAAAGCAATTTGATACAATTTATGTTTGACATATATTTCCTCAGGTAATCAGTGGAGATCATTGGTTTACATTCTGGATGGTGTAGGGGTATCCGGTTGGGAAGCTCCATAAAGCTTCAGTGGTAATGAACTCATGTGAGAGATTGCCAGTGGTGATACACACTCAGCTGCGAAATGGTACATTATTGAGTTAAAGACAAATTTCAAACATTGAAATCATCTAAATGATCTCTTTGTTTTCAAACACTACCTGTAGAAGCATATATATATATATTTGTATGTATATATATATACATACATATATATATACATACACTCATAGAGAGAGAGAGACAGTTTTGAAAAGTACAGCTTAACATAATAAGCTTTATAACATTAGAATTATTTACAATTTTGAGAAATTGATCAGTTTTTATGTTAGATTTCAAATCTGATTTATTATGCAGAATGAGAAGGTTTATGAAAAAAAGAAATGTAAAATTCTATGTTCATTTATTTTTCACTACAGAATGAGGGCACAATTACATAGAACAGTTTTTCTTTTTTATTTATTTTTTCTTCATTTTGGTTTCTATCTGACTATATGACATGGCATCTATCAACCAACAAAATAGAAGGAAAAAAAAACCAAGTATATACATTCATGGACACATAAATCAAACTGTAAACTCTACAGTGTTAAGAAAATATGAGTCTCTTTACCCAGTAATGGAATCACCTGGAATTCTTTAAATCAATATTCTGCTCTGCATAAAGAATAATGTTTATTACTGGTTCATGTATAATGCAGTCTCCTCACTGAACTAGAACTTTGTTGATTAGAAGAACAAAGACCAATTATTTAAATAGTGATATCCCTTTATATTATAACTGTTCAAGCACAGCATTTAATATACAGAGAATACACTGAGTATCATCAATATTGATGGGCATTAATTTTCTTAATGATTGGGGAGGAAATGAATATTTTTAGTCAAACTTGAATTCTCGAATAATATATACATTTTACTTAAAAATTAAGCAAATATTCTTTAATATATATGCTTTCCATTTCCTACTAAAAGATAGAATGCAATAGACATTGTCCAGACCACTGGTATAACACTTCACAAACAACATTCTATTCTGCATTTTAACTAGATATTTGGAATCTTTTTAGAACTTACAATTTTCCTAGGAACCAATTACCCTTCGAAGACATTTACCTGCCTCATGCTAAATAAATGTTTTATTGTCTGTCTAAGTAAGTCTACTATCTGTAAGAAAACTCCCTTGTAAAATTCTATTTTTCTATCTTTTGGAGAATTTGTACTGGAATATTAATTTCAATGTCAAAAGTGAGTTCTTTCACACACCTAACCAATAATGTATTATTCTATTGTAAGTGTAGCATACACATCAATATTGTCTGTATTGTTAAAAATTAAAAAAAATACTCTACCTAACATGTCATCCTAGATAGTATCTAGTAATTTGACTTTTTGAGCATTAACTACACTTGAGAGGAAACCCTCAGAGACTGGGACATGTATGTGTATGTCTGTGTGTATATATGTGTATATATACACACAAATATATACATATATGATGTTTTCTGTAAATACGCAACTGAGGAGCTCATGCAGGCTGTTCTTTCTTTTTTCTACCATTTTCAAATTGTAATGAATTTTTTATTATGTTTCATTTAATTCTATGTAGGTTTATTCTTGCTGATAAGATGATCTATTGTTCTCTGAGCCATGGTGAGATTGCCATTTCTTAAACAGAGAGCACTTATTGGAAATTAAACCTCTACTAATGTATTATAATTATTACTTGAGGGTAATTTGCTACTCCAGCAGGGAGCTACAGCCAATGTGGTGGTAACATTTTTTTCCAGGGAGCTGTTAATATTTCTGCTTTGCTCAAATCCCACATAATGGATCTTGCCTAAGGCTGATTAATGATTTCAGAGCTGGAACAGTGATTTGCAGCTAAACCAGTTCTCACTGGAAGAGATTCAGGGTTATTTCAGTCAATACTGTTAAATAAGTGTAAACTGTAACTTCAGCTAACACACATGTAATCTTGTAGGGGGGAAAGAGCCATAGTAAGAGGAAGTAAATAATGGTAATGGCACTGTCTGTGTGCTTCATTTACACTTCTAAAGATACAGGGGAGAAATACTCTGCAGTGTCATCAAACCCATGGAATTACTTCATGGCAGCACATTTTTTCTGCATTGAAAAAGCAATTTCCTAAACAAGTAAAAGCAAATCGAGCTAAGTGACTGAAATAAATCAACATTTCCCCCTCGCTTTATTTATTTATTATTATTATTTTTGTTTACTCTATATCACCTTCCTTACAAAGAAAGAAATTGAATGCACAACTTGGAATGAAACTTAAACAAAAAAAGTAGGGGAAAAGGATTCATTCAAGATAGCTCCCTGCACCCGATGGAAATCTTCCAGAAGACACATCCGCAGACTTGGGGAGAAGCTAGCCTTCCCAGCAAGCTTGTGGCCCAGTGTTAAAACCCCAACATGGCTAAAAAGTAAAATAATGATTAATACGATGGTTTAATGAATCCCCCATTACCTTCAGGAGAGAATGATGTAGTGCCATTCATTTCTGGCATTTTCAGGTGGCTTAATAGTTCTGGGTTAATACTTTCATTTGCATGTGAATGATTCTGTGTAAATAATATTCATTTATATATTAATGGCCATCACTGACAGGTGTCCTTTCTATTAAAAAAGAAGAAGAAGAAGAACTGAAGGTTGTAAGATGTTGTTTATTTCCAATGACAAATTCAGGAAAATAAAACAGATGTAAAACGAACAGCCAGCAATAAAAATGGTGCTTCTATTTCATGGACTGGCTAAGTTTTACAGTTCCTGGAGAACAATGTTAAAAAAAAAAGAGAGAGAGAGAGAGAGAGATGCCTTTAAGTTTAAGGTTTTCCAAACCAGAAATGCCCAAAACAATAGAACATGCTGAGGATTTAGAACAGGTATGCAAGTTAATATCTGTGTGACCTGGAAGGTTTCTTTTGCATTCTCTCCCATTTTATTTCAGGAGAGTCATGCAGACCTCTTAGGAGATTCACGAGAAGATCGTGTAAATGGGAACGATTTTTTTGATGTGTAAAGCACTAGGAAGATATGTTAGATGATCTCCAGTGAATTCCAACTTAAGCGAACAAAAGTGGGATAATTTAAAATCAAATTGTTATTTGGAAATATACAAATAATGAATGCATTACACATAGTGAACAAACATTTTTGCACACTTTTATAAACACAATTTTCAAATATACTAACACTTCATAGGTGTATAACAACAAAGAAGAATATAAAATAATTAGAGAATCATATGTATATTTGAATTATTCTTTGGGCTTTCAAATGATGTAATTGTGAAATATGTGAGCTAGGATAACCTCTTCTTCACTTAAGCTCTATCTAATACACATTGTTTAGGTACATTTACCAACTGATAGTGGATCGTGCAGTGATTGGAAATTTATATGCTCTCTTCTCCATCTGGCTACCTGTGTGGTTTCTCATCATTACAAGAAGCTAGAGGGGTGTGTTAATTTTCTCATTGAAAAGGAACTCATGAACAGCAAATGAAAGGCACATTTCTGTGTTGCACTGAGTGGAAAAGTGGGCCAGAAATGGCAGCCTGTTAGATAAATCTAAGAAACACAGATATTATCAATGGAGATATATTGCTCTACATTATTGAATTTCACCATCTGATATTTTTAAGGCTCTTGGCATTAGAAGATGCCTGAGAATCCCACTCTTGAATTAATTAAGAACAGGGTGTTTGAGATGATAACAAAACTGCCAATTAATGTTTATTTACTTTTGAACAGGTGTTAAATGAGCGACTTCAAAGTGCAGTAGTATAACCTGCTTGGTAACTAGAGCTGTGAAAAATATTCACAGCCTAAACTAAAAAGAGAAGTGTCAAGAATAGGGAAGGAGACAGGCAACATAGGAGTTTAAAAATCTATGATTATTTTAAAACCACAGACAAATTTTAGCATTCTAATCTATATAGAGGGTATAAATCTTTCAGAAATAAGTACCTTTAACCAAGAGAATTTGCAAATTTTCATGGTTTCAGATGTTTGGATGTACACATTCTGGTTTGGGCTAGTAGGTCAGAGATTTATTATTTAGATAAGATTTTTTGGAGATTCCAGGTATAAGCTTTTCCACACTATTGGCTTTTTTGTAGTCATCAGGCAATAGCAGGAATCTGCACACCAACTTATAGTTGAGGTACTAAGAAAGATACTGTTTTTACAGACATTACAACAATAAAATATCTGTACCAAACATACAGTATAAAATACTTTAGAATATACCTTTGAGACGTTCTCAACTCTGTAAAATACAATACCAAGTTCAAACTGATTAAAAATAATTGTAACTAACAAAAAGTAAACCATATCATTAGCTTACAAAGACTTATTTCTATAAACTTTAATAAATTTGTAATAAAACAATGAACTTTACAACTTTGGTGGGGGGGATCAGGTAGGGGGAAGGGGGAGCGGGTGTGTGGGAAAGGATGGGAAGGGGGAACAAAGGAGGAGACAACAATGCTTCATAAGAAATGTTCTCATTTCTTGCCCATGTAATTGTAATCCCTCAGTACAGTATTTTCACAATTAAAAAAAAATACAAAAAAGCAAAACAAAACAAAACAAAACAAAGTTGAAAGCTGAGCACCCGTGGCTCACGCCTGTAATCCTAGCTACTCAGGAGGCTGAGATCTGAGGATCCTGGTTCAAAGCCAGCCTGGGCATGAAAGTCCATGAGACTCTTATCTCCAATAAACCACTAGAAAGCCAGAAGTGGCACTGTGGCTCAAGTCTTATAGCGCTCGCCTTGAGCTGAAGAGTACAGGGACAGTGCCCAAGCCCAGAGTTCAAGCTCCACGACAGACCAAAAAAAAAAAAAAGACAAAAAAAAGTTGGAAAGATTAAGAAAACAGATTAAAAAAAAGTCAAGAGGCTGGTAAGGTGGCTCAGTGGTAGAGCTCTTGCCTTGCATGCATTAGGCCCTGGGTCCCATTCCTCAGCACCACATAAGCAAAAAGAAAAAAAGTCGGAAGTGGCGCTGTGGCTCAAGTGGTAAAGTGCTAGCCTTGAACTGAAGAGCTGAGGGACAGTGCCCAGGCCCAGAGTTCAGGCCCCATGACCGGACCCCCCCCCCAAAAAAAACAAAAAATCAAGCATGACCTCTATCAATGGTCTTAGTTTATTTTCTTTCTTATTTTTTTTTTTTTATTGTGAGAATACTGTACAAAGGAGTTACAATTACATGGACAAGATAGTGAGTACATTTCTTATCAAGCATTGTTGCCTCCTCGTTTATTTTCAAATCTTCAGTTTAATTAAATTTTTTATTTAATTAAAAAAGTTGACTGTAGATATGCAACTGCGTTTGAAATAGTCAAGTTTGGTGGTTTGCATGAAAGTAGAAATACAACATGGTGCTAATTACTCCACGTATCGAAATGGTGAGTGTCATGGATGAAGATAGAAATGTGTACATTTAATGAAATGTATCTAAAAATGCATGAAAGAAACAAAAAGCAATCCTTAATTCTACATTTGAATTTATTGCTGGGCATTGGTGGCTTAGACCTGTAATCCTAGGTACTCAGGACACTGATATCTGAGGATCATGGTTTCAACTCAGTCTGGCCAGAAAGTCTGTTAGACTCATCTTCAATTTCCCACTAAAAATAAAGAAGTTGATCTGTCGCTTAAGTAGTAGAGTGATAGCCTTGAGCAGAAAAGCTCACGAATGACATCCCCAGCACTGAGTTCAAGCCCTAAGGGTGCATGCATGCACACAAAAGTTTGAACTCAGAGAAAGATAAGCATTGATGAGAAGATGGTACTTCACCTGGTTCTTAAAGGTTAAGTACTCAAAGCTTCATGAAGGCAGAATTATATTTCTAGAACAATATTGAAAGGCTGGCTAGCTTTTTACTTCCTGTATCGTTAAGAAGGATGCTACCACAAAGGAATATAGGAAAATTACAGGTATCTTAAATTAATGAAAATCTCTTCATAAAATAAAATCATATTATATACCAGCAAACATCTTTTTCCTTTTATAAAAATAAGTTTTATGTTGAATCTAGTTACTTTTCATCATAATCTAATTTTACCTTAGTCTAAGAGAATTTTATTGTGACCTAAAACTGAAGTGGGGATGAGGGATCTAATTGGAACCATCTTGGCCAAATGGTGAAAGATAGGAAATTAGGTTCATCTGGTGCTATCTTGTCTTTCTGATAGAGGTAGGGAAGACCCACCTCCTAGGTGATGTGTATGTGTGTATGTGTGCGTGTGTGTGCGTGTGTGTGTACATTGCTAGAAGCAGAAGCAGGACTTAGACAATAAGTGACTGCACCTGCCAGTCTTGTGTCATGAATTCTCAACCTCCCTGGGACCCTGACCCTATTTAGACACAGACCAGCACAGAGGCCATTACACCGCACCTGCTGTGCTATGACTCTGATCTCCATGTCTCCTGGCCCTCCTCCAGTTTCATGGCATTTCACTTCAGCTCTCCTTAGGGACTGATCGGGTTTGTTGGTATTGTTTTTCTGCTCCTTCTTTCCTCTGCTTCTCTGATGGCTCCGTTTTCTGACAGTGATAAGTGTCGTTGAGGGGCTGCAGGTCTTTGTGATAGGAGTCCACCTACAGTCACAGGCTTTGCAGTAAAGACTGCCGAATGGACCTCTCAAAATGTGCCTTCTGTGTTTTTGGCAAACGAGTTACCTTACAACAAAACATTATCTTTATACAATATCCACGAGAGGAATTTTATATGGTGATCTAGGCTTGGTTACATGCTTCAAGTCAAAAGCCACTCATGGTTATTCTGAGCTAGTGAATAGCAAAATATAAATACAAATCGTTAGCATGCATTCCCTAACACCCGTCAACTTAATCTAAATCCTAATTCTGGAACTACAAAAGAAACTATTTTCCACCATGCTTGTCACAAAATAGAGAAGAAGGTGGATTAGAATAAACACAGAACACCTGAGAAGAGAAATAAGCTGAGATACTAATTTCTGTAAGATTAAGGAAAAATACCGGGTTTTGTTCGGTGACATTTGGGCACATTGCTTAATCTTGCTGTGCTTTGCATTTACTTCTCAGATTACCATAAAGTTCTAATCTCTGATTTACAAAAAAAACCATAGCTGGATATTTCCTTGAGCTCTTTTTTCTCTTTTAATATGTTAAACTTCTGTAGCCAGTTCGCTATTTCTCAAGAGACAGTTTGAGTATTATGCAGCATCCTTTTTGCTCTCCATGACACACGTGTTTCTGTCTTGCTGGGTGTCAGAATAGATTGAGTAGCATTGCTGAATTCCTCTGTGCCCTGACTCTCCTTTCCCCTTTGGGGAAATATGTATTTGTTTTCTTTTTTGAAAATTCATGTATAACACATGGGAAAATCAACAAGGTCATAAAATGTTTTAAAATTGTTATCATGAGCTGAACAACTAGCATTAAAAAATGAAAAATAAAAACAAAAAACAAAACCATTCCTGCATTTTTTTTTTTTGTATAAAAAAGAAAGAAGCCTGGCTCCATTCAGCATTCTATATTATTACTACCAATCTACGTGGCTTATCTCCAGTCAAGTCCACTAGATGCCATGTGAGCTGTCACTATTATTACCTAGCCCAGGGTTCACTATCCTTTAAAGAAGACAAGTTGAGAAGTCTCCTCTGGGTATCAGCAATGGGGGTCTGCACAGCAGCGGTGACCCCGTCGGAGGTCAGCCTGAGTCTAATCCTATCAAATAACCAAAGGGGGAAAAAAGAGAACAAATTTTTCTTTGGGTTTTAAAACCCACATTTTAGGGATACTGAAGTAAGGTTTTCCATTACAACTAAAAAAGGATTTCACAAACACTTCCTCTTGCGGAGTCTTGCCCTTCAGGCTTGGGAACTTTTAACAAACAACATCAGGTGGGCTTCGGGTGCCCCAGCAGAAGTCATTTACAATCTTTTGTGATTCACTTGTTTCCTTTAAGGCATTTGGATGCTCCACTTTCCCCATAGACTTTCCCAGCCCAAAGCAAGCATTGACAGCTTTCTGTTAAATGCACACAGAATCCTGACTCCTTTAAATGTTCATTAAATATTATAGAAACCACTATAAGAATGATAGAAGAAAGTTAAAAGGACACATAAACCTTGAAATTAAAGAGATACAAACAAACAAACCTACTTTCGATTTCCTCTTATTTCACTCTGGTGTCTTTCCCATGGCATTACATCCAATTCTGTTTTTGCCTTCCTTACTTCATTGGATAATGAGACCATAGAAAGTGGGCCTATTTTAATTCAATGAGATGACTTCAGGGTTTCAAAGCACATTGGATAAAAAATACAAAATGTCTTGGATAAAACAAAGAACGTACTCATTACAGTTGACAAATGAGGTGTGTTTTTTTTTTAACCTGTAAAAGAAAATGAGGGATGGAGAAAAAGGGAAGGGGATGGAGAAGGAGAAAGAAAAGGTACATGGGAAAGAAGAGGAATGGGAAGAAAAGGAAATGGAGCCAAGTAAAGTGTTGCATTGATGCAACTTAACCCATCTCACCATAGATACTAAGGAGGCAGAGGTAAGTATTTTGGAATAAAGCTTATGACTCAGAAAAATACAAAAGACTCCAAAACAAACCAAAGCCAAACAGCTAAGGACATGCCTCAAATGGTAAAGAACCTTGTGTAGTAACCAAGAGAAACCCTGTGTAAAGTCCACATGACCATAGTAAAAGAAAACCAAAAAATAAATGGAACGACCAGTATCCATTGCTCCAGAAGGCTCTTAAGGTTCGCTTACTTGATTTCTTCTACAGGTCCTAAATAAGCAAGCAACAGAAGTATCTAAACTATAATCTGTCAGCGCAGGATCCACCAGGATGGTGACTGTGTTCTTCAAAATGAAATGGGGAACTCCCATTACATTCCAGGAGCTACCAGTCACACAAAATATATAGCCAATGGAAAGTCTCTATGAGCTGACCACATTCGGGGGTCAGGTTCTCCAATGTGATAGCCCGCCTTCCACCCAAATCAGGTTAATATGCTTCTCACCCTGGGTTTGGAAAATTCCCTTTATTTTCCTAATCTACAGCTGCAAGCAAGCAGGAAATAACGTGATCAAGCCTAAGTACATTGTGCTCAACTACCCGAACCAAGCCATTTCCTAAAACCAGGCACTTTCTGAAGCTTATCCATTCCAAGCAAACAGGAATTAAACTGTTTCCTGAAGCTTATTATGCCCAGGCAAGCAGGAATTTAGTGGGGAGGAAGAAGCAAATTTTACGTGGAAATGAGGCTGGGGAAGGTGCTTGTCCGGGATTCAGGGCGATTGGGACTGTACCTAGAAGTAAGGTGTATGTGGCAGGATGGTGCTTCCTCATAAAATGGAAGCATTCTGTTCAATACACTATCACAAGATGTAGTAGTCCCGTAGCATTATGTTAAAAGTTGAGAATTCATGTTAAACCCATGGATGATTCTAACAGCTGCTAAATTATTCTCTGCATGTTCACAGTGTATTCGTAGGATCTTAGGAAAGGCTACCGTTAAACTGCTCTTTTTTTTCCACTGAATAAATTACTGCATCTTGCTTTTCCTGTTTTCTGTCACTTCTCATACTCTCCTGATATTCAAGCTTAATAACAAATCTTCCCTAACAGGTTTTCAATAGAAGTAACTGCAAGATCTGAAGGTCCAGGAAACACAAAGAAGTATTCTCCTCTATTCACCTGCTCTGTCCTTTGTTTCCTTCTGAGGGTTTGTGGTCCCCTAAAGATGATTCAATATAATTGACCTAAGGAATGTCTGTACTTGTTCTTCAAACACTTACAATAATGATAAGAATGATAGCAATGCTAGTAATCCTTATAGTATGCCAAGCATCAGTCTCCCCTAGTGGAACACAGCATCAAGGATAAATGCAAGTTTCTGGCCCACCTTTCTGTAGGACAGACTGGGTGAGGGACTCACCAAAAGCTAAATAAAAGACTAATTACAAAGTTAGAAATAAAATAGGTTGCACACCATTTTAAGTAAAGAAACCACTCATTTGTGTGCTTTCCTTAATAAAAATATTTGGAACATTGAAAAAAATGTTGAATGAGATGAATAATATTCATAAATCATTCTTCTGTAACCAAATTATTTAATATGCAAATATTAAGCATAATATAGTGCATATATAGATTATAAAGCTAATAGTACATCAATTGTTCAACATAGGCATATGCTTTTTTTTTTTGTCAGTTTTGGGGCTTGAATTCTGGACCTGGGTGCTGCCCCTCAGCTCTTCAGCTAGAGTTCTACCATTTGAGCCACAGTGCCATTTCCGGTTTTCTGAGTGGCTTATTGGAAATAAGATTCTCACAGATATTCCTGCCTGGGCTGGCTTTGAACCCCGATCCTCAGATCTCAGCCTTCTGAATAGCTAGGATTACAGGTGTGAGCCACTGGTGCCTGGCTGTGAATTGAAATTATTTAAAAAGGTATTTCTCTTACCCTGGCCCCAAGGCTAGAGTCATATGGCAGGTCACAAGAGAATTTTTTTAGAGAACTATCATAATATATATATATATATATATATATTTATAGTTCATATTTTTAATATGTTTTATTGTAAAAACACTGTACAGAGGGGTTACAGTTGCATGAGTAAGGTAATAAGACAAAACATAACTCCCCCCTGGGGAGCAGCATTTTCATCTGTTAACTGCTTACTCTGTCCTCAAGTACTTTGGCAAAACACCCTGCATAGAATGGATATAATTCCCTTAAACACTTACATGTTGCAGCTCTAAAATCTACTGTCTTTGCTTTTAAGGAAGTAATTTGTCCAATGCCTTTTCTCATAGACCTGGTGTCTTCACAGCATAAGGAAAAAAGACATTAGATTTTTCTTTCTGCATGTGTTTAAAGAACAGGTCAAACAAGGACACAGAAAGAAGGCAGTAATGACAAGTTCTGAAGACAAGCTTCATAATAAATCAACCCTAGATCTTAGATATTTAGTTTTCAAAATTGGGAAAAATAACTGTTTGTCAAAGCTGATCTAGTCTAATTTCGTTATGGCAGCCTGCACTGCCTTGTACAATGGAGCTCATGTTACATTGTGGAATCTATAACACAGCTTATATTCTTTGGATGTGAACATAAATGGAGGCATTTTAATAGGAAAGCAAAGCTCTATTGACATAGGTATACAATTCCAATTTCTCTTAGTCATGAAAATTTACTGGAGTCTTATACTACTTTGGGAAATTTATATAGAAGTTTACAATATGGTGTTTTCATGGTGACTGACAGGCTAGATTTCTCTTCACATATCAATCACTGAAGTTTAATCAATGGTGTTCCCATCTAAAACGTATGTTGTTATAAGTCAGTATCTTGAAGTGCATGTGCTTCTCAGGTGTTGTGTGTGTGTGTGTGTGTGTGTGTTTGTGTGTGTGTGTGCTTGTGTAAAAACAGAGACAGAGACAGAAAAGACAAGAGGGGAGAAAAAGAAAGGAAGGAAGAGAAAAGAGTGTATCTTATAATTACGAGAAATGTGGCAGCTTGAGGATAAAAACTCACACATGCTTTATGGTGGAAGAAAAAAGATGAACTTTATCCAATTATAATTATATGTAGCTTCTCAATTTGGGAATGTAGAAAGCATAGGCAAAAACGATACAACAATAAAAGTGAACTAAAGACCTGTGCTCCCAGATCACTCTAGCCATGATACCTATATTTCTCCTCTGATGTGCATTGCTTGTCAAGCTAGCATTCAGAGAGCAGCATGCCATGAGTGTACACATCTGAAAAATAATTCATTGAATTTCCTCTAAAGCAGCAATGCAAAGAAAAAAGGAAATAAAAGGCTATGAGCACTGGTACAATTCTCATGTGTATAAAAAGCTAAACTAGCAACTAAAGGAGACAATTCAAGCTAACCCATCTGCTGTGTGTTTTTGCTTTAACACACATAAAAAAGTCTATTTTTGTTCAGCATTATTTATTTCCCACAACCTAGCATTCAAGTGTTGTGTATATGTATATAAAGAGTTGCCTTTAAACTTAAATTTATAGATCATGTAAGAAAAATGGAGAACTTATTGTTTAGAATTGAGAACAATAAAAATATGTTTCTAGAATCCACTATACAATGTCATTCACCACAGTTCTTATCAAAGTTTTTCTTATAAAAATACCTTAACATTTAAAAACAATCTCTAAATTACCTATAAACATTATTAAATCAGTAAAGGGAAAGGCACACAATAGTGCTCTGTGGAGAAGTGTTGTATCCAAGGCAGGGCCTTATGGGATCAGTACATGCCTCAGACCTTCCAAGCCTCTGCTCTTGAGATTCATGCAATGCTCTGTTTTCTGAGATCTATAAATGGAACCAATTAATTAAAATGAAATGCATGTTTACCCAACTCACATACATGTAAATAAGAGGCAAAAGGCAGCATGTTGTGCAATATTCTCTTTGTGTCAGTAAGTTCAATTAAAATATCAAATACAAACAAAAGATGGAATTCAAATTTGATTTGAGATAAGAAGAGATGGAAGAATTATATTAATGGGTACTTTGCATTAGTGCTAGAACACACACTTCTGTTGGTATATGACTCTTACCTTGAGCCTACTCATAAATGGCCCACAAAGTCCCTTCAGATACTTTCCAGATTCTTCCCTTATTAACACATTTCTTTTTCTGCCATACTTCAATATTTCAGTGAACAGCTTAGTTTGAATTCTGCACCTCACCTGCTGAGCAATGTTTTCTACATTCTTATGTCCTAATAGATCTCTGATTGTGTATAAGATTCCTCAACTGTATCACGTAGGTAGGTGCCTTGATATAGGTGATTGCAAACCCAATTTGAACAAGACCTGGATAGGATTACTTTTAGTGTTACTACTTCTCTGTTGTCAAAGACCAGTTTACACAGTGTTGATAAAGAAATATGTCCTAGAAAATGTATGCTGCAATACACCAAGGCACAGTTTATCAAGTTTCTTATTTCCTAAGTGCTACCCACAAGATGAGAAACTTTTCTTACTCTTGAGTATCAGAGATACAAGTGAATAGCCATCATTAAAATAAATCATCATTAGACTATCACAGAGATTTAACAAATATTGGTAGTGATAAGCGAGAAAGCTTAACCTAGATGAATGACAGCATGGTTTAGATATGGGACTCTACTATTCCTATCATGAATCCATCATTTATTATACTCTTTTCTTTCCTGAGATCTTTACTATACTGTTCTTTATTTAGTTTAGTGATGACAGATGTAAAAACTAAGTATTACCTTCTCATTGTGGACCTTCTAGCCCAAGACTTCAACAGAAGACTGCTTTTTGTTTTGTTTTGTTTTTGTTTGTTTTATTTCTTATTGCATTAGATAGAACTGTCCATAGGGAATTGGGAGCAACAGCTGATGATCATGAAGACATTATCAATTGTAGCATTGCTTCAAGGAACTAGATGAATTATTACTAGAACAATGTTTTCAATACAATAGTTGCTCCATGTATAGTTAGTACGGTTTTATTATTCATTCTTTCCAGCGTGTGGGAAGACTCTGGGGTACCCTTCCTACCACTGTACCTGCTGGCAAATGCAAAGGCATTAAGGAAGTCCTACCTCCTCGGGTCACATGCATTCCCCCTGGGTATTTTCAGGGGATTACTTTCTGGACTCTACTTTTCAAACTCTGTGCAGATGCTCAGTCCATTACATAAAACAGCTCATTTCAGACATTATTTATGTTCTTTGTTTTCTTTTTTCTTTTAATGTTTTTAATTGTAAAAATACTGTACACAGGGATTACAGTTATATCTGCAAAACAATGAGTAAATTTCTTATGGAGCACTGTTGCCTCCTCCTTTGTTTTTTCCCTTCCATCCCTTCCCTCCCACCTCCAGAACTATCCCCCTTCCTTCCCCTCCCTTCCCTCCTGGCTGAAATTGTAAAGTTTATTTTCAACAAAGGGTTGTACATCTCACTGTTACAATGGGTCAACCTGTATCCCTATTTAAGCATTTTGTTTTTTCCCTTACACTCCTCAAATTAGAGAAGTGTATATACAAGATGCAGGGCACAGGAATCAAATACAGTGAAAACAGGGGTTATACCATGGGAGAAAAACATACAAAGAAACAAACAACAAAAATCACATGGTACATTATAAATACCTTAGAAACAATAGCAAGCAAGAAAGAAAAAAAACACTATCTTGGGGTTCATTTCGCTTAACATCATCTTATGTGGTCATATGTATTTACTTTCTTTATACTCTCTATGATCTCTAGATTGCTGAGATATGCAATGGATATGGAAAATCCACTTTAATAATGGAAACAGTGGACACAAGGTACATTCTGCAATCACCAGATTGTAATCCTTTCCTTTGTAAGGTGAAGTTTTTCATTGCCTAACCACCTCCTTCTCTATTACTTCTTCTTTTCTTATACTGTACATTGGATGGTATGATGGCCCAAGTAATTCTTCCTTTGCCACAGAATTAATCTTGTACTCTTTCTCTTCTTTCCTTCTTTCCTTCCTTCCTTCCTTCCTTCCTTCCTTCCTTCCTTCCTTCCTTCCTTCCTTCCTTCCTTCCTTCCTTCCTTCTGCTCTCTCTCTGTTTCTTCCTTCCTTCCTTTCTTTCTGTTATTTTTTGATTCTATTTCCATTTCTTCTATCTATTTTGATTATTTTATATAACTGGTGAGTATGTTCAGGCTTAATATATTTGCACATGGATTTTTGAAGAGATTTATAAAATGTTACTTTCTCCCATTTTCCATAGCATTCAAACAGTTTACTGCATTTCTGTAGTATCATAGCATAATATTACCTAATTAAAAGAAAATCTTTCATGGCTGATATTTCCATCGTCTATACTTGAAAAAGAATTGAACAGTTTGTATTTCCTGTTTGGATATGAGATCCTGTTGCAAATCATATTCTAAGCTTCCCTATCATTTATGTATAATTTCTCTACCTATACCACAACAAAATTAAGACATTACTAAATGAAGTAGTTTTCTACAATTAACATTCCTTTCATTTCTGCCACTCCAATTCAATCCAAATTTTAACCAAAATACTCAAATAAATTGTATTGTATATTTTCTCTCTCTATCTCATTCTCATGTCCAAAAATAGTCAGTAAATTTTCATTTCCTGTAAGATAATGTCCCTCATGGCTGACATTTAAAAATGCATATTTTACTTGAATGCTATCTGAGATGACCATTTTCCTCACTTTTGAAAAATCACAGTCAGTTCTAGTCAAAAGAATCTTTCTGTTATAAGCTAATACTTTACAGTTATCTCTTGATATTTCTTGAGGTAATTTCCCCCGCCCAAAAAAAAATCCCTTATCTATCTGAAGTCTTCCTGCCTTGCATATAATTTCTCTTTTCTCTGGATTAGATCAGTTAATATCCTATATTATCTATATGACACTTTTAAGTGCTTATCTGAACATCTCAATCTTTTTTTGACTAATTACTAAACTATTTTCAAACAATATTGAATAATATTTTGTACCTTATCCTCCTACAAAAATAAGGATTGGAATTAGTTATCAACGAAATACCAAGTGACATTTTTTAATCAAATCCCTCCAGTTGTAAGAAAGCAAAGTAAAAGCATTAAGGAAAATGTATTAACAATTTGAAACATCCTCAAAACCACTTATTATTTTCCTCTTATCCCCTCTTTCTTTTCCCAGTGGGGCTTATTCAATAATCTTCTTGTATATCAATGAGTCAAACTAGGTGTTGTGAAAAAGAAATGATAGAATTGAATATTAGGCAAAAGATAATGAAACTCTAAATAAAACATAATTGTAATAAGAAACATTGGAGCTGGTTTGCTATCCCAAATGTACCCTTTGTCTTTCTGGTGGTTTTTCACCATGAAAATAAAGGCAATAAGCATATTATGTGTGCATGCTATTTTTATGAAAGCCCTAGGGCAGAAAATTAAGGTAAATATCGTAGAGATATTTTAAACTGGCAGTCAATCATAACATATCCCACTTTCTTTGAGGACTGAACTCACTAAAGGGAAAGACACTTGGATGTTAAGATAGGATATGTTGATTCTCCCCATCAGCAAATGTGAAATATTTTTCATAGACAGCTTCCAAAAATTGTTGCTGAGATGAATTTGTAACATCCAAAGCCTCTCAAGGTTTATTTCTCTCTTCACTGAGAGGCATCAAAGGCAGCAGAAGAGAAAGCTGTGTAAGTACACTAGGGTGACAGCCAGAGAATGAAGCACAGAAATGGCTGCCTTGTAGACACTAAGCAAGTTTTGTGTCATTCAAAGAGACTTGTTGGTTTAATCTGGTTCTATAGGTTTTCTGCTCTTTTCAAGAAAATATTATTTCATCTAGTCTAGAAACCTTTTGAAATCCTCCTGAGAGAAACTGAAATATTATTGATAACTCACTCGATTCTTGAAAGAACAGCAAGACATTAATAAACTAGAAACTGTGAAAAAATAATTAATTCAAGTGTGAATTTAAACATTATAGTATTTGGCATGTATAACAACTTATGGAAGATGTAGTGTAATATTTACAATAAATAACTGGACAAAAGTCTACTTGGAAATATTTTAATTCTCTTTTTATACTGGAGGAATCTGGAAGATATGTGTGTGTTTTGAAAGAGGGCATATCATTGGTGCTTTGTTGTAGTTATTCATTCTCTATCAAGACACAGAAAAAAATAATTGAAGTACAGAAACTCTAAATACTTGGTCAATGCTATAAAGTCAATGAATAGCAAAGCAATATTAATATTAGTACCCTCAGTACTCTATTGGCACTATTTTCTCTCACAAATCCAAACACATCATTTAGTACTCTGTGACAAAGCTTTGTGAAAATATTAACAATAGAAACAATCTAATGTTATTTTACAGCACTAATTTAAAGCAAAATTTATAGTTTATATTAAGTAAGCAGCACACACACACACACACACACACACACACACACACACACACACACACACACACACACACACACACACCCCTGAACACCCACACACAGACATCATTCCAATAGTATGTGCATTTCCCAAATATAACTCTCTTAACAATTGGATTATTGAAATGTTTTCAGTCTTGCAGAATTTGGTGGAGGAGAAAAAAGAGAGTGATTTTCCAATTTAATAAATGGTATGCTGAAAAAAATAAGACTACAAAAATCACCAGGGGAAGATAATTACTTTTTTGCCTTTTAATATGCACAGAGAGATGAGAACATATAATAAAATGGAAAAACCCATTACCATATTGTTTGGTGTTTAATCATTACTTTTATGTGTTTGTTAATAAGACTAAAAATGATGATGCCATCTTTGGAGTTCTTTTTTATTTTTGCTATTGTAATGGTTCAGTTAATCAAAATGCTATAATAAGGTGAATAGAATCTATTACTATTCCATTATCTTGACTTTATTTTCCTATGAATAAATACTATTAAAGATCAGATAAAATATGTTATTTACATCGTTTAATTTTGGAGAGGTTTGAGATAGCTGGTAAATGTGTTTTATTATTTGTATATATCAGAGCTTTAAATAAGATTTTGGCAAAGAAACTTCTTTACATATAAAGTGCAGCTAGCTGTGACAATTTAGGTGAAAAGAATCAACAAATTTAACAGGTTTTCACTGGTTGATCCAGCATCCATTTTCTTCACCTCTAAATATTCTAAATCTATTTTCATATATGCCCTGCTTCTTCTTTGTTGTTGTTGTTGGTGGTGGTGGTGGCGGTGGTCATGGGGCTTTAACTCTGGGCCTGGGCCCTGTCCCCCAGCTCTTCCGCTCAAGGCTAGCACTCTACCACTTGAGCCACAGCAGCACTTCTGGTTTTCTGCTGGTTTATTGGAGCTAAGAGTATCACAGACTTTCCTGCCAGGGCTGGCTTTGAACCACGATCCTCATATCTCAGTCTCCTGAGTAGCTAGGATTACAAGCGTGAGCCACAGGTGCCCAAATCCCTGCTTCTATTAAGTATTATGAACATAATTACTTTCTTGATTATCTTTTAAAATATACAGGCATCTTATATTTTAAGTATTCAAAATAGAGTATGGTCTTAAATAGAAATTTATAATGGATACTTCATAGTTTAAAAGCAATGGGATTATTCTTGAACAGATACAATACTATATTTTTCAAGAAATGAAAGCAACTCATACAAAACTTTCATAATCAATATAAATATTTTGCTCCATTTCATTCACTTTGTCACTTGTTTATTTGGATTTATATTTCAATTCCAATTTAGTATTTTTTTCTTTTCTTTTAAAGCAACTTCTCCTGTGCATTGCCATTAGATTGCATACCTATGGGAACATTTACAATATTCAGATATTTAATTTATCACAGTTTACTTAGTTTTCCACCCATACATACTTGATTTGATTATTATGTCTACTATAATGATGGCTAAAATGAACACTTGAATATATTATGTTTTCAAAAGTTGTCTGTTTATGATAAACAGACAGAAACTGAAATTTTGTCCTCTGTATAATATGTAGTTTCATTATTTTATTATCACAACTCTGAAAAGGTCAGGAAATTTTCCTTTAATTTCTCATTGTATTCAGCTTAATATCAACATAGTCTCATTTTAAGGATGTGTTCCAAGTGCAAGTGTCCAAGTCTGACATCTTTTTGCTGTTGTTTCTTACTCTTCAGCAGGACCCCATTCCTACTTACCAAGCATCTGGACTCTTCTTTCCAAATGCACCACTGTGAATTGGCCTTATTACAGCCTAATCACACTCCACCCACATTGCACAGCAGAGTGATTCAAGAAGACAGGACATTAAGCCTACTAAATATGCATAAATCCCTTCAGTTAAAACTCGGCAGGATTGTTTCCATGTTGAACATACAGTCTAATTGTTAATGTCCCTTAACTGTGCTAATGTGATTATTTGTGCAAATTAAATTCTTCATACATTTCCTCTGACATTGTCTCTCTGCAACAACTAACAATCACCTTTTCTGTAAAAATAATGATTAATTTTAAATGTATATTTTTATTGTAAAGATACTGGACAGAAGAGTTACAGTTATATGAGTATGGTAATGAGGACATTTACTATCGAGCTTTGATACCTCCTCCTTTGATTTCCATTACCATCCCTTCCCTCTCCACCTTCCCAACTCCTCCTCCCCCCAAAGTTGTAAAGTTCCTTTTTAACATAGTGTATTGTACATCTCATTATTACAATGA
Source organism: Dipodomys spectabilis (assembly GCF_019054845.1). Classification (NCBI taxonomy): domain Eukaryota; kingdom Metazoa; phylum Chordata; class Mammalia; order Rodentia; family Heteromyidae; genus Dipodomys; species Dipodomys spectabilis. The sequence goes on along the minus strand of NW_024871117.1, from coordinate 2,588,049 downwards.
GTAATCCTATATCCTTATTTCAGCGTTTTGTTATTTCCCTTCCCCTCCCTCAATTAGAAAAATGTATATGCAAGATGCAGGACACTGGAATCAAATAAAGTGACAACAGGGGTCATACCAGGGGGAAGAACGTACAGAGAAACAAACAAGCAAAAAAGTTACATAGTACATTGTAAGTACATTAAAAAGAACAAGAAAGATAAAATCTATTTTGTCCTTATCTTGGGGTTCATTTCGCTTAGCATCATCTTATATGGTCATATGTACATATCTTTTGGCCTGTTCTGCTTGTCCTAGACATATACTAGTTTTTGCAAGTAAGGGAAACCAAGGGACCTATGTTTCTTTAGGTCTGGCTCAGTTAGGAAATGGAATATAATATATAATAAAATATAATAATTAAATTTAGTAAATATAATTAATATTTAGCCATAATTTTATCCTCACTTCAACAATTAGCAATCTATATTTCCACAATAAAATATGTCTTTTCTACATGCCATCAATGACATCTATGGCCAAAGATAAAAATAATGCCAAGCACAAAGTCATCTCATTATTGACTCCTTAAAAATATGAATTTGATGCAAAAGTAAATATGTATTTTATAATTTTAATTGATATAATTGATTTATCCATTAAAACACCAGTTTTAGGGATTGAAGCTAAAACCTGAAATTAAATGTTTCCATCCTTTAAAAATACATTGACTCTCATTACTAAATGACTCTGTGCTGCTGACCACATACATGGTGTATATATATATATATATATATATATATATATATATATATATGCACATTGGAAAGAAACTAGGAGGACACAGAACCAGAGGGAAATGGTAAAATACACAATAACAGGACCCACCAGCTGTACTGACTGGACATTGATTAAAATGAACTAAGCAATTCGATGGCAGTGATGGGAGGGGAGGGAATGAGCGGGAAAGAAGGCATTTACCAAACAATCACAAACAAGGTCATACCAAAGCTACCAGCATAACCATGTTTATCACAGCATTATTTACCATAGTTAAGATATGGAACCAACCCAGATGCCCCTCAGTTTGATGAATGGATCAAGAAAATATGGTATATATACACAATGGAATTCTATGCCTCCATCAGAAAGAATGACATTGCCTCATTTGTTAGGAAATGGAAAGACTTGGAAAAAATTTATATTAAGTGAAGTAAGCAAGGCCCAAAGAAACATAAGTCCCATGGTTTCCCTTGTTTGCAATGACTAGTGCATGTCTAGGACAGCAGAGAAGGTCAAAGGCTATGTACATATGAACACATGAGGAAATGTTAAGCAAAATGTACCCAAAGACAGGGATATAAGTGTTTTTTTTTTCTTGCTAGTGTTTTTAATGTACTTACAATGCAGTATGTGACTCATTTGTTCCTTTTGTTTGTTCTTCCCCAACTGTATAACCCCTGTTCTCACTGGATTTGATGACAGTTATCTGCATCTTGTCTATACATTTTTGTAATTTCGGGAGGGGAAGGGATATTGAGGAATGCTTACATGGAGATGCAGGTTGACCCATTGTGATGACTAGATGTACAGGATACTAAGCTGAAAATGAACTTTACAATATCGGGGTGAGGAGGGATAGGGGAGTTGGGGAGATGGGGGGGAGTGATGGTAGGGGGAAAACAAAGAGGGGGTAAAAATGCTTGCTACGAAATGTACTCATTAACCTACTCATGTAACTGTAACCCCTCTATACAACATTTTATATATAGATAATGGTGTATATATATATATATATATATGTATATATATATATATATATATATATATCAGCTCAGAAAAAGCATTCAAGCTCTTAGCTCAAGACTGGGGCCAACAGAAAAAGAATGTTATATAAACAAAAAACAAATAGTTTTTCCAACTTTCCTGTAGTGTTGGGCAATTCATTTAAATCCTATGTTTCAATTTGTAATACATAAAATTCAGATCATAAACTGGAAACTGATGATTTATACCTGTAATCCTAGTTTCTCAAGAGGCTGAGATCTAAGGATTTCAGTTCAAAGGCAGCCTGGGTAGAAAAAAGCCTGTGAATTTTTTAACTCCAATTAACTAGCAAAAAGCTGGAAGTGGAGACGTGACTTTAGTGGTTGAACACTAGCCTTGAGTGAAAAAGCAAAGCCAGAGCCCAAGGTCCTAAATTTATGTTCAAGTATAAAATATAAAAAGAGCGGGCAGGGCCTAGATAGTCAAGGAAGGGAAGGGGAAGGGAAGGTAGGGTAGGGTAGGGCAGAAGAGGGAAAGGGAGGGATAGAAGGGAAGGGATTAGATAATAATACTACTTTTTCATAGCATTGTTGTAAATCTCTAAAGATAATATATCCAACAGTGTCTAGCATACAAAAACGAAGCAGTAAGCACTACTGCAAGTTTAAAAAAGTTGGCTATATTTAATAGATATATGGAAGTATAGATGGTTCTCTGGAAGCAATTGAACAGGAAAGTGTCACCCAACACAGGCAGTTAACAACAACAACAACAACAAAGTAATAGGGAGGGTGAATACGATCACGGTCTATTATATACATGTATAACACAGTGAAACTGTCCGTTGTTCAATTAATATGCACTAATAAGAAAGAAAAAAGAAAAAAAAGGTTTATATGTTTTCTAATATATGTTCAAATGGCAGTAATTTACTCAGTACAATAAGTGGATAGATCACTATCTCAGAAAAAGTTGTGCATTTAAGTGGAAATTATCAAGACATATTATTAAGACATTATCAAGACATATAATTGGCACATTAATGAGTATCCTACTTATAAAACCGGCTGTATCACATAGGGTCAGGGCACACTAGGCTAAGACAAACATTTGTGGAGGAGCTCACTTTCTGACAACCCACATAGATGCCAAATAACTATAATAGCAGGTAGAATTCTAGAAGTACTGGTAGGGATTTCACAAGGTAGAACTAAGACATATTTGTTGTGAAAACCTAATTAGTATTCTGAGAATGAAGGGATATTTGAACAGGATGCAAGGAATAAAAGTAAAAAAATAATAAAATCAATATTAAAGATACTAAGGTAGTATGATCAATTTTAGGCTAATCGGAGTGAATCATTGTGGGAGAATAGTCCAAAATGGGGCAGATGAGTGTGGAGTTAAATTTATCTAGGATGTATTAGTAGACACAATACCTAAAATCCTGTGTTATGTTTAATGTTATTTATAGTTTAGTAAATATGTTTTAAATATATTTAGGATGAACCAATGAAAGAGAATGATATATAGTTAATATAGATCAAGTTATCCTAAATGTAGATTACTCTCTGTTATCATCAAAGAGTACCCAAAATAATAAATCATCTTGGTAGACAATTGGGGTTTATGGTAATAAAACAAATGAATACACTTAAATTCTGGACAGGGAAAAATGTAGAAATGATAGTATAACTGAATTCTCAAGAACTTCAAATAATTTCTCAAGAAGGAAAATGAAACAAGTGTCATTTTTCAGGTCAACCACCTGCATTTACTGTAGGAGTTTGAGTCTTTTTGTCCAGAAGAAGACAAGGGAGTAAATCTTTGACACATGTATACAGCAGCTTAGACTAATATTTAAAAACAAAGGAGGTCACTCACATATGAAAATCTGGAAAGATGGATATTTTCCAGGTAGCAAAGGAGATATTAATGTAGATATTTTTGGTCTTCTCTGTACAGTGATCAGAGGTGATAGTGTAGCAGATCTTGGGAAAACTGCTAAATGCAAACCAGTCCTATGAGATCTGAGCTAAACATTGAAAATTATGACTCAAATAGCAGTCAGAGGACAAGTAGGCTTTAATTTTGGGTTATATTGAAAAGAGAAGTTCATAAAACTGGACAGAAATATACAGAAAAATTAAGTATGTATGCACTTAACGAATGGCTTGGACATATGCGAATCAAAATGGTGTAATCACAGTGAGAAATTCATTCATAGTTGGTCCTCAGGGCAGGTTTAACAATGCATCTTAGTTGTTCTACAAAAAATGTTAAAACAAGATATGTATGTATATATACTATATATACATATAGAATTGTATATAATACATATAAACATATGTAATATATATATACATATATGTATATAATTCATATATATATATAATTCTGGTAGAACTATAAAACCAACTACTTTGATCTAATATGCACTCTTCTCCTAGAGAATAAGAAAACATATAATCTTATTTTGCATACATGGACTACATCTATAAAAATTATACTTTCATGGAATCTTAAGAACAACACAATGTTTGAAGTCAATGTGCAGATTGTCATTTTCACAATAAAAAACTTATTAATAAAAAAATAAGATTTAAGTGAAAAATGGTTAGCTCATTGAATAATATGAACTCCTGCCACATTGACAGATTACTATTGTAGAAGTGGGTACATAGACAGGCACCAGTGGTTCATGCCTGTAATCCTAGTTACTAAGGAGGCTGAGATCTGGGGATCATGGTTCAAAGCCAGCCTGGGCAGGAGAAGGCTGTGAGACTCTTATCTTCAAACCACTAGAAAATTGGAAGTGGCGCTGTGGCTCAAGTGCTAGAGCACTATCTGAGAGACAGCACCCAAGCGCAGAGTTCAAGCCCCATGACTGATTAAAAAAAAATGGTTGTATAAAGTGTAAAATAAAATTTGTTCTGAACAAAATTGAGTGTTTGGATCCTTGCATCAATGGCAGAATGGGAGTTATGCTTTTGTAGTTATTATTCTTTCTCTTTATGTTTTATTTTCTGTTTTTCTTTCTATTTCCCTTTCCTTTTTTGTTTAATATTTACTATATATTTCCATTATATATATTTCCATTCATATATATATACATATATTTGTTCTTGTACACTCAAGTATGATTATTCATGACAACTACAGTAAACTTAGGTACACTGCCAATAATTAATTACTTTTAACCATAAGGCCAAAGATCATTCTAAGGGAATGTAGTTTCTAAAACTGGGAGACAAACTATCTGATAATTCAGAAACACAATAGTAGCCTTCTGGATTGTTACATGAAAGAGTAGTGATTTTCCATAATCATAATTTCAATTTATTTGTTTTTCCATGTAGTACTCAAGTCCATTTCTTAATAATTATCAATCCTAAATTGGAGTTGTTTTCTTAACAGTTATAGAGATTCAACTTTTGACTACAAAGTGATTGAGAGTGATAATTCAAGATTCAAATTTTCATCTGATAATTTCAGTTCTTCACAATTCTTATTCCCTTCTAATACTAGAATGAAAACAGCAAACAATCTGTTTTACTGAAGAAAGGATTAATTTAAAAATGCATTTTCATTTATCATCATATAGAATTTATATCTCTTATATATTCTGTTCATGTTTTGACCAAAAATAACACATGCTTTCAACCAGAGAAGCTAAAACAGTAATGGGTGTTCACAACTGAGCTACATCATAATTTTCAGAGTTATCCATATTCTAAGGACACGATGCTATTTTCTAAAAGTCTGCTCCACAATGTTACTGACCTCATCTTTAAGACATAAGGGTTCTGACTTAAACTATGCAGTGCACAGATAGTGGCATTTTGTAGTTACTAGCACTGATTTAGGAATATTTGAAGGGCAAAGCCCTTCAATGAAGTAGTCATCTGTTCACACACTTCCTTCTGCGGATCAGACAAAAAATAAATAAATAAAAGTCCTTTACAGCTAGTTGTTTTTTGCTTGTTTTAGAGGACAGACAGTAAGGCAGGTACCCAATCATTTCTGAGAAGCAGAACAAGGTCCAGGAGTAGTTACCACCTGTTCTGCATACAAAGCATGCTCCACAGTTATTAAGTGACCCCACAAGGAAAAAAAAAAGACAAATTGAACACAACAACTCTCACCAACTGGCATGTGGCCAAAGTGGTGAATGAAAGAAAAGCCATATGGCAAAGAAGGAGATTTTTTTCACTATGAAACAGGCAGTGTCATTTCTAGACAATGAGAAACTACAATAAATAAATAAACCAAACAAAAAGCCCCACATGAAAAGCAAAAATCCCTAACAAAAACAGGAACATATTACTTTCAAAAATTTTATTTTCTCTTATTATTATTTTCATTATTTTTTTGGTTTAGTTTCCTATAGAGACATTTAAGATGATACTGGTTTTATTTATTCATATATTTATATTTATTTATTGTGAAGATACCACTTTGGGGTATTTATCCGAATGATCCCAAACAAGACCATACCAAAGCTACCATCACAACTGGTTTTATTTTTTTATAACTAATGATTTCATGATTTTTTTTCTCATTGCTTCCATATTTCCCTTATATTCATTCTTCATTTAATACCACATTTCTTTTTCATATTTTGTCCTGTTCTATTGTCCATGATGATTTGAATTTTCATTTATAATCATTCTCTCTACCACAGCATGAGTGGTAGACCAGTTGTCTATCAAGTCTGAAGCCCTCAATTCAAACCCTGGTACTAGTAAAAATTACAAAGGAAAGAAAGAAAATAAAATCAAGCTACTAGGAATGTGGGAGAGAAAGGAATGGAAAAAGGGGTAGTCATGGGAAAAAGCAAGATTAGCAGATGGGATGATTCAAATGAAAAGTGCTTTATATGTATGTATAGAATTATTTCCTAATGAAACACATTACTTTTTACTCAATTTACTTAACAAGAATGAGGCATGGTCAATATGTGAAATGCTAGAGAGGTAGGCGATGCATACTTACATACAAACATACAAACTCAATGTGTGTATGAACTCAATGTGAAAACCAACTTATCTTATTGTTGCTGCCCTATTTCAAATTATGTTCAATCAGAAATAAAACGCGACCTATCTCTTTCATATTAACTCTATTACCACATCTTTCACAACATATAATTTTGTTTTTCAAATCAAACTTAATTGACTACATTTTCAAATCAAGAATTTCATATCATACAATTCTATAAAATACAATTTGTATCCCAAATATTCCAAGAAATGAAATCAGTTCTATAGACAACACATTTTTCCATTATTCAACCAACTGCAGTTGTTGATTTTTTCTCTCTATTGCCTTTCTATCCTCTTGATCTTTTCCTTTTCCAATGTAATCCACTTCAAACATCTGATTCTCATAGGCTATCAGGTAGCCCATAACCTCTGACCTTCCAGATTCGAGGAATAGAAATTCCTTTGTTATTTTTATTTTTTTTCAGAACTGAAGGAGGGCTAATCTTTGCTCAGCTGTTTTGATCAGCTGGTGCTTTACCTTTGAACAATGCCTCTAGGCTTGCTTTCAACTAGTTAATTTGGAAATGACATTTCATGGAATTTAGTGCCTTGACAGTCTTTGAACTTTGTTCCTCTTGATCTCAACATTCTGAGAACCTGGGATTATCTGTGTGAGCCTCAAACACTTGGCTTAAGACAAATTTTAAACATAAAGAATACCCACGTGATGTGAGAACTTCTCATTGTTGAATATTATAAAAAATTTCATATATATGGAGTGTCTACTCCCCAAAGAACAAATAAATCTTTCTATTTTCCTGATTGTTTTCCATAGTTATTGGCCCATAATTATGGTTCTGGCATTTAAAAAGTTATCATATAAATACTCTATTATCTAAGTGCGGTTCGTGAGAAGCCCATTTAATTAACCACTGTAATATTTTTCTTGATATGAATAAGAGAAAATAAGAAGAGAGAAAACATTAATTTTATCTTAAAAGTAGGAACATTCATGGATATTTAAATGACTTATTCCTAGTGAAGACTTCACTGCCACCGCATCTGACACTGAAAGCCGATATCTGATTTATACCAATAGCGTTATGGAAGATTAAATAAAACTTATAACCAGCTCTTCTTCAGTGGTCAGATTGCGGTCCTCTTTTTACTTCCAAAAAAGCCTATTTCAAAAAAGACCGAGGCCAAAACAATTTTTTTAAGATGTGTTGGGAACCGAATTCTGGTACTTTTTCAACTCTTGAGCACAGTTCAACCTTATTCGGTGGGCTGGCTCCTTTTACGGGTAAAGGTTGTTCTATGATGAAGATAATTATAGTTCTGCTTGGTCAGAGTACAAGTTACAGCTCCAACTTGTTTGTTACATTCACTCTGCCATTACACACATCTGTTAATTAGAGCCTCTGAATTCTTCCCAAAGCAGGATCACAAACATTGTTTGTCAAATTTAAACAATAAAATCTCAATATTGCCTGACACATCTGATATTAATCAGTAAATCCAAGAATCATTTATCCATTTCTTTATTTTCTCTGAAAAAAAAACATGTAGATTCTAACTGTCCTATACAAGTCGCACAGGATAAGTGTAATTTAATTAATTGTAATTTGATATCATTTATTCGCCTTATTGAAGAACAATAACGTCAGTTCCACATGAAGAATGTGTATTTGTTGTTGATAAAATCCTGTTTGAAGGCACTAATTAGTTTGGTTAGTCATTGATTCATGAACCCCTCATTGTGTTGCTAATCTGTACCAAATGCTGCGAATAATCTTAGAGCAGATGGAAAGAGATGGAAAAATATGCATCTCTCAGAATTTAAAATAGAGCACAGAAATGGATACATTAAAATAGGGTTGATTAAATGGATAACACTATGATAGGAAAAGACTAAAAGTAAAGCCATATACTATTTCAATTAGACAAGACCTGAGACTTTGCTGGTAAATTGGAGAATTTTGAGTAATTGAAGTATCTTCTGTAAACAAGAAAGGATGTAACCTGGAGACATGGCTACTTGGGAGACAGGTTGAGAGCACTGAAGTTTAAGGATGAATTGAATAGTAAAATTTGTTCAACCCCTTTTCATCCAATAGCTGGCCTCTCAGTTACTTCTGGAAATGTAAATCTTTCTTGCTATTGTTTACTTATAAGGTGATTGTTTTGTTGCTTTGTATGTCCCTCTCCCACAGTAGAACCCATCCATGTCTTCATTGTATTTGATGTTGGTATAATTTGGGGAGGGGAAGGGGAAAAAACAAATAGTTTAAATAGGGATACAGGTGGATTAATTGCAACAATGAAATATACATGATGCTATGTCAAAAAACAAGCTTTACAACTTTTGGGGAGGGGAATGGGAGGGCAGGGATGGTAAGGAGAAACAAAGGAGGAGGCAACAATGCTTGATAAGAAATGTACTCATTACCTTGCTTATGTAATCTTAACCCCTCTGTACGGTATTTTCACAATAAAAACACATTAATAAACAAAGAATATAGTCAGATAGCTAGATGTTTCTTTCAAAACAGTAATCAGTGAAAACAACAACAGGATCGGGCTGTGTTTCCCTAGAAGAGACTTTGTGTAGATCTCAGACCTCAATACAGCCCACACCTCCTAACCACCCAGGCTTAATTATTTCCAAAGAAAAAAAAAACAAGAGCCTAGAAAGTTTAGAAATGATAGCAAGATATGTACTGATATTGATGTTTTCCTGAATATATGTATGGAAGAGTTGCAGGTTGTATTTCTAAAGATTATTTGTATAGTCTGGTTAAGAATTGTGTGGAGGGGCTGGGAAGGTGGCTCAGTGGTAGAGCGCTTGCCTTGCATGCCTGAGGTCCTGAGTTCGATTCCTCAGCACCACATAAGCGAAAAAAAGGAATTGTGTGGAGAAATGGGGAAAGGCAAACTTTTGCTTCTGATAATACTTATCCACATTGGGGTGTTATATTATTGCCTAAGGTTTGCAATTAAGGGACAATCCCTTACTCAGTCCCATGGTAGAGTTCTCTATTTTGTTTTCATTCAGTCCTTTTGGCCTACAGGTTACATTTCTTTGTGCATATTTGTCTAGAAATTAATACCTACATATGGGAAAGAAAATCCGCATAGGCATTAGCTATCTTTCTGTTTTAATTCACTTTTCTATCCTTTGGACTTTTTAGAGCATGCATGTTTAACTCATAAGCAGAGCTTTAGAATCAGGCAATACTATCATTATGACTGTCTTCTGTATTAAAAAATATTTATTTGGGTCAATACATGTTTTATTAAAGGAACAGTTTTAGAATATAATCAAATTCATCAAAATAGTTAAATTTCCTAAAAGGAATGTCAATTTTCAGCCTTTAGAAGTAATATAAATACCCAGTTGTGTAACTTAAATTGCAAAATGCTACTCTGCATGTTTCAATCTAAAAAGGCATGGTGCTAAAAAAATTTTGTTTAAATAGGGAAACAGGTGGACCCATTGCAACAATGAGATGTACAAGTCGTTATGTCAAAAAACAAACTTTACAACTTTGCGGGGGGGCGGGGGTGGAGGATGGGAAGTGTTGGGAAGGGGAAACAAAAGCGAAGGCAACAATGCTTGATAAGAAATGTACTCATTACCTTGCCCATGTAATTGTAACCCCTCTGTACAGTATTTTCACGATAAAAAAAGTATACCAATTTTTTCCATCTACCACGAATCTCTCAATAAAGCAAGAGATTTAGTATTTTATAAATGGTGAATGTTTCAGACAGGTGTGAAAGACTCTCTGATATTTTGTGCTGCCTCATGTACTAGGATTGATCATTTATTGCTGTTAATTACACATCACTAGGATATAGAGTCAAAAAATTAAGGTTGGTGAAAAGAAACCAAGGAAGGACATTAGAAATACTGTCCCTTCCTTGAGTTAAATTTTATGATATGTGGTTTAGTAAAGAATTACCTTTCCTGAAAGAGGTCTGGAGTTTGCTCTCAATACAGGTAGAATATTCTGCATCTAAGGGGTATTTTCCCCCAACGGATTTGGTGAACCTTAATGGGACTTTGAAAGAACTGGCATGGGTTCCAACCTTTGAAGGCACTGATGACTGAAGGTACCACTGTGAATTTCCAAGAGGACTGGTGGTTAAAATACAGCCAAGCTATCAACACCAGTAAAATGTAGACAGTCAACCTCAGGTTATTCTTCCTGGTGTGTAGAATTCTCTATGCACTGTAACAAAGTGCCAAGATGGCATGTGATTGAAGTTTCACATTGACCCTCCTGAACGCTTTCCTATGTATCTCTTGCCTTGAGTGATTGCTTTTCAGTATAATAAAATTAAAACTAAATATAATGTCATTTCTGAGTTATGTTGTAGCTATATGTGAAACCTAGTATTTGTAATCAGATGGAATAGAGCTAGTGATTGAGTTGGGGTTGATGTCTGAGAGGAGGGACAATTTGTGAAGATCGTTTTCTCAAGTCATGTAGCTTGGGTAAGCTCACTGTGGACAGTATAACAGAGTATTGTGTAAATAATAGATTTCACTGTATTCTGAGAGGGTTGTCATCTCCAAACTTTTGCAAAGTTTAATGCTAAATATGCAACAGAATGCAAAGATGTAGCTGTCATAAAAATTAATAATTAGGAATAAAAATCTGACCAGATTGATCTAGCCAAGATTGTGTCACATGTTTTTGGGATAACCATGACATTGTATTTGAGGGAAGAGCAGACATAGAGAAAACATCCCTGCAGTCCTTACATTGCAAATGTGATATAGTATGAAGGCTGCGTGAGATATGAATGTGTGGTAATGCAAAAGCTAATTTAATAGAATTTTCTGGGAATGATAGTCAGGAACACAATTCAGAAAATGAGGGAGGACATAGCTAAATATGATGGGCTGATTTTACAAAGTGTTCTTTCCCATATATCATAATTTCTGAATAGCTTTGCTATATTCAAGAGGAAGCAAGCATTCCAATGCCAATTTTGAGTTACAGATAAGAATAGGGCAATATAAAGTAGGACAGTTCATAATTCCTGTACTGTTCTCTATCTCTATATAAGAAGCTTAGTCATCTCCACATGGTTCCAGAGAGTTATTAGATCACTTGCTTTGCTGTAACTGCCGATATTAACTTGGCTTTCTTCCTGTGTCTTTATTAAGCTTTGATCCCCATTTGAGTGCTCAAATAGCTTTTCTAAAAATGAAATGAGATCAGGATTCTCAAGAGTTTAGTCTATACCTGGCAATAAATCCAAGCCTAAATAATATTAATTAATTAGTTTTAGAACCTGTCATAAGTGAAAGAAATCACACAGGCTTCTTCTGAAAAGTCATTGGTCAAAGTGCCATCACAAAATGCCAGGCTAAGTGGCTCACTTTACATACATATGTAACTGTAATGCCTCAGTACATCCCCTCGACAATAAACATAAATACATAAATAAATCCAGAAACTTATTTCTCATAGCTCTCAAGGTTCAAGATCATGGCATCTTCATGGTAGGGTTCTGGTGAGTGCCGTTATGCAGTTATAATGATTCCCCATTGTATCCTCACATATTGAAAAGGTTATTGTAGATCTCTGGGGCCTCTTCCTTTATATTATACATTTTTAAATTATTTTCAATTAGTTGTAAAAGGGATTACTGTTCAACAAATTGGTTTATTAACACAATATGCCTTGATGTCTGTGTCACCCCTTTAACCATTCTCTCCATTCCTCTCACCCCAACTCTGCATTCAATTTTCTTAATTTTGTAGAATATGCATTGTGTTTTATGACTGGATTGTCCCCATCTCATTCTCTTCATTCATATATGTTGGAATTCCATTGATGAAGAGTTCACACTGATAATGCAATCAGTATGAACTTCCTTCTAATATAAACTCATTGGTGGTTGAGGTTTTCATCATATGAGATTTGAGGAACAAACACATTAACAATATGGAAGTGAAATTCGCTGATTCCATCCTTTCTACAAGGAATGAAAAATTCCTTAGACAATCTAAAGGAAATATTTCAATTTCAAGATTCCCACAGTAACCTAGACCAGATAATAACAGGGAGAGATCAGCATGAATGCTTGCATCTTAACAAAATCTCTCAACAAAATGTATAATGAATATTTTTCTTCATAAAAGGCAAAGTAAGGGGCTGGGAAGGTGGCTCAGTGGTAGAACGCTTGCCTTGCATGCATGAGGCCCTGGGCTCGATTCCTCAGCACCATATAAGCAGGAAAAAAAAGCCGGAAGTGGCATTGTGGTTCAAGTGGTAGAGTACTAGCCTTGAGCTGAAGAGTTGAGGGACTGCGCCCAGGCCCAGAGTTAAGGCCCACGATTGGACACCCCCCCCCCAAAAAAAAAAGGCAAAGTAAAGATCATTCAGAAATTTTATTTTTGAGTTATTGATACAATGAGAATGTCCATTCTAAATTTAAATGTGACTACTTAAATATTTTATATTTTCTACTAGGTACAATTCATGTTAAATAGAAATTCCATATATGTACGTATATATATATATATATATATATATATATGAACATCAAATTACTTATAGGAATCTATATTGCTATTATTCAATCATTCTTATCCTTCTAATGAAACAAACATATTTGTCAGTATGCCTGTGTACTATTTAAAATATATCTTTGCTACCAAAGATGATAAAAATCATCTTTCTTAGAAGGACCAATATTCTTTCATTTTACCACATTATTTTGGCCATTGCTATATCACACATATTTGCACGTATACACATAAACACACACACTCAAACATATTCATTAACTGGACAGCTTTTCCACATCATTTGTGGGAACTATTAATTTCAGAATACCTTCAAACTTAAAATTGATTTTTTTTACATTAAAATGTCTAAAACAAGTAAGCATCATTTATTTCAATGACCTTGACAAATCCCTCCTGTGCTGGGAACATCTTCATTCTTTGTGATCTCAACTTTCTGACTCTGTGTGTGTGTGTGTGTGTGTGTGTGTGTGTGTGTGAGAGAGAGAGAGAGAGAGAGAGAGAGAGAGAGAGAGAGAGAGAGGAGTGTGTATTTCACTTCAGAATTTTTGCTCTTCAACTCAGTGATTGGTTTACAGGTGCATTTCCAGTAATATCCAAAAGGTCTGTGAGAGTTGGAGGCTTATCTTGGAGATGTTCACTTTATGTTATTTCCTTAGAGGCTGTTTATAGACATCAGCACTGCAACATTTCAGCTTTCCTCAAGTCTGATCTAAGATACCATGATCAATGCCCAGTGCATGTGCCTTCTCAACAAACTATTGCCTCCATGGTAGAGTTTTGTTGTATTTTTTTTTTTTTGGTTAATGGAATAGAACAAGATTTTAAAACATACTTTTGTTGCAAAAGAGTGACTGGGTGGAATACTTCAGAAGATTTAGATAGATGCCAGATAGGTAACCAGACAAAGAATTATCTCTAAGTTTTTATGAAAGTAGCACAATAAACTCAACAGAAACTATAAAACAAAAGAGAAAAAAAAGAAAGGAGAGGTGAGTTGGAAGGGTACTTAAAAAGGAGCAATATAGATAGAGTGAATTTGATCAAAGTACTTTTTATGCACATCGTAAATATCACAACCCACTTTGACATTTATGCTAATAAAATTTTTTATAGAAATCTTGTCATGACATTTCTAATGTGGATTTCCCTATCCACCCAGTTGCCTTTGCTCTTTGGCTACATCCTCAGGTGTCTCCTCTCCTCCTTGTGATATTTTGTACCACGTATTATATAGATCCTACTGGACTGGGCCATACTTGTTTATCTGACTGCTTTCCTACTGTGCCTTGAGCTGCTAGAAACCACTAGCATATCTTATGCAACCTTTATTCCAAGTAACAAGCACATTGCCTGGCATGCAGTCAGCGTGTGTCTTTTCTAATTAGTAGTTTAAGACACAGAATCAGTGTATGTGCTACTATTGTACTCCTGTTCAGCTAGTTATAACACACTCTCTAGCAGAGTCATGTAACAAAGCCATATTGTCATACTCTTTACTTAAAAAAGCACACTATAGATCAAAGGTTTTGTGCTTTTTCCCTTAAATTTGTACAGTTGAAATTCACAATGATTGACCATTATGTTTTCAATGATAGCTATGATGAATAACTACAATAAATGTCATCTAAAAATTGAAGGTCAAAGGAGAATCCAAGACCGATACAAATTTAAGGGAAAAGTATAAGATTTGCAAAGCTAAATTAGGTAAAAATAAATCCATCCAGATGTCTTGACAAACAGGAGGGCACATAGACGCAGCCTTTAGCAACTTCACACACATGTCTCCTTGAAACAGCTGCTTCTCTATATTCAACCAGGAAATTGTGTGTGCTTGCATATCAAGCAGAAAGCACGAATGAGTGTGCAGATGAAAATAACTGCTCTCCAAAGGAAAACTCTAAAATTGATACTAAATTTCTGTTTTTGCCCATATGTGTTTATGTACCTTGAGTTGTATATGAGCAAAGTGTGTAATTCTGGTGTTTCTATTCCTGTTGCGTCACTCAGGCATAGAATTATTGTAAAATATCACCCTAAATGAAGCTGCATTTCACTGGGGGCGTCCCTTTAAATATAGCTTGTAAACACGGAAAAGCACTTTGTGGTTTAGGAGCGATATAATTCAAAGTGTCTCTATAGTAACTCTGAGGAAATCAGAAAATACAATGCTACTGTAAAGAAGGCAACTGCTAATCCTTTTCTCTAAAGGCTTCCATTTTGTAGCTTTTTACTGTTATTACAATTGCAAGGCCTGTTCCTTGTGAGAAAATTCCAAAAACTCACAAAAGTACAAAAAAAGAAAGGTTTTGGCAGAAACAAAATAGAAACTGCCTCAGTCAAATACACGTCATCCTGTCAGTTTTACACAAAACTTAGTGAATGCATTATTGTGCTTGAAAAGCAAAACACATAGCAGTTTTTTGTGATGCCATAAGTCTGCGTATATTTCTACAACTTGGACCAGGTATTAGAAGACTGAGGAAGTGTGAACAGCACTAACACTAAATTTTAAAGGGTAACTGAAAGAAAAAGACAACAGGAGTTTGGTTAGGGGCTTAGAGCTGAAATGGTTTTGAAGGCACCAAACATAAGTAACACAAAACCTCCCTCTAACATTAGACATAGTCCTGAAGGATTCCTGACATATTTATGACCTCAGAACTCTCACAATCATCAATATTTAATATATTTTGAGGAAATATTGTTCTTGTGTTACACAGATGGGGCTCGTGAACTCAGAGACGTATGCTCTTGCTTGGCTAACTTGCTCATGAGTGGATCTCTACCACTTGAGTCATACATCCAGCTTGCTCTTTAATGGTTAATTAGACAACTCTCTCACAGACATTTTTTCTGCCCAAGTGATGTTGAACTTTGATCTCTAGACTAACTGGGACTAGATGCATCACATACCAACACAAGGAAAGAGACAACATCTAAAATAAAAGCTATATACATATAAATAATTTACTTCAGAAAATATAACTGGGGAAAAGGGAAGTGGTGAAATTATTTTAACTATGTTTGGCACAGCTATTTTAGAGTACGTTTCCCATGGTTTCTTAAGTACCATATCTGGCACTGAAAGATGATCATAATCATACTCTTAGTTCATAAGGTGACAATAGTCAAAATCAACACTTTTCAAAGTACATAATGGGAACATTTTTAAGCTCCTTAAGTCTATTACAACCATAGTTCTCACAACAGCCTGAAACTATGCACTATTATTTTCTACATTTTTCCGCTGAGCAAAATGAAGTAAAAAAAGATGAGTTCTTTGATATCACAGTCAGTTATTTCCAAAAAATGACAGTGAGTTCACGTGCTTTGCATTATGTCGAAACTCAAGATCTATGAAAAAAGATTTTAGAGTTACTCATTGTTAACACATTATTGGACATTTTTTCTAGACTTTCATTTTGATGTAAATAAAACTTCTTAAACATATCATTTTTGCTGATCTCCAGTGACCCATGCCTGTAATCCTTCTCAAAGCACTGAGATCTGTAAGATTGTGGTAAGATGTCAGTTTGGGTAGAAAAGTCTGTAAGTCCATCTAAAATTTAAATAGTAGCAAGCCAAGAAAGGCAGGTGAGATTCAAATAGTAAAGCCTCAAGTATGACTAAGCATGTCAGGACAGAAAACAGAAGAACTAGCCAGAGGCCCCAAGTTCAAGTCCTTCAGGCACCAGTATAAAATAAAAGATAATTTAAATAGATGCCCAATGTTCCAACTTTTAGAGATACCCTAGATAACCTAATAACAGCTGTGGTAATACTATAATAAATACATTTGTATTAATTGAATAATGTTAACATATATATTTCAACATTATTTAAATATATGTATATATATACACACACACATATATCTTTTTTATTGTGAAAATACTGTACAGAGGGGTTACAATTACATGGGCAAGATAGTGAGTACATTTCTTATCAAGCATTGTAGCCTCCTCCTTTGTTTACCCTTCCCATCCCTTCCCATTCCCCTTCACCCCCACCCAGTCCTCTCCCCCCCCCCCAAGTTGTAAAGTTCATTTTTGACAACTTGTACTTCTCATTGTTGCAACAGGTCCACCTGTATGCTTATTTAAACGACTTGTTTTTCCCCTTCTCCTCCACAAATTATACCGACATCAAATACAGTGAAAGCATGGGTTATACTGTGGGGGAGGGACATACAAAGCAACAAAGAAATAATCTTATAATTGCATTAGAAACAAATGCATGAAAGAAAAAAAACATTTAAAATACATACCTTAGGGTTCATTTTCCTAACATCACCTT
Source organism: Dipodomys spectabilis (assembly GCF_019054845.1). Taxonomy (NCBI): domain Eukaryota; kingdom Metazoa; phylum Chordata; class Mammalia; order Rodentia; family Heteromyidae; genus Dipodomys; species Dipodomys spectabilis. Next base: position 2,570,472 of record NW_024871117.1, on the reverse strand, counting down.
ATCTGACCTTTACTGCTTGACTCATACATATACTAGATATTGCAAATAAGGGAAATCATGGAACCTATGTTTCTTTGGACTTGGCTTACTTCACTTAATATAATTTTTTCCAGGTCTTTCCATTTCCTAACAAATGGGGAAATGTCATTCTTTCTGATGGAGGCATAGAATTCCATTGTGTATATATACCACATTTTCTTGATCCATTCATCTACTGAGGGGCATCTGGGTTGTTTTCAGATCTTAGCTATGGTGCAATAAACATAGTTGTGCTGGTAGCTTCAGTGTGGTCTTGTTTGTAGACATTTGGGTAAATGCCCAAAAGTAGGACTGCTGGGTCATAGGGGAGCTCTATGTGGAGTCTTTTGAGGAACCTCCGTTCTACTTTCCAAAGTGGTTGAACAAGTTTACACTCCCACCAACAATGAAGTAAGGTTCCCTTCTGTCTACATCCCCTCCAGCATCTGTTGTTATTAGAGTTCTTGATTTTTGCCATTCCACACACATATATCTTAACTAGCTTTACTAAGAATTTTACTAATTTTATTTTTCTCTCTTATAGTGTATGAAAATAGACACTATACTAAATTCCTAATAATATAAAATATTTGTAATGTGATTTCAGTTTGTTGGTATTTTTTGAGGCTTAATACAATTTATCTGGCTGATATATTAATTGCAAGTACTTTTTATATGTAGTAGAATAAGAAAGAAATTCAGATCTGAATGGCAGTGCTCCTAATTTAGTTAGCTTTGTGTCATCACACATAAATCATCTCTCAGCCTTGGTGTCCTCGTCAGCATTCACTCCAATTTAGTGGTCGGTGTATGAAATTAAAGGCAACACATTATTGTGGCAACACGTTCTGTCAAGTTCAAAGTCCAATCCAGACTTGTGGTATTGTGATAATAAAATGAAGTGCATGAATTTTCACTTTTTTAATGGTAGGTATCATTTATTATTTGGATTCTGTTTTATCATTGGTGTATATTTTTCTGCTTTACATGTATTTACTGCATCTGACATTGCTGTGGTTATTAATAAATTTCCTTGAGTTTATCCTACATAAAAGATATTGAGTTATTTGGTCGGTAAATTCATAAATACATCTGATTTTATCAGCCAATGGCAAATTATGTCACAACTTAGCAAATACAACCTGCACACCATTTGTCTCTCCTGTTCTTATGATTTACTGAATCCATTTTTAAAAATTCTATCTTTAGTGTATATAGTGTATAGTTCACTTGTTAGCCCTACTCACTTTTTATTTTTATCAGTCATGAGACTTGAAATCAGGCCTGGACATTGTCCCTGAGCTCTTTTGTTTGAGGCTAAGACTCTACCAATTTGAGACACATGCAGCTTTTGTTTTTCTGGTTATTTACTGGAGATAAGAGCCTCACAGACTTTCCTGCCTGAGCTGCCTTTGACTGCAGTCCTCAGATCTCAGCCTCCTGAGTAGCTAGGTTTACAGGTGTGAGCCCCTGCGCACAGCCATCCTTACATTATTTATTCACCTTAACTGTTCTACATTTAAAACATGGATATCATTCCCAATTTTAATTTTTGTTCTTATTTTAGGCACTTTTCTGTCCTGCTTTTTTGGGGATGCAAGTTTATACCACCCTGCTAGAATTCTCTTATTTGATTCAGACTACCATAACAGAGCTTCTTGTAGGCCTCACCATAATTACCTGTTTTCTCCATGAAAGCCCAATTTCTCTGTGCCACGCAATTGAGATAAACATATTATTTTTCCCCCTCAAGGCTAGTGCTCTACTGTTTGATCCACAGCTTGACTTCTGGCTTTTTGCGGGTGGTTAACTGGAAATGGGTATCCAGGAACTTTCCTGTCAAGGCTTGCTTTGAACCACAGTCCTCAAATGTTAACCTCACAATTACCTTTGATTACAGACATGAGTGACTCATGCTCAGTAACATATGAATTTAAATATGTGAACTTTTGGGGGAGATAAAAATCAGCTTTCCAGACTCCTCCCCAGGATTAGCAAATATCTCCCAGTTGAAAGTATTTCCAAATATAGTGTCAATCACAACTAAAAATGTTAGATCAGAAAAAAGTAATTGACACATTAGCATGTCTGCATTAGAATATTAAAGCAATCATTTATTTGTTCATGGTTTCTCTGAATCAGAACTATGGACCCAACATGGCAGAAATCTCCCTTAGCCTTTACCCCCTGATGGATGCACAAACCCAGAATTGAGGTGGCTCTGCGGTAGGGTTTTGATTTCAGCTTCAGATCCTTTCCTAACTACTTGCTATATGTCAGAACTGATTTCCTTCACCCGTGTTCCACATGGTTCCCCATTCAACTTCAAGCAATCAAAGATAAGAAGAATCATCTTCATGCTTCAAATCTCTGACATCCTCCTTCATCTTGGGCCTTCAAAGGTTGATGTGATTATATTACAGCACCTGAACAACCCTGGTTGATCTCCCTCTTTGAAGATACACTATTTGGTGGTATTAATTACATTTGCAAACATACCCTAGCAAATGCATGGGTATGTTAGCTCATCAGATTTGCACTCATATGAATTAAAATACGGAATTATTACCATATTTACCAATGTAGTAGAATAATAATTCTGGATTTGGGGAAGGGCTAATATATTGAATCATATTTTAGGAAATATTTTTATGTTAATTCATTTAGATTTTCTCATTTTCTAAAACTGGATTGGATATTTCCTCTGATGTTACTGGAAGCAGAAATCCTCCTAGTTAAGTTTACATTTCAGACTTTAAGTTTATCTTGGAACTTCTCTTGTTTGGCCAGCATAGTGGGTAAGATTTGCAGGCTCTTTGGTAGCTAACATAAAGGGGTTCCGAGATCAGGTTTTCATGTATGTCTGTATTGTTATGTGGAAAGGGCTTCATTTCTGTTCCACTAGGTCCTTATCTAAATACTTGCAACTACACTACTTGTTATGTTGAATTACTAGGAATTTTAATTGATCATAAGTAAAACTACTCGCAAGAGTAAAACACAGGAAATGTTAATTTCCAGAATGCTATTCTTTGCTTTTAAGCAAATGTTATGAAAAAGTGTTTATTTAAAAGATAAACACTGAAACTGGATAACAATTTAATGACCTTTGTTTCAATTCCTAAGGACATATATATCTTTAGAAATAGTGGACTTTATTGGTGCTGTGCAGTACAATCCTGGAGATAAATTATAACCAGATATTAAATTAAAGAACAATAATAAAAAATCTAAGATTAGTGGAAACAATAAAAAATTAAGCTACTCATTTTCTTTTGATTTCAATATCCTTAAATTTTGGAATGTATATTTAGAAATTGAAATATGATTCTTGGGCAAGAAAATTTGTCATACCCGGGAGTCAAATTTTGATGTCATACATTTGTTTTTGCAGTTTATATCAAGGTTAAAAAATGCATAAATTCAGTAACCATTGGAAAATGCTAGAGAAAATCATCATAGAATTTCAGTTACATATACAAAGGGTATGATGACATCTTTTGCCTCAAGCTTTGTTGAAAATATTTGAATTCAAGTTCAGATGGAATGTTTCAGTTCATTCACACCAGCTCTCAAAAAACAGTGTTGCATGTAATTAAAAATGAACTCACAAAAATGTACAAAGGCCAATCTGTGAGATTTAAACAGATGCATTTGCTCAAAATATTATGTTCATCTTAAAGTACAAGGTCCTGAAGTTTAAGTAATTAGAGTTTTGACAATAGAAAAAAATGAAGATAGGAATCACTATTTGTGTAATAGTGTTTATTTAAAAGCTCCTACTTTCTGAGCTGTGTATATTGATGTATGCCTATAATCCCAGCAAGATTGGAGGCATAGGTACTAAGGTTTGGCTCATGATAGTCTCAGAGGGAAAATGAGATTATATCTGAAAAAGAAACAGAATAAAATAGAATTGGAGTTGACATGGCTCAAGTGGTAGAGTACTTGCCTAGCAATCATAAAATTCTTCAATTATATATATATATATATATATATATATATATATATATATATTCCATTCTTTGATGGATGAAAACAATTGCATAGAGGAAAAATAGAACAATATAGATACATTAAGAAATTTACAATCAGAACTAAAATTTTCTATTGTGTTTTGTATCTAAGCAAATGGATTGTTTCATATTAGCCACTACACAATTAGAAGGCTAACACGATATTATTATAGAGTTAAATAGTGGTTATCTCCTAATGAAAGTAATTTCAATGGAGATGCATCTTCTTCACTTTTAGCAAAAGCATCCTTTAAAGCTATAGTCCTTATGCTTTGCCACACATTTTGTTTCTAATTACATATATGTGTATATTTATATATATAATAAATTGTGTTGCACCATAGATGGAATGCTCAAGGATTATACTGTATCATTGCCTTAATAAAACCTGCAAGTGATTCTTATGCACAACCAATTTTGAGAAGTAGTAGTTGAGGATTTACTGTAGGCTAGTTACTAGTGGTGTTGTAAAGATGTTATTTAAAACAGAAAATGAATGTATGCATGTCATGGACTATAAGGTTATTAAATATATCACAGCCATTAAAAGTATTAATATTTTTGAGGGGCTAGGAAGGTGGCTCGCATGCATGAGGCCCTCGGTTCAATTGCTCAGCACCACATAAACAACAACAACAACAAAAAACCCGGGAGTGGCTCTGTGGGTCAAGTGGTAGAGAGCTAGCCTTGAGCTGAGGAGCTGAGGGACAGTGCCCAGGCCCAGAATTCAAGCCCCACAACCAACAGGAAAAGTATTAGTAACTTTATGAGTGAATATCAATTAATTACCTGTTTTGCCTTGTCTGTGGGAGGTCAAATGTGTAATTTTGTAACCAAGTAAAAAGCAAAAGCTCAGCCAGGAACAGTGGCTAACACCTGACATTCTAGTTTCTTGGAAGGCTGAGATGAGGAGGATTACGTTTTGAGGCCCACCTGGGGGAGAGGGGTACTTTGAAAGATTCCAATATAAGACTAGGCAAGGTGGGACTTGCTTGTGGCACCAGCTACACAGAAGCATGAACAGACTGATTTAAGTCCATGAAAGCCAACACAAAAAAGTAGCTGGAGCTCAAAAAGGTGGAGTGTGAATCAAGTGGTAAAGCACTAGCCTCACAAATGAAAGGTCCCATAATGTGAAACCATAGTACCACTTAAAAAGTACGTCTTTTCGGATAAATACAATTTCCCTGTTTTTCCTAAAGATTAAAACATTTCAGATGGAAAAAAAAGGAATAAAGACAATCATTTAATTTTCTGAGAATATCTCAAATATCATTTATGAATTCATTCTTCATGTTGGAACACTTCAATTTACTTTCTTTGTAAATATAGTTTACATTAGTTATACAGGCATGGGATTCTATCATTACATTTCCACACAATTTTACAATGTATTCCAATCAATCTCACCCCCTACTATCTGTCTCCCTGCCTACTTCCCGTCTCCCAAAATCAATTTCAACATCTTTCATGGTTCTATTTTTGCAGTTGCAAGTAATCTGTTCCAACTGTATTTAACCTCCTTTATGCTCCTTGTTAGCCCAGTGCTGTCTTCTAATATAATCATAAGTGACAGGCAATACTATAAAACAGAAATTCCTGTAAGGTCTTTACTTACAATTAAATGTCACGTACTTCAAAAATCTCATATTTGGCTCTATATTTTGCTTTCTGAAGTGGCAATAGAAGAATTGTTCTCTTCTTTAAACAGATTTTCATACATAACTGTGACATGGTTCATAAAAAAAATCCTCTTAAATATTATAATGTAGCCGGGCACTGCTAGTGGCTTACAACTGTAATTCTAGTTATTCAGGAGGCTGAGTTCTGCGGATCATGGTTCAAAGCCAGCCCAGGCAAGAAAGTCCGTGAGATTCTTATGTCCAATAAACCACCAGAAAACCAGAAATAGCACTGTGGCTCAAGTGGTAGAATGCTTGCTTTGAGTTGAAGAGCTCAGAGCCAGCACCCAGGCCCAGAGTTCAAGCCCCATGAGGAATAAATAAATAAATTCAATATTATAAATTTATTTAATAGTAAAATTAGTATTAGTTCTAAGTAAAAGGAAATGCGAACAGCCACCTAAATACATAGTAATAGTAAAGGAACACAAGAAGAAAATCTGAGAGAAGAAAACTCCCTGTTATGAGTGGATTGTGCACTCAAAATATTCTATTTTACAGTCTTTACTAGTTTGCTTTGGCTGGAAGAGCCAAGTACCACAGACACAGTGGGTTTAGGAAGAGAACACCTATTTTCTCACAGCTCTGGAGTCAGGAATTCTAAGGTTAAGATTTGCCTTAGGGTAGGGTTTTTGGTATTTTCACTTGTTTGTTGTATGTTTTACTTATTTATGTTTTAATTTTGTCTGAGATATCTCTGCTTGCAGACAGCTGCTCTTTCTTGATAATCTGTGTCTATTTCCTTTGTAAAGATATCTGCTAAAATGGATCACTACTCGTTCACTTGATTATGACTTCAAATATTTTAAGCCCATGTATAATCACATACTAGAATATTGGATATTTTGACTTCTGCCTATAAATTTGTGATGTGCATGTTTTCAATATTTCTGAAACAAAGTGCTTCTGAATATGGCCTGTGGAGGTTATATTAGCAGGGTGTTGCATATGAGGATTTGTTTGTGATCGTAGAAGAATAGAGACCTACCTACCCTAATTTAAATGGTGTCCTTAGAAGAAGGGAAAATTAGGTAGAGTCACATTCAGTGGGAATGAGGAGTCTCAGGGAATTAGTCAAGTATTCCCACCATTTTCCATCAAGCAACCAGAAGCTAGTAGAACAGCTTGAAAAAGATCCTCCATCCATCATTATCTTCAGAGTAAAGAGTCTCCTGACATTTTTATCACAGACCACTGGCCTCTTGAACTTTAGACATGAAATCTTTATTGTTTTCAATCATGCATTTTACAATACCAAAACACGGAATTCTAGGAACACCTGTCTAACCACACATTTCTCTTCCAGATGAATGTAAGACACAACTTGTTTGGTTTTCATCAAAGAAATGATGAAAGATTTGTACTTCATCTAAACTAGTAAATGACCTGGTATATCAGGACAAAGGAAAAGTCAATAAGAAGGAGTTGAAATTATTTCTATTAAGAACTATTAGTAAATCACTAATATTTCAAAGGTGGAGGCAGGAGGATTGTAATATCAAGGACAACCCACATAATATAGTACTGAGGCCTGGAACTAACAACAAAACTGCTGAGAAGAACATAGTTCATGTGTTTGCATACCACGTGCAAGGTTCTAGAATTAATTCTCAAGCATTGCTGAGAAACACAAACACATACGTGCACATACACATGTACTCACAATCACACATATATGTTACATATATACACACATATATGTATGCATCTACATATATATGTACATAATCGGCCTTGAATGTACCTTCCAATTGAGATAGAGGTTCAAATTAATTTATTTAGTTGACAGCCAAGCTCATTAGGATTTATTATTTTTCTAATATTTTGATTAAATATTATATTAAACTGATGAGTGTCTTATCCTAAGTTTTTGCCCATCTACATTTATATACCATAAGCATCACTTTCGGGAAATGTGTAAAAAATAAACTTCAACAACCTATTTATATGGGGTGATCTTTCATGCAAATGATCCTGCCATTTTCTTTGTGACTCAGTCCTTTTTTTAGTTCTGCTTATTTCATCCTCAGTGTCACATTGTGCTTCACGTCTCCCACCAACTTTCCTTCTTTTCACTTCTACGAAGTGTTGGCTCATTTATATATGCGCATGAAGTCATGTGTTTTGACAGTGGAAAACGTTAAATTGAGAACTGCATGTTATTTCTGTGTGTGCTCCTTTTAAGCCTAGGTCAGCAACTGGAACAATTAAGTGGTATGGAAACCACAAGAAGAAATAGGAAATAAACATGTTATAAAGTGGCCGTGCTATTTTTAAGGGACTATCCATTTCAAATGTTTCATATGTTCATGAGAAGAAAATTCCTCCTCCCAAGTTTCACCTCATTCACTTGTTTCTTCCTCCACCAGGATAACTTTATGTGATTCCCTAAACAAGTTGAAGTCAAAGATGAAAATCTATTTAATCTCTGCAGAAGTTGTATTGTAGGTTCTCTCTCCTGTGATGAAGTAAATGACTGCAGAGGCTGCTATTCGTGAATGCTGAGGGAGTGTTGGTGCAGCCATTAAACACCTTCTTGGCCTTCTGATTGCTCAGACAAGGAGTTAACACCTATAAAAGACAAACTCTACCGATACACTGCTTGGGTGTGACTCCTGGCTCTTAAGATGAGTAGATATATGATTTTAGGCTTTTTAAAAATCACATATGTCGCATATGTCTCACGTTCCTCATGAATGAAGGGTAAGATTTTTTCATATTTCATAAATAATTTCTTTATGAACAGGGTATCTTAGCTCAAAGCTAATGAAATATGTATATGTATGTATGTGAGAGAGATGATTTTTCAGAAGTCTGAGAGAAAAACTTAGATATTTTTAGTAATATAACTTACATGGAATAATCTTTTGGTTATAATATATCCATTAATCTATATTTGAATGTAGCTTTTCTTTGCCAGTCTAGACCGTGAACACTGGGCCCAGGCACTATCCCTGAGCTTTTTTGCTCAGGGCTAGCACTCTGTCAGTTGAACCACAGCTATACTTCTGCCTATTTTGCTGATTAATTGGAGAAAAAGGTCTCTCAGACTTTCTTGCCTGGGTTGGCTTTGAACCACAACCATCAAGTCTCAGTTTCCAGAGGGGTTAGGATTACAGTCATGAGCCACTTGCACCCAAATTGAATGTAGTTATGAGCTAAAGACTTGGTTTTATTTTGAAAAAGCAGACAGGGAGTGGGGACGAATCTGTATTTCTAGAATAGCTTTCTACAGAGGATCAAACACTTCCACCTGTCATTACCACAGAAGCAATTCGAAGGGAGTAAAACATTTCTCTTTGAAAAACTGTCCTGATAACTAATATCTTGAGTACTTCTAAAGAGTGGCCAATGCATTTTTAAAATTAATTTATTTTTTATTTTTGGTATTGCAAAGGTGATGTACTGGGGGCTTACTGTCACATAACTCACATGAGTATGTTTTTATTTGACGGGTGTCACCTCTTGTCTTCTCTGTGTTTCCCTCCTGATGGCACTCTCTCAATAGTTGTACACTTCATTTTTAGCAATGTCTAGTATCACTGCTGCATTTGCTCACCCTTTGTCTTTCCATTCCTGTACTCTGCCTTACCCTCTTCTAACCAGATAAACTTACATACAAAAGGTACAAAAAATAGTGGCAAAGGATTAAAAAAAGCAAACTATCAAAAATCCTTGTTTTCATTTCTTGGAGTTCATTTTGGTGAACGTCATTTAATATGATCATATGCACATAGCTATTGAGCCTTTTTTATCCTCTCCTAAGAGTATCTTCCTTTGGTCTCACTGGGCAAATGTCTAAAACCCTCTCTGATTTATGCTGGCCAATTCTAGGTTTTTGTATTTAACCAGTTCATCTCACCCCAGTAAGAATGTATTGCCATTATTAAGAGAACTAGCAACAACAAATGCTAGCAGAGATGTTGCCAAAAGGAAATGCTACTACAGAGTTAATGGGAATGGAAACTTGCTCAGTCACTCTGGAAAGCAGTATGGAGATTCCTTGAAAGACTAAAAGAGAGCTTCTCTGTGACCCAGCAATTCTACTCCTGGGCATTTTCACAATGGACCCAAAAGCTATCAGCAAAACCATGTTCATTGTGGTAATGTTCACTATCACCAAGATGTGGTGTCAACCCAGATGTCCTTCAGTGGATGAATAGATCAAGAAAAAGTGGTATGGAATTCTGAGTTTCCATCAGATGGAATGATACAGTACTATTTGTAAGGAAATAGAAAGATTTTGGGGGAAAAAAGGATTACACAAAGTAAACCAGACCTAGACCCAAAGAAACATAGGCTTCATGCTTTCCCTTATTTGTAGTAACTAGAATGTGCCTATAAATCTACAAGTAAACACCTTTATGGTAAAAGACAAAAACATATTCTTGGACATGATAAGTTGTATCGTATCAGCCTATCCTCTGCACTCCGGTGACAGAGACTGGAGAGGAATTTTAAGGACAGCGTCAGCAGCATAGCAGGTTCCAGAAAGACCTGAGTTAGAGAAACCCTGTCTGTATCAAACAACAAAAGGAGAAAATAAAATCCCAAAGATCGGAATTGATTTTAAAATAAATCCCAGTGGACGATACATTAGTGAATTTAAAGCATGCACTTGTGAAAATATTAGTTATTTTCAGAAAGCAAATATGAATATATTTATGAGAATTTCATTCCAAACCATAGTTGCAGATATTAAATGACATTTTACATAATTGAATAGCAGTATTTCTTATTTTCACCATTCTAATCTTTGTTGATAATTTATATTTTAAGATTGTGATATACTCAAATTTTGACTGCTGTGTAAAAGTAGACGTATATACTGTATTCAGATACATTTATGCATATGCATACAAGTATTATATTTTCAGGATATGAGTAAGGTCCAAGAAAGTCTTCAGTATTTGGCAAATTTAGATGCTCAAAAAATAATTGTTTTGCTAGTCCTATTGCTTTTTACTTAATAATTATACTTCTCATAACATCCTTATCATGCACAGAAACTTCTTCAGATTGTTGAAAATTAAGCAGATGCTAAAGCTAGCATTTTTTTGCGTAAGAAAATTTCCATTTATTGAAAAAAATGTTGAGAATACCTTTCCTCATAATGCACTCATCAGCAGAGATGATGATATCAGATAAGTTGGGGAGGAAAAAAATGGCAGCACAACCCAAAAGCTGAGGTTCCAAAGCCAGATTGCTTAGAAATAAGCAATCTGTAGTTGTCATAGCAACATAATTTGGCCTTCTTTGTGCGTTCTCCTCACTGGTACTTTGAAAGCTCCATAGAGTTGTTTGAACTCGTGTGGGAATTGAGTTTGTGAGTGTTAATGTAGAAATTTATAGTACTCTTAGTACCATCCATATCCCTAGAATCAACACTTATTTGAAATTTAATTTAACAAAAACTATCACTTGGGGAGATTTCTAGTAAAATAATCTTTTACGAATAATGTATAGTCAAAGCTAAACTCTTGCTTCTTTTAAGGAGATTTAAAAACTAAGTCATCCCATAGTAATATTTAAAAAATCATCTTGAGCTTTTACTAACTTTGTTTTATTTCCCAGCAGATTTTCAGAATGTTTGTAGTAAAGCAGCAGGTGTTCTGTATCTTGTTTAACAGGGAATATAGTATATTTTTCCATGTAGTTTAATTCTGAGTGAAAGCATGATTATTTCTCATCTCATAAAGCCAGTGTGTTCACTTCAGGTATATGGTGAAACTAATAATGCCATACACATCTAATTCTACAGCCTGAACTCTTGTATTTTTCTAGCAATCACATAACAAATAAGCAGAAACATCTCCATAATAACATGTAAATATGTTCAATATGATATATTTATCTTTATCTGAAAATATATCTACCTATATATTATATTTATTTCAATTTTTAAATTTTTTACTTCCTGACTTAACTTATAACAATTATTTGTATATTTAAATTCTAAATCTGCATTTATCTGTGGAATAAAAATCAATAATGTGTAAAAGATGGGTAAGAGGAAATAGCAAAGCATAGAAATTATTAACAAAGCTGGATGCCAGTGGCTCACGCGTGTAATCCTAGCTACACAGGAGGCTTAGATCTGAGTATCGCGATTCAAAGCCAGCCAGGGCAAGAAAGTCCAATAAACCAGGAGAAAACTGGAAATGGTGCTGTAGCTCATATGGTAGAGCACTAGCCTTGAGCTGAAGAGCTGAGGGACAGCGTTCAGGCCCAGAGTTCAAGCCCCACGACTGACCAGAAAAAAAAAAATTAACAAAACTCAATGTAAATAAAATGGTGCTTGAATTGTTTTGAAAAAAGTTCTACCACTAATAACAAAAAGAGCTCTGGGATAAAATGTGAAGCACTTATGTTAACTTAAGTTCATTTTAAAATATACTACTATATTATTCATACAAAATACTATACTTTTTAGAAAACTAATTTTCCAGCATCTTTTTGTGTAACCCAGACTTATTCTACTACATATTCAAATGATGATTAATGATCAAATATTACAGAATACAGGAACTTTTAACTCATTTGGACCATTTAGAATTATAAAATGACAAACAAGTTCATTTGATGCATTTTATTCTTTTTTTCACATTTTCCCCCCTATATGTTTAAAGTAGAGACATTCAGAAATCTATTCAGCTCTATGGTAAGTAGCATTAGTAGTATTCACCAGGGGAAAAATTTTCCAAGGTGCAAAAACTATATTATAAGGACATAATACATTGTGCAAGACCAGGAATAAAGGCTGGTCAGACGTGAGCTGGATACATAGGCATATGGAGGCTGATCAGAACTGTAAGGCACTGAGTAGGGACCAGAGCCAGGCCCCAGTGCACAGTTGGCAGAAGCATCCAATGGTACTGCCTGCTCAATGGTTTCACAGCCCGGTAACTATACCATGTAGGGTCCCCAGAGATGGTCAACGCCTAAATCACCTTGCCTCATGTTGGATTTAGTGCTGCACCAATTATGGTAGTTTCTCGAAATAAGTTCAACAGTAAACTCAAAATATTTCCACCACCCTCTACTATTTCTTGAACAATCTAGGGGTGCGTCATAATTCCCTCTTGAAAAGAAACATCACCTTATGTAAATACATTTTACGCTAGTCTAACTAGCCAATAAAAAACAGATTGTGAACCTGAGTTCAACCAATCCCAACAAAGGGGTGGGGCCTGATGTTTTAGTAATAAATACCTCAGGAAGCAATCTGAGTGATTGCTTCCCAAGTTTTGGCTATTGGCACAGTCTTCTGTGCAAAAGTAAATTTTGCCTTACTGAGAAGTGTGTGTGTGTGTGTGTGTGTGTGTGTGTGTGTGTGTGTGTGTGTGTGTGTGTGTGTGTGTGTGTGTGTGTGTGTGTGTGCGCTTTAGGTGCAGCAAAATTAACAATGTTTGGGTTGTGGCTATTTCTAAGATTTAGTTCTTTGGGTTATAGTATCTAAATGAACTGTTGGTGGTGATGAGAAACAGGAATCTAACATGTAGGGGAAAAAAATCACTATTCTTAAAGACATTTTCTGTATTATGGTTCACCACAGGTTTGAAAAATGGTAATTTCTCAGAAAGTGACATATGAAAAATGTTAAATTTCAATGGGACACAGTTGTTTAAAAATAACATAATCAAATAATTGAAGAACTGTTTGCTTCACTGTAAGTGTGCCAAGATATTAAAACTCATAACCGAGTTTAAGATCAAACATAATATTTGATGGTGAAAGAACACTATTACACTTATTTATCTGTTATTTCAAGGATTCTATTAGAATAGATTTCTAAACTCCAATATTAAGGAAACATAACAAACATCATTGAATGAAGACCAAAATTTAAATATTCTGATGATAAAGAATAACATGGCTTTACAGATATTTGTATGCATATATAATACATGATATATCACATATATCATATAATGCTATATATGTTATATATTTCAAATATAATACTATTATATGATTTAATATATCCAATTATTACATAGAACTATAATATTGTATGTTACATATATTAATTTATGACTAACTTAGTATGAATACATTAAAAAGAAACAACAAAAGGTAATAAATAAATAAGTTTTACAATGCATTGCCACATCCTTTCAACTACATCTCTTTATGAAGCACACCTTAAAAGAAAAGACAGGATGGGAAGGGGAAACAAAGGAGGAGGCTACAATGTTTGATAAGAAATGTACTCATTATCTTGCCCATGTAATTGTAACCCCTCTGTACAGTATTTTCACAATAAAAAAAAGCAACGCAAAGAAAAGAAAAGACATTCTGCCCAGTGCTGATGGCTCACACGTGTAATCCGAGCTACTCTGGAGGCTGAGATCTGAGGATTGTGGTTCAAAGCCAGCCCTGGCATGAAAGTCTGTGAAACTCTTATCTCCAATAAACCACTAGAAAACAGGAAGTGGTGCTATGGCTCAAGTAGTAGAGAACTCGCCTTGAGATGAAGAGCTGAGGGATAGCGCCCAGACCCAGAGTTCAAACCCCATGACCGACCAAAAAAAAAAAGGATATTCCGTAGGGGCTTTCCAAATAAGGACACAAGGTTCCGTCTTTCTTTGCTTTGCAAGCCAAGCCTATAACATCTCTCCAGGAAGAAACAGGGCACATTCATTTCTGCTCATTGTTTAGGGAGGATTTATCCTAAGAAACACTATGTAGTCTGCAATGCCTTCTTTCACGAAACCTCAACATGTATGACGAAAGTTTTTCCTTCATCACTTAACAGCCTGTGATAACTTGGGACCCGAGCTGTCTTTATTCCACTCACTCGAAGCAGAGAAGTTGCATCCTGAAGAGACAAGCGACATCCAGCAGTCTCTGCCCGACTTGGCCTCTAGACGTAAAGCAACGGTGGCATTTCAAGGACAATGTCATTATCTCCACATCCTCCTCGGATGCAGGGGCACCAAGGCTTCCCGAAAGGCAAGAAATAGCTGGGAGAAGAGATGTCTGCATGTATACTTCTTTTGCCCCATTATTTATTATTAATTTTTTCCTATCATGAGACTTGAACTCTGGGCCTGGGCACTGTCCCTGACCTCTTCAGCTCTACCACTTGAGCCACATCGCCACTTCCAATTTTCTGGTGGTTACTTGGAGTTAAGGGTCTTACCGACTTTCCTGCCTGGGCTGGCTTTGTACAGCGATCTTGAAATCTCAGCCTCCTGAGTAGCTAGGATTACAGGCATGAGCCACAGGTGCCTGAGTTTGTCCAATTATCTTTATGAGAGAAATGCCATATAATATAATATAACATAACATAATATAAGCTAGATAATTCCTAGAAATACAAAGGCTAACAAAGTAATGAAAGAAGAAATTTAAAGACCAGGACAGAAATACAGTAAGTTACAAATTTTGGGTACTAAATTGAAAAGTTCCCCAAACTGAAGGGTATATGCAGACAGCATACTGGTAAATTTAACCAAAAACTTAAAGAGTAAATGAACTTCAGTCCTTCACAAATATTTTTTGAAACTGACAAAACAAATTTCTCCCTGGGTAAAATCAGCAACATGTGATTGACCTATGAAGGCTTCACATTTGCAGGTATATTGGGGATAAACACACCCAGAGATCCTAATCCATGCATCTTGATGAGATTGTAGCTATGCAAACTCTGTGGATACCATTACCAAGATCATTGCTATAACTTCACATTTCAAATTTCCTTCCTGTTCATCCTGTAAGTTTGTAAGAATATTTAAAAACAAGAAATCTTTTCTTTTCATTTAAAAAATTTAATTATATTGTCCAGGTGATGAGCAGAGGAGTTGCAGTTACATATACATAAGGTAGTGAGTACGTTTCTTGTCGAACTTATCAAATTTTAAGTCCATAACAAAAGATTATTCACTATGTATACTGTGCTCTGAAAGATCTTGAACTTATCTTTAGACATAACTGAAATTTGAAATTCTTACTTTCATCTTCCCCTTTTCCCTTTCTCTCTGACCTAAGTAAACACTATTGAGTGTTTCTTTCCAGTTCCTTGCTCCAGGGTGTTTGTAACTACTGTGTTCTGGTGGAACCCTTAGATTCCAAATACTATGCTGATACCTACCTTGCTCAAGAAAGCTCCTTCACCTTTAAACTTCCTACTCCATCCAATGAGAGACATTGTGTCACTTGGCCTTGACTCAAGTAGGGGGAAAATGTCAGGAAAGCTGGTCCTCTTTTGCTAAGATTAATTTTTTCAAGATGTTAAGCTCCAATACCATTTTTAACTGGAACAAAAAAAATTGGTTTGGAGAAGATGATAATGAGTTCTCATATAATTGGATGCAAATTTTTCCCTATTTTTTTCTATCTGAAGTAAAATATCCTTACTTGTGTCAAAATTTATTTTACTGAAACGTAATCTTACCAACTGGGAAAAGAAGGTCCTATTTCCTTAATTCTGTACCATGTATTCTACATAGTACAGATCTCACACAGCTTTCCTTACAGTAGGTACCTGGGATTGAACTGGCTCCTTAATTGTTCAGTATTAACTACTTTTCCTACGTAATCAGATACTCTATCTTGTATTTCTGCTGTATATTCCCTCTGTAATTATTCTTTCAGTATGTAGAAGAAAAACTCTGCTTTCATTATATCTTGGGGAAAGGTATAAAGCTTTTTTTCCCATTCCTGTATGTTTATAGCAATGATTGTTAAATATTTATAGGATGTTTACAATACAGGTTTCAAGAAATTATTACTTCACATTTTATAAAAGGAATGAAATAAATCATTATGGATGTTTTTATACGTGACATTTATGACATGTTCTAAACAAGGAATTGCTATGACAAAATAATGCATATCCTGTTATCCATTATTCATTCTTCTTTAGTTTTCTAACTTTTTAAAGACTTGATCTTTCCAGACTGGGTGAGTTAGAACTGTGATTCAAAGAGTCATTCATTGCCTTTAAAAAGTCATTCATTACCTTCAATTGGGCTGATCGTGTTATCTATAAAGCTCTGTTTTTTTAAATTTTTATTTTTTGTGCAATGAATGTAAGAACTCTTTTAACCAAGACAATGTGTCTTATAAGTATTGAGTTAAATGTTGGTTTAATGTTGAACATCTCTATTTATAGCAATGCTATACTTCAGAAACAATACGGGCTTTCAAGTGTATGCTTTAAGTTCAAAATATAATGTTGCAATTATGTAGAAGAGATTTTAAAAAACTGCCAAAACAGATGTCTTTTGTAAGTAACTAGATATTTAGTTGGGATGATTCTGAGAAAAGTCTATTGTATATTTAAAGGTTAGAAGTACTGATTACTTTGCATGGGTTGTATCCTGCTGTCAAATGAAGTATCTTTGTAAGAAAATATCTTCATGACTTTAAGTAAGAAGTTAGCATTCAACATGCCCACAAAATTAGTTTCAGGGACTGTCTCTGAAAACTCATAACAAGCATTACAGATTGTTTTTATATTTACTAATTTCAATGATTATATTTCTACACAAGAAGAAGAGGTAGAAGAAGAGGAGGAGGAAAAGGAAGAGGAGGAGGAGGAGGAGGAGGATATATGGAGGGGGAGGAGGAGGAGGAGGAGGAGGGGGAGGAGGAGGAGGAGGAGGAGGAGGAGGAGGAGGAGGAGGAGAAGAAGAAAGAAAATGAAAAAGATTTTACAGAACTGGGGCTTGATTTCAGGGTGTTATGCTTACCCTATACCACTTGAGCCATTCCTCCACTCCTTTTTTAGTTTCCTTTCTTTCTTTTTTTCAGGTAGGTTCTTGCTTTTATTATCAAGCTGTCATGGCTGTGATCCATGTTACTCAGTTGCCTTAGTAACTGAGAACAGACTGTTCCATCTCAGCCTCATGAGAATGTCACGTTGTAGTTGGGCATTACTGTGCCTAGCCTTGAGGTGAGTATTTAACGGGAACATTTATTTCTTATATTACAAATTTTGTTATTAACCTTAAATCTGCTAGTTCTGTGTAGCAAATATCAGTAATCCAATTGCCTTAAATAACACTTTTTTTCATTATACTGTGTGCTGGGATTGCTTTTGGGAACAGTTGATACAGCAACTAAACTCATTTCATATGATAGCAAAGGAAAATTTAACACCTAGAGAGGGAGAACCCCAAAGGCAGGAGAGAACACATTTGCATTTGCCTTTATTTCCTAGATTCTCTTTCTGCATTCTTCATGGACGCAGCTCTGGATCAAACACTGGCTGTGAGAAGAATCTCATCTCAGAACATTTATCAGGACATGAGCTAGACTAGATATATAGGAGCTGACCACTGAGTCCTCCATATAGATATTTATTTACTTTGAGGAAAATATTTTAGACATTTTAAGAAAAGAAAAAAATGAAAAAAGAACAAGGGGCTCATTTTCAGGGATTTAAAGTTCTGAGGAAACTGAGTTTGTGCTATCCAGTATTATATATATATAATGTGTGTGTTTTATTGTGATAATACTGTACAGAGGGGTTACAATTACATGAGCAAGATAGCGAGTACATTTCTTATTAAGCATTGTAGCCTCCTCCTTTGTTTCCCCTTCCCATCCCTTCCCATACCGCCCCCAGCCCCCTACCCGCTCCTCCCCACCCCCACCAAAGTTGTAAAGTTCATTTTTTGACATAATGACTTGTAATCTCATTGTTGCAATGGGTCCACCTCTATCCCTATTTAAACAATTTATTTTTTTTTCCTTCCCTTCTGCAAATTATACCAACACCAACTACAGTGAAAACAGTGGTGGAGGGACATATAAAGCCACAAAAAGTCACATGGTACCTTATAAATACATTAGAAACAATAGGAAGAAAGAAAAAAAATCATTTGTGCCCCTATCTTGTGGTTCTGAGGTTTTCTGCTTGTCTCAGACATATACTAGTTATTCCAAATAAGGGAAACCATGGGACCTATGTTTCTTTGGGCCTGGCTTACTTCACTTAATATAATGTTTTCCAAGTCTTTCCATTTCCTATCAAATGGAGCATGATATATATATATATGTATATGTATATATATATATATATATATCACATTTTCTTGATCCATTCATCTACTGAGGGGCGTCTGAGTTGGTTCCATATCTTAGCTCTGGTAAATAATGCTGCAATAAGCATAGTTGTGCTGGTAGCTTTAGTATGGTCTTGTTTGTGATCATTTGGGTAAATGCCCAAAAGTGGGATTACTGGGTCATAGGGGAGCTCTATGTGAGTCTTTTGAGGAACCTCAATAGTACTTTCCAAAGAGGTTGAACAAGTTTACATACCCACCAACACGAATAGAATTGAAAACCCAGAAATGAACCCACAGACATATAGCCATCTAATCTTCGATAAGGGAGCTAAAAAATTAGAATGGAAGAAAGACAGCCTCTTCAGGAAATGGTGCTGGCTAAATTGGTTAATCACCTGTAGAAAACTGAAGCTATATCCTTATATAGCACCATGCACCAGAATCAACAAGTGGATCAAAGACCTTGGAGTCAAAGCAGACACCCTGAAAACATTACAGGACAGAATAGAAGATTGGGAGATGGGACAGATTGGGAGAAAATCTTCACTAACCATAAAATGGACAAGGGTCTCAGATCTAAAATAAATATCTAAAATAAATCCCCAACAATAAATCCTCAAAGAAACACCTGCCCAATAATTAAGTGGGCTAAAACCTTAAAGAGAAACTTCTCTGAAGAGGAAATAAGAATGACCAACACGAAGAAATGCTCAACCTCTCTAGCCATAAAAGAAATTCAAATCAAAACAACATTGAGATTCCACCTCACCCCAGTTAGAATGGCTATAATCAAGAACTCTAATAACAACAGTTGTTGGAAGGGGATGTGGCCATAGGAGAACCCTACTTCATTGTAGGTGGGAGTATAAACTTGTTCAATCACTTTGGAAAGTAGTATGGAGGTTCCTCAAAAGCTTTCCAGTATCTTAAGGTACAATGTAATGAAGATAGAACAACAATCAAGAAACAAAGCAGAAGAATCTGCAATGTGTGCTTTAAGGAGAACTGGCTGTAAAGAAATGAACTGGACACAATCTTTTGAGTAGAAATGCCTTTAAAGACAAATTAAGGAGAAATGGTTACTCTTATTACTTCTGCAGAACAGAAAGAGAGTTTCCATAATTTTCTCTACCTAGAAGTCTTCATTCTCTATGCTTGAAATTCCTATGTTGGAACTCACAAATGAATATAGTGGGTTGTACACAATTACCAACAAAAATTTATAAATGGATATATTAAGGACCTCTCATCCAACTTTTTAAAAAGAGAGGAAAGGATTATTCAAAAGAGATCACCTATAAAATGTAAGATGGACTATGGAAGATTGATGTCCCCAAATTCATGTGGGTATCATACAAGCAACAGAAGGCACTGGATGCTGACACATGATCTGAAGTAAGAGAAATTTCTTCTCTCCATAAAGATTCTATATTGAATCATTGGTAATCCCTGGACCTTGAACTAGTTCACCTCTATGCTGGCACTTATTCAATTATCTGTCTTGGTCCTTGGGCCTTTAGACAAACTAGAATCGTGTTCTCCTGGTCTCAAGCTTGATGACTCATACTTAAGATCCTGGACCTTTTCATTTTTCATAATCATTTAAGCCAATTTCTGTGTCTGTGTGCACATATGTTCATGCATGTGTGTGCACATGTACATGTGTGTGTGTGTGTGTGTGTGTGTGTGTGTGTTGGTCCTTGGGATTCAAAGCAGGACCTAGATACTGTTCCTGAGATGTTTTACTAATGTATAGAGCCCTATCACTGGAGTCACAGTTCTACTACCTTTTTTTCCCATCATTACTTGGAGATAAAAGTCTCAAGAACTTTCCTGCCTAGGCTAGCTATGAACCACAGTCATCACATCTCAACTTCCTGTGTAAGTTTGATTACAGACATGAGTTACCTGCACCTAGCATCATAAGCCAGCATAAAAGAAAAACCTTTTTCTTTCCTTCCTTCCTTCCTTCCTTCCTTCCTTCCTTCCTTCTCCCCTCCCTCGTTCCCACTCTTCTTTCTTTCTTTCTTTCTTCCTTCCTTCCTTCCTTCCTTCCTTCTTCCTTCCTTCTTTTCTTCTTTCTTTCTGTGTGTCAATAATTCTTGTACATCCTATAGAAAATCCCTGATCAAAGAATCATTAATCTATGATGTATTAAATTTTATGAGTAATTCCTCTTGAGTGGGTAAAACAGTGTCCACATGACTATTATGAAACAATTTCATTACAATTGTGATTAGTTATCATTGTCTCCCAGGAGTACTAAGACAGAAATCTCTACTCCAGATTGGAGATATTTAAGCATTAAATTCCAATTTTTAAGATTGTGGGACATTTAATATTTTGGAGGGACAAGTTACTGAAGAATTTTAAAATGAAATAGTATGGGTTTTTTTACTTATAATTTACAGTAATAACGAATTTAAAATACAAATTTTATATTGCATATGTACATGTACACATGTATATACATGTATGTATATAGTGCATAACAACTAATAAGGATGGCAATGTGCTTTAAAAAGTTTTTTTCTACCATGGTGAATGGTATGTCTGCCTTTTGAAATTCTCTTAATCAAAATCTGGAATTTCAGAGATCTTTAATGCTAGTTAAAATCAAATACAGTTTAATTCTCTCTGACTGCCCAAAGTATTTTTTATGAGGCATGCCACATTCAGAAATGCATTGTCAGATTTATATTATGGATATATATGCCACTTGAAAAATATTTGTAATATTTCCTTAGATGTAAAATTTTGGCTCAACAAACATGCATTTAAAAATACATAAACAAAAAATGACATTATCAATCATAAATCATCATAAATCTCCTTGACAATCTATGTGACATCTCCCACTCCAATCAGTGTTATAGAACTACAACTATTATGATCAAATTCTAGTCAGTGTTTTTTTTATTCAAAAATGTATCATATCACTTTCACATATCAATTAATTTGAATTTACCAGTCTTTAAATCACATTAGTACTTCTAAGTTGACATTTGTCAGCTTAGAGGCCAATTGTTCTATTGAAAAATCATTTTTCCTTGTTTATTTGTAACACAACACTTTTTAAAAAAGGGAAATGTTCTTGTACCATAAAAAAGTGTTCATCACCAAAATTTCATGATTTCCAGCTACTGAGCCTTTTGTTCTTATACTTTTTAGTGAGACTGTACTTTTCACATAAGTAAGTGTTTTTCTTTTTTTAATATTTTAATTCGTTTATTTATTTTTTTATTGTGAAAATACTGTACAGAAGGATTACAATTACATGGGCAAAATAATGAGTACATTTCTTATCAAGAATTGTAGCCTCCTCCTTTGTTTCCCCTTCCCATCCCTTCCCATCCTCCCCAGGCCCCCCCCTCCAGTCCTTCCGTCCCCCCTTCCCCTCACCACCCCCCTCCCCCCGCACCAAAGTTGTAAAGTTCGTTTTGGACATAACGACTTGTACATCTCATTGTTGCAATGGGTCCACCTGTATCCCTATTTAAAAGATTTGTTTTTCCCCTTCTCCTCCACAAATTATATCGACATCAAATACAGTGAAAGCAGGGCTTATACTGTGGGGGAGGGACATACATAGCAACAAAGTGTTTTTCTATGTGAGCTAAATTCCTAGCCCTTCTGTTTGTATTTAATTCTTAGTATCTCAGCACTTTTTTTTTTTCAGGATGATGATGAACTCATGACCCAATTTGATGAGTTGTATTTGTTTGCATTCAAATATTAAATGAAGCAAACATGCATCTCTATAAACATTTCTTTTTTTCTTCCTGAACTGACTTGAAACTGTGATTTTCAGGTCTGAGATTCCTGAGTAGCTTGGGTTGGAGATGTGAACCTCCAGTGTCCCACTTGTGATCATGTTTTATAACATAGAACGGAAGTATCTCCTTTATCATGAGAGAATGTTCTGACAGTATACTACTTGAGTGACTCCAGGAAAGTTGAGAGAATACTCAGTGATACGAAGGCCACAAACCTGCCATAGGAAGCTGGTTGATGCAATCTGAGGAGGGTAAAATAACCTTGATTTTACCCATCTGTGTTAATAAAATAATTGTTTTTAATCAGTGCATTTCAAAATAATTTGGGGATCATTCTTACCTCTACATTCCCATCCATAAATGGAGAAAATGATAGACACATGGCAGGGTGAGTATGAGAATAAAATAATCTATTTTTTAGAAAAAAATTAAAAATGGTACACAAGCTACCATTTAGGAGCTTTTGCCTACCTGAATGTACCTGTATAAGTAATGAGAATTCTTGGGCTGGGAATGTGGTTTAGTGGTAGAGTGTCTGCCTAACATGCATGAAGTCCTAGGTTTGGTTCCTCAGTACAACATACACAGAAAAATCCAGAAGTGATGCTGTGACTCAAGAGGAAGAGTGCTAGCTTTGAGCAAAAGAAGCTCAGGGACAGTGCCCAGGCCCTTGAGTTGAAGCACCAGGACTGGCAAAAAAATAAATAATTAATTAAGAATTTTTAAATGTCAGATCTTGTGGAATTATAATCCTTTTATTAGCTTCTATATAATTACATTGAAATGAAACTTTGTGTTTGGTATGAGACATTCATTGAAATTATTAGGTCATACATGTCTTATTGTTGAAACGAATCTCTTTATGGAACTGTTACAGATAATTTTTTAAACAATTAAAAAAGACACAGGTTGCCATTTGTTTTCAGTATCTATTTTTTTTGCAGACATAAATATTAGCATCATTGTACTAAATACTCAGCAAATACACCAGCAAATACACTACAAATGCATAAGTATTTGGATTTTGAAAACAGAAATAGTTGTTAAAGACTAATTTATGAAGATTTGACATTTCAAAATTTACATTTTTACCTAGAAACATCAGTTGTATTATATAAAATACAATGTGAAAATTGTCATCCTAGAAATTAAGCTGAATTCTCATAATAGCAGAGGCATTTAAAAGGTCAAAATGTTTACATTGTATGAAATTTAATAATTGGTGCATCTGTGAATGGAATGGAAGTATTTTAATGTTTAAGAATTCATTTCTCAAAAGAACAATTGATGTAGAGTATAGCACAATTTGTATACAGGATGGGTGGACTCTGCTAAGCATCTTGTAGAAGTTAGTTCATTGAAATATTGGCTGATATTTTACATGACATTTGTGCGTTAATTGGACCTTGGCTGATCGGAGAACTGAGAATTACTCTCCAAACACTTGGACCACCACAACAATTAAAAAACAGAAAGTTTTCTGTCTATTGATGAATAGTCATAAAAATGGCACTGAGAAAAATACAATTCATTGGTTATGGTTTTCAGGTTTGAGAAAGATCAGTGGGGATGCACATGAAATAAATATTACCAATAAACATTGTATTGTAGTTGTTTTCATTTGGAAAACTCAAAACAAAGACAAGTTAAATATCATAAGCACATGAGTGCTTTTATATATGTAGGGCATTTAAGTCATCTTGTTTTAGACAAATACAATATATGTAAAGCTATAGAGAAATACGTTTAAACAGAATAAGCAGAAACATTGCATTTGACTGTATTTAATTATCTATGTATTATCTATCTATCTGTCATCTATCTACTATCTATCTATCTATCCATCTATCAGTCAGCCATTCATTATCATCTACTTATTTATAACCTCGATTGTGTGTGTGTGTGTGTGTGTGTGTGTGTGTGTGTGTGTGTGTGTGTGTGTTTCTGGACTGGGGATTGAACTCACTGTCCTTCACGTAGATTGTTGCTCACTTGAACTATGCCTCCACCTAATTACTCTTCATTTGATTTTTAATATAGGCCACTACAACATGACAAATTGTTATTTGTTAAACACCTGCAAACTGAACATCACTCTAGAATATAACATTAGCTTTCTGTCTAGTTTCTTGAAGAACACATACTAACATTTCCAAAGTAAGCATGAAGATTTAGCTGCACTTACATTCAGCTGAGGTATATATATATATATTTCAAACTATGATTAAAGGAAGACAAAAGAACATGTTCTTTCTGTGATAGATGATATCTGTGACACTCCTGCTCTGCAGCTGTACACAGTCATTTTTTAGAAGCCATCACAAGGAGAAACCTAAAAGCTAGAGCTACTTAGGCACCATGAAACACAGGCAACTTGAATTCCTCTACTGCCAAAGCTTCATTTCCATTTGAAACTTTCCATCAGGGTTTGCTAATCTTAAAACAAAACTTTTCTTTAACACATTATGTATGATATCAATCTCAAAGTCAATATGCTAGACTACACAAGTAACCAAAATAGAAGAACAATATTTACATGTTGATTGCACTTTTATAAATGTACTTATACACAGTTGAAAATTTTAGAGTGTCTTATTTTCCTAATAATGCTATAAATATACAAACACACAAGAAACAAATAAATAAGTTATATATTTAGTACCCTTTACATAAAATTACAACTAAAATACAGCCTAATTTCATGAATCTTAAAATGCCTTCCTTCAAAGCTTTTTGATAAATATTGACTTAGTAATTCCTTGATTTTTCAACCAATGCTCTCATATTAATTAGATTTGTTTTCTTTCTCTTTTCTGAAAGTCAGACGCAAATTGTTAGCTCACTTTGGGAGTAAATAATACTTGCACTTGAAATTTTGTATTTTGGTAATTCAGAAAGCATTATTTGTCTTCTAAACAAATTAGAGAGTAAATGCTTTTCATAATTATAATGAATATTTTATAATCATAGAAAGTAAAAGATATGAAGGCATTTGGCAGCTTTGGAACAATGCATGCTGAAATTTGTAAGAGTTTGTATTTGAAAAATGATTTTAAGTCTAATTATTATAAATCTAAATGATGTCACATAAATAAGATTGTATTTTAATTCTGTTGCTGTGGAGGGGACTAAATCAGGGCCTTCCACTAGTTTGTTAAATGCCTTTTTATGGAATTATAGCCCAGTGCAGGGATTTTTTTTAATACAACAAATATTGTGATGAACATAAATTCTATTTTATGTGTACAACTGCACAAATTAATTTCTAGTGTCATACTTTTATAGTGAAATGTAGGAGATAATGCTTAAACAATTCAGCAATAGAAGTGGCTCTGTGTAAAAGAAAATGATGGAATAGTCAAGACATCAGTGGAGAGACTAAATACAACAAAATGCTCCCAAAATATAGACAATACTGGCAGCATAGGAAATGAGGTACCATGTAAATAAGACATTTGTGAGACCGCAGTGGACAGAAGCTTTTGAAACAGAGAAATGCAAAAGCAAGCCTCAAAACCTGGATCTGCTCAGTGCAGAATATTTTGTGAATGGGAATAAAGGTAGATTTCTTATTTTCTTTTGGTCTTTGTTTTTGGAAACTTGGTGAAAGATTTGAGTACTTGTTTATAATTCAAGGGGAGAAAAAAAGATAACATACTTTTACTATCCAAAGAAAATTATGCATATAGAGAACACCAAAGACTCACTGTGACTTATGATATCTTCAGAAGTAAAAGTTTCAGAGAAACATGTATACAGTCTGTGGTAATTTGAATGTTGTGATGAAATATCAAAATTGCATGCAAAGTTGTAAATGTCTCCCACTGAAATTCTTCATTAAAAGTATTTGTTACCTTTCATGGGGAAAATAAACAGAAACAAGCCAATTTCTCACAATATTAACTTAGTGGAAATATTTGGTTTCAGTCAATCTGTTAGTAACCATTTCATGCCAGATACTTTATAGCAGACAACCACACCTGCCCTTGACATTGACAGTTTAGGAAGACATGAATTAAAGGACAGCTATGGTGGAGGAGTAAGTGATTTGGGAAAACAAGGCATGACACGGACTTAGATTTTAAACACAGTGCTTTTAAGACGATGGCAGAGAATGATTAACTCTGCAGTATTTGGCTCTGCTGGATATATTGGAGCAGACAACTGATACATTGGCACCTGAATTGTAATTTACCAACAGAAATTGGAAATTTGGTCAGGAGAAATAGTGTAAACCCAGCACAGAGACAGAAAGGCTTTAAGTTTCAGAGAATGAGCCTCATGTGGAACCATGTGGAAATGAATCTGGAAGAGTTTATAGTTCCCGTCTTAGACAATGTTTTACTGGCTTGATTGATAAAGGCTTTCGCAGGGAGGCATAATATTAATTTTGGTTAAGTAAAAAATAATATAATTATATACATTTCCAACATTCTTTTTAGGATAAATAATTTTCATTGATTTGCAAATCTAAATATGCAAAGGCTTGATTTATAAAAAAATGAAGAAATGAAAACTTATTATACTGAGATAATTTATATTATTGGAGAGAAATCAAATTTGTATTACTAATATGAATGTTAATTAGTTCTGCTGAAAATCTAAGCAAGGAAGAAAAATTCTTTAGACTATGTATGTCATATCTCTTTCTTTTAAAATCACCTAGTATGATTTCTTCATGAATGGAAAAAAAAATCTGATGGATTTAAAAATGGGTACAGAGAAGTAGACCTCCCACTCAAGTTGTGTAAATAAATACAAACTCCTGCTGGGCACAGGTGGCTCACATCTGATCTTAGCTGTTCAGGAGGTTGAGATCTGAGGATCGCAATTTAAAGACAGCCTCAGCAGGAAAGACTCTAAACCTCTTATTTCCAATTAACCACCAGAAAACTGGAAGTGGCACTGTGGCTAAAGGTGTAGAGAAATAGCCTTGAGCTAAGGAGCTCAGGGACAATGGCCAGGCTCAGAATCCAGGCACCACAAGTGACAAAAATAAATAAATAAATAAATATTAAAACCTGGTGCCGGTGGCTTACACCTATAATTCTAGCTACTCAGGAGCTGAGATCTGAGGATCTCAGTTCAAAGCCAGCCCAGGCAAGGAAAGTCTGTGAGACTAGAAGTGGCGCTGTGACTCAAACAGTAGAGTGCTCTCCTTGAGCTGAAGAGCACAGGGACAGCATCCAGGCCCAAAATTCAAGCCCTATGAAGGATTTAAAAAAAAAAAAATTAAAATAAATAAATAAATAAATTCAATTCTTTTTCTTTCATGCAATTGTTTCTAACATATTTATAAGATACCACATGAATTCTTTGTTGCTTTGTATGTCACTCCCCAACGGTATAACCCCTGCTTTCACTGTATCTGATGTCGGTATAATTTGTGGAGGGGAAGGGGAAAAACAAATCGTTTAAACAGGGATACAGGTGGGCCCATTGCAACAAGGAGATGCACAAGTTGTTATGTCGAAAAACGAACTTTACAACTTTGGTGGGGGTGAGGAGGATTAGGTGGTGGGAAGGGATGGGAAGGGGAAACAAAGGAGGAGGCTACAGTGCTTGATAAGAAATGTACTCGTTATCTTGCCCATGTAATTTTAATCCCTCTGTACGGTATTTTCTCAATATAAATAAATAAATAAATAAACAAAAAAACCCTTCTATTTTAGAGCATACAAGAAATGGAAGGAACAAACTATTATCAATATATTTTGGTACCATCAATTTTAGTCAATATTAAAATGCACAAATTCATTTGTTTCGTGATTGTGGGTCTTGAAATCTGGACCTGGGCAGTATCTCCAAGCTCGCTACCTTTCTACCACTTTGAGCCATAACATCACTTTCGGTTTTCCTTTGGTTAATTGGAGATAAGAATCTCATGATTTTTCCAGCCCGGGATAGTTTAGAGTTGTGACCCTTATATCTCAACCTCCTGAATAGCTAGGATTACAGATATGAGCCACCAGCACCCAGCTGCCTATATCTTTTGTTTTTGTAGTTCATAAAAATATCAACTTCTTACTTATTTACTCTCCACATTTATATAACACTGTAACTCTTGGAACTACAGTGTTTGACAAGACATGATTTCTTACCTACTGCAAAATTTTGTGTGTGGTGGTGGTGGTGATGAGGAGGATATACATTTTGTTGTATTATGTATTTAAATAATTAATTTAATTGATGTTGTGGAAACAAAGAGGCATGGGACATTTTCCTGGAAGAGAAGGACTCTAACATGGGGATAGAGGATGGGGAGCCACAGGCCATGACTCTGAGAAAGGCAAACTGATCAAATGATGATGCCCCTAGAATATCTAGTTAAGAAAAATAATCATATAAGCAATTCCACGCTACCTGTGGGCCTAAAGCAGTAGATGTGTCTTGATTTCTTTATTTTTTATGTCACAAAAGTAACTGGATTGAGTAGAGAAAAAAAATGAGTAATGAATACCATCAGAAAGCCATGGTATTTCTCACATTAAAGTGCAATGAGATAATCGACATCTGAATACAGAGTTGGAGAGCATCTCAATTCAGTGAAGAGTGAGAAGTGGAATGAGTTTAAATGGACTAAAGTGATCATTTGTTCATATCAGTATTGACACTAAGTTGCAATTGGTCTTAAAGGCAGATTTAGGAAGTAAAGCTAAGACAATGAATCATGTTTTCACCACAATTATGGAGAAGTGACTATAGATATTGAAATAAAGTCATTGGCACACGGACTAGTGGCTATGTTGTCCTGAGATAAGATCTCAACTTACTACACAGATTGGATTTATTTAATGTCAGAGGGATGTATACTATAACTAAGACAAAATATAAGGAGAGAGGAAAAACAAGATCTCAATCTTGATCTCTGTAATCAAACATCAGAATTTAAAATAACACTTCATATTTCAGAAATATGGAACAATAATGATTTACTGGAATTCTGGAGACAGTCATTAAATAGATTATCAGGCACCTGACCAAAATATATGAGAAAGTGGAATTAAGAAAAAGAGAGAGAAAACAATCTTTAAAAAATGTCTAAAAATCTACGAGCACAACTATGTTTATTGCAGCATTACTTACCATAGCTAAGATATGGAACCAACCCAGATGCCCCTCAGTAGATGAATGGATCAAGAAAATGTTATATATATACACAATGGAATTCTATGCCTCCATCAGAAAGAATGACATTGCCCCATTTGTTAGGAAATGGAAAGACTTGGAAAAAATTATATTAAGTGAAGCAAGCCAGGCCCAAAGAAACATAGGTCCCATGGTTTCTCATATTTGCAATAACTATTATATGTCTGAGACAAGCAGAAAAGGTCAGATAAGTTGATGTTAGGTGAAATGAACCCTAAGATAAGTATTCAAATGTTTTTTTTTTCTTTCATGTGATTGTTTCTAACATATTTATAAGATGATTTCTTTGTTGCTTTGCAGGTCCCTCCCCTACAGTATAATCCCTGCTTTCACTCTATTTGATGTCGGTATAATTTGTGGAGGGGAAGGGAAAAAAACAAATCCTTTAAATGGGGATACTGGTAGACCCATACAACAATGAGATGTACAAGTCGTTATGTCAAAAAACGAACTTTACAACTTTGGCAAGGGGTGGGGGGAGAGATGGGAAGGGATGGGTAGGGAAAACAAAGTAGGAGACAACAATGCTTGATAAGAAATGTACTCATTATCTTGCCCATGAAGTTGTAACCCCTCTATATGGTATTTTCACACACACACACAAAATGTCTCAATTTGAAGGACAGGCACAATTTCAGTCATCAGTTCAATGGAATGAAAGCAGTAAGGAAAAATTTTTAATTAAAAATGCTGCAACTGAAAAGATTCTAATAGTTTCTTTTCAAGAATTCTAGAGCAAAATAGGAATTAGCGAAGGTAAAATAATTGTCCTATGAAAAGCTACAGTGCCTCAAAATAAGTGATTACTTCCCTTGAGTTTCAGTTATATCTAATATCTATGATCGTCTGCAAACATAATTCCTTTTGTGCTGTGTTATTGGCATTAATTCTTTAGAAATCACTTGAGAGTTGTTCAGATATTATAAATATAGGTTCTATCCTTAGAGGAAATCATTGCTCTTGAACCAAACAATTATGATAATACTCAACATTAATATTCTTACATCTGTAAGAAAAATAAAAATGTTTCAGTGACGGTACACATACAGTTGATGACACAATGCTGTCATGAATTCATTGAAACAAACCATTGAAACAAATGTGCAGCCAATTCTTGATGCTTCTCATTAATATTTTGAAGATATAATGTTCTAAATATTTAGGATAAGTTTCTGTCACTCACTTATATTCTATGTGAGACATTCAAGCACCATTCTATATTTATAACAACATGTAAATACATATGTGGCATTATTCTCTAAAAATGAACAGTAAATGCTTTAATTTTTGGAAGAGGAATTAGCTAGAAAGCCAGAAAACAAGCTTATAAATATTCTATATTTCAGTTTAATTAGTGTCACTTCTATGTAGAAATATTCAGAACAAAAGTAATAAATCCAGCAATATTATATATAAAATATTATTTCTTGAAACAGCTGCTGTATGTATGTATGTATGTATTAATTTTTATCTTTTGCCAGTCCTGGGGCTTGAACTCAGGACCTGGGTGCTGTCCCTGAACTTCGTTTGCTTAAGGCTAGCCACAGTGACACTTTGAGCATTTTCTGTTTATGTGGTTTTGAGGAATTGAACCCAGGGCTTCATGCATGCTAGGCAAGAACTCTACCACTAAGTCACATTCCCAGCACTATTTCTTTTGTTTTTAATTTTCAGTAGTACAATTAATATTATTTTAGGTGTTGAATTCTAAATTTTTCTCCATAGGTAGTCCCATTAGAGATTTGTTTATATTTACTAATGTGGAACAATAGAACAGGAAAAAAAAGAAGACATACAATGAAAATAATAAAATATAAACACACACAGACGCCTTTAAATGTATGAGGGTTCTATAACAAATGACATGGGGAAAATAAACAAAGCAGTAGGAAAATAGACAGATGTAGGCTTAGTGGCGATATCCCTGACTACCTCATTGAAGAGGTGGAATTTTTCTGTAGTTTATGATCATGACAAGAAGCTAAGCATGGAAGACATATTTAGCCAGAATTACTAGCATTTAAGATACATGAAGGTTTGACAAAATCAAAAGCAGAAATATCAAAGGTTGGACATATTCGTAGACATATTGAGGTAGCAGCAAAGTACTTGGTCAGAAGCCTAAATTTTAATCTAGATTAAAAACAGTCATGTTTTGGGAAAGTAGGTTCTATAATATGTTTAAACAGCACAATTCCTTCAGGAAAGTTACAGTTCCTTAGCAGGGAAGGATTTATTACAAGGGTTTTTTGTTGTTGTTACTTTCTATCGTTAATGTAAAGAAGAGTTACAGTTACAATTCTGTTTGGAACAATGTCACCCCTTTTCTCACTGTCTCAGTTTTTCCCTCCTGTCTCAACCCACAAGTTGTATAGTTCATGTTCATCAAAGTGCCTAGTGAGTACAACTGCTTCATTGTTTTGTCCAACCATTTCTTTGACCCCAGTACTCTAACAAAGACATAAAACAAACAAGACCAAAAGAAAATAATTTTGATGTTCTAGGTTGTACAAATGAGAAGAGATAAAGTTGGTAAGGAGGTGAAATCTCAGATAGAAATATCTTGCAATGGTCTGGAGTGAACCGAAATTTTCTAGAATCCACAAGAGATTCCACAGACTGCCTAGAACTTGCAACTATCCTTAGTACCTTTACTAACCATTTACCACGACTCTGTACCTAACCTAAAATATTTTTGACTAAATAGATAAAAATTGTGCCCCATATAGTTAAACTTGCAAAGCTTTTGCTTTTTCTTGTTCTAAAGCCTGACTCTTATAACATCTGAAACATGCAAAATATATTTCCCCCTAGGCAATAATCTGTCTACCTAGTGTCAACACCAAGTATTTGGAAAATACCTTTATTTATAACTCTCTTTTGTTCTGTGGCTATAGATGTTCTGGTAACCTTATTCACAATGGAACATGCCACTCAGTGTCTCCTAAATCTGTGTTACTGGGCCCTGGGAACATATTTACTCAGAATAAACTATCTCATATTCCATTTGGAGCAAGAGCTGTGTTTTGCGTCACAGATGTTGAGACAGAAGGAATGGAAGAAGCAAGAAATATTCGACATATATTTATATTTAAGAAGATGATAAATCCTGGAGATAAATTCTTTGTGCTCAATGAGTTTGACCATTAAGAATGTTACTGCTCTCTCAGTTCTTATAAATCTCCCATATTAACTTATGTTGCAGTTGTGGTTGGTGGTGGTGTTTGCTTTTGTTTCTGTTTGTTCTTCTGGGAGCAGATAAAGAGGGACATGGAAAGGGAGCATGAAAGGGTGAAAAATGCAATCATCATGTTTGGTATAGAAAATGAACTATGTAACTGGTAGGTAGGGATGGGATAGGAAAACAATGGGAAAGGAAAGGAAAGGGTGTTATTGTCCAAATAAAGAAATATATTCATTACCTGATTTATTAAATGGTCTCTCCTCTGTATAACACCTTAATAATAACAATAAATTTATTAAGAGTGGAAGAAAATCAAATTCTTAGCTATTAAGTAATGTGACAATCTTCAACTACAATTGTTTTCGCTTATTTCTTCATTTTCCCTCTTCAAGAAAATGGGAACAGCCATCTTCCATCAACTATATTCTATTTATAAACTTAAAACTCTGTTAGTGTTTGTGCTGTCTATTTCACATGCAATCATCTGACTATTTAAAGCCAAAAGTATTGAAAGTGATTGACATCCACATGACCAAAAAATAACCTGACAATTATCTAGTGTGAAACACAAAAAATGAATATAAACTTATGAAAGCAATTAAATAAATAAAAGTACAGTAAACATTTTAAATGTTTTGAAAGGTGAATACAGTTATTATATAATTCATCAGTTGCCAAAAGAGGTGAGCTCAAGTGTTTGTCCAAGGAATATCCCCATCGGCCTCTTCCAGAAACTTTGCATAGAAACTCTGAAAAAGTCCTTGACTTTAAGGAGACTTTAACCCAATGGGTATTTTGACAAGAATATGCCAATACAAACCCTACAAAAAATATAGTATTACGGAACTTGAGATGACTCTAGAAGCATGGAGTCCTCTGTGTAAAAAGCATATATTGAAATGGTGTGTAAAAGTCTCATGGAAGAGTTGAGAGGAGTAGACTCATAAAAGACAAGAAGACATATGGAAGGTGATGGGGGGAAGAACAGACAGGAAAGCAGCAGCTACGGAAGGCTAGGGATTCAGAGCGAATTGGTAATAGGATTGAAAGCAGAAACATTGATCTCAGAATGAAATACATTTAAGGACGAATGTTACTCCTCAGCCTAAATACAGTCAATAGTATTATTCAGGTAGTTATGCTTATTTGATCCTCAAGTAACTTTGTGAGATAATTCTTCCAAAGACCTGAAAAATGGCCCCATAGCAGAAAAACAGATATCCAAAAAATTCCGACAGGTTTTATTCTTCCATTTTCATACATGCCAACATCTATTTTCATAGTAGGAAGTGAATTCTTTATATAATTCAAATTTTTCTATTAGTTATTTTATAATTATAACATATATTATATTTTGGTATGTATATTATAATCCTATTCATGAATAATAATCTTAATCAATATTGAATATGCAAAATGGGACACTAATTTGGGGTACAAATAATAATATATATTTAAATATCAAATATTTAAGCTCTGAAACAGACTCTTAAAATTTTAAAGTCTTATAAGAAATGAGAAGCAAGAATAGTTCAAATGTAAGAATTTTAGTTGATTATCTTAATTATAATTTTTGGCATGCTGTTTTGATTCTTAGTGTTCTCTGATATTCATCACAAGCTTTCTTCATTATAGTAAGTATTTCTCTGTGAAACAACAATGACCAGTGCTAGGTCCAAGGCATATACAACCAAAGTAAAATTATAAGCTCATGAAGACTAAATTTGTCTAGTTGTAAGTTATTAAATGTATATTTTTTATTTTTTTGTTTGTTTTTTGTGGGTTGTGGAACCTGAAATCAGGGCCTGGGCACTGTCCCTGACCTCTTCAGCTCAAGGCTAGCGCTCTACCACTTGAGCCATAGCACCACTTTTGCCTTTTTCTGTTTACGTGGTGCTGAGGAATCAAACCCAGGGCCTCATGCATGTAAGGCAAGCACTCTATACTGAGCACCTTCCAGCCCCTGTATATTGTTTTGTTGTAACAACTTAAGTATGACAACTAATGCCATTATTGTTGTCTAAAATTAGATGATTGTTGTTCTTATTAAAGGTAACAAGTTTAGGGATGTTGCTCAGTTGTAGAAATCTTGTCTAGAAAGGATGAGATTCTGGACTCAATGATCAGCAGTACTGCAGAAGAAAAAATATATATACCATGAAAATATAAGCAGATTATTTATTTTTTGTAGGTCATGGGGCTTGAACTCAGGGCCTGAGTGATGTCACTGAGCGTTTTTGCTCAATGCTAGAGCTCTATCACTTTTAGCCACAGTGTTACTTCTGGTTTTCTGGTGGTAAATTGGAGATAAGAGTCTCAAGGACTGTCCTGCTCAGGCTGCAGAGCTGATTTGAACTGGGATCCTCAGACTTTAGCCTTGTGAGTAGCTGGGATAACAGGCATGAGCCACCATGCCTGACAGACCTTTACTTTGTGATAGAAATTGGTAATGGCCAATCACATATATCATAATAAGCTATAAAGTTATCAGTTTTTTGTATTCTTATCAAGTGTTTGCCATGTTCAAACACTTCTTTGTATAAAAAAGAAAAGAAGGTTCACCTACATGGATACCTTTGTATTTTTGTGTTATCTTTATTTCCAACACTTTATATCTTTTCAAAACATTCCATATTGAACAATTAGCTATTGAGATATGCAATTCATTTGTAAGTTTTCTGATAATCCTTAGTGACCTTCAATTTCCAGCTTTGTCCCCCTCTCTATAACATCTTACAGAAATTTAGAGAAAGAATTAGTCCCTCATGAAACTCCTAAAGGAAATAATATTTAAATCCTTTCATGCATGACACTGCCAATCACTATACACAATTCCATTCATGCTCCATAATTAGTATTCTAAGATAGGGATTCTTACCTGTACCTTGTACATACAGGATCCTTAGAGAGGAAGGGTGTAGCCAAGAAGAGCTCCCAGAAGATTGCTACATGACAGAATGTGCGAATCAATTTTAATTAACTTGGCTCTTTTAAATCTGTCTGCTGCTTAGGAGCGATTGCTATCTACCTCAGACACTACGGCAAGAAAATGAACAGAAGCACTGTTGGAGAGTGATAGCACAGAGAGCCAATACCTGAGATAGGAGTGCCCTACCAGCCAAGTAAAACAGAACTTTGAAGGGAAAGCAAATGCAGAGCAGTGTAAAGGAATGCATTCCTTACAATACATAAAATTTTGTTTACAGGTGCTAAGGGATTTTTAGGAAATGT
Organism: Dipodomys spectabilis; assembly: GCF_019054845.1. Lineage (NCBI taxonomy): Eukaryota > Metazoa > Chordata > Mammalia > Rodentia > Heteromyidae > Dipodomys > Dipodomys spectabilis. The sequence goes on along the minus strand of NW_024871117.1, from coordinate 2,534,397 downwards.
CACGTAAGACTAGGTCTGTCACAAAGACCTCTGTATAGTCTTACATGGATACAGACATCTTTAAAACTTCCCCCAGGGGCTTTCTACAGTGATTTCCCACATGAATCACAAAGATGCACAAGTACATTGACCCTGATGGGATCTCCACGAATGAATAGAAGCCAGCTCCCATGTCAAATCCCAGTAATGCTCTTTGTCTCCAAACAGTATTACCTATAAGAAGACTAGAATTTAGCAACTTTTAAGTTGAAAACTTTCCCATACTTCCTCCTCCTCCTCCTCCGCCTTCTCCCCCTCCCCCTCCTCCTCCTCCCCTTCCTCCTCCTCCTCTTCCTCTTCCTCTTTTTCATTATCTTTAAGTAGTTGGATAAAGCAGTTGCCATTTACCAGAGCCATTTATGAATACAAATCAATGTCAGCCCTATCAATATATTCACCCATCCCCCCAACCCATTCGTTCACTTTTCTTAACTTTATAGAATACGTATTGAATACTTGACTGTGTCTCCCCAATCTTCTTTTTCATGTATCTACATTCTCCCCTTAATCCAACTACACCTCTTGTAAGTACCTTTCTCTGATGCTTATGTCCTTGGTATTTGGTTTTGCTTTTCTTAAGATGACTAACATTTATAATCATGAAATGGGACTGTATGATTGATGTATAAATGGTCATTAAATATACAAAATCATAGAGTATACTAGCCAGCTTGAGGATACTAGTGTTTTCAATTGTCACCAGTTATGTAAAAACCTATTGTTCTCTACTTTGTGCCAAATATTCATTTCCATCCTCATTTTCCTTAGACATTCTCTGAAGAGTTTACCCCTAAGAATTAGAGTAAGCATTACTTATTTTTAATATCCTTTAAGAAATCAACAAAAAATTATTTTAGGAATAAAATCTAGGGCAATTCACCACATGAAAGGTGAATAAAATTCACCAGAGATGTCAGAAGACTTCCTGAGGCCTCACTACCTGGAACTATAAGTAGAACTGCCTATCTATAGTTTGGATTTGCAGTTGTACGTGCATCTCACTAACCAGGCCATTTTGTAATCTTAGAAAATATATGCAGGATGCTTTCAACAAAGCCACAAAAATTAATTTCTTTCCTCCAAAGCTTTTTTTGCCTTCCTACATTTTCTTTCTTCCATCCCTTCTACATACACTTTGAGCTTTACACTTAAAAGTATATAGTTTTCTTTCCTTGATTTAAATACTTCCTGGAAAATATCAATTTTCTTGATTTGAGGCTAAAAAGTAGCAGAGTTAATCAGAATAATTTAGGAGCTGGACTGACAAAAATGTCTCTCTTCTTGAAGAATTTGAGCCAATCTAATCACTTGCCAGAAATAAAAGCATAGTCATCAACACTTGCTTAGCGGTCCAAAACTAGCATGTTGTATTCTCTGCCCAGTCCAGTCCTGTGAATATCACAGCTTCACTTGTAAGTGTGATCTTTCCCTTCTAATATGGTCTTAATACTGTCATAATTGTCTCATTCAGGATTATCCAGAGAAACAGATGCAATTTTATGTATATGTATATATATACATATATATATGTATATATATATTCTCAGAGTTTTATTTCATGAAAACAACACATGTAATTTTGGAGGCTGGCAAGTCCAAAATCTACAAGGTAAGTTTGTAAAAAGGAAACTCAGGGAAGATTTGATACTATATCAAGTCCAAAGGTTATCTACTAGCAGAATTCTCCTTAGTAAGAGATAAGTCAAACTTTTTCTTAGGGCTTTCAATTGATTAGATAAAGCCTTTGCACATGATTTAATGGAACCATGCTTTACCTAAAATTTTATTTATTTAAATGGTGATTTTATCTTAAAAATACCTATGGCATCAACCTTATGTGTATTACTGACTAGATATATACTGTGGTCTAAAGAAATGACATATTTAATTTACTTTTATGGCAATATTTTAAATGAGATATCCTTCTAAACAACATAAAAATTTAACATTGAGCTTAATTTGTCTTGTGTACAGCTTAATTTGTTCTTGAACAACATTCTTTTTTTTTCTTTTTTTTTTTTTTTTTTAGTCAGTCCTGGGTCTTGGACTCTGGGCTTGGCACTGCCCCTGAACTGTTCAGCTCAAGGCCAGCACTGAACTGCTTCAGCCACAGCACCACTTCCGGTTTTCTAGTGGTTTATTGGAGATAAGAGTCTCACTGACTTTCCTACCTGGGCTGACTTTGAACTGCGATCCTCAAATCTCAACCTCCTGACTAGCTAGGATTACAGGCATGAGCCAGTAGTACCTGGTTATTGAACAATATTCTTTTGTAGTAGGCTTTCCCAGAATTTCAGAGCTGAGACACTTTAACCAATTTCCTTACAGAGAAATCTCAAATACAATTTAATTTGTTGATTAAAAAAAGCATTTGCTTAGGAGCTATGATTCTAGAGAGAAGGGACTGTCTTCCGTTTATTAATTTTAATAATCTCCTTGCTTAAAACAATGCCTAACAAATTGCATGTATTCAATAAAGACTTAGAAGAAAAGGGTGAAGCAAAAAAAGTAAATTAAGTCAGATATTCTGGCTTATTTTTTATGATAGCATACCTAAACATATGCATTAGGCAACGTCTTGCATTTCCGTATCTTGCATTCAATATGCAAGGAATTTATAACTATTGGTAATCCTATTCATTTATGTGCATGTACAGGCCCATCACACACACCAAAAACATTCAGTGTTTTTCTCCTTGTGTAATAATTTGATTCATACAGGAAATTAAAATACAAAACTATCACTCATCCAAGTATCACTTGCCTTTGTGATATGGTTTTCATTCATATATCATTAAAAAACTCATTGCATTTTGTTATTCTTTAGGTATAATTGCTTTTTCTCATATTATTTAGCATTTCCTTTCATTCTCTAATGAATGGCATGTAAAAGATGCCAAGATTGTCACTAACTTGCATCCACAAGTCTCCATCTTTGAGAGCTCCAGGTGACAAAAACACGGACGGAATAGGAGAAAATTGACACCCAACTGTTCATGAAGATTGAAGAAGTGTTCTGCTCCCTGATTTATGATCTGGGATTTGTACTCATACTATTTCATATTTAAAAGATTTTTCACATATGTCACCTCTTCTAAATCTTCATAAAAGCTTGTTGAAAGCAAGTCATTTTTCTTATTTCAGTTAAGAACAGAAAGTGCCAAGAGAATGGATATCCTTACAAGGTGTTTTGAAGGGCATGAAACCTCAGGGTTGTATCCTTTAGGAATTTTTGTACTTACACATAAATGGTTACCTGTAATATTAAGAACAATGTAAATGTTTGTGTTATTGAATCAAACTTTCTGCAAAACATTTTAGAAGACACATTTTATATCTTTGCCTCTAGATATACCCTGCTCCAATCCAAGCATTAGAAAAACTGTAATTAAGGTCTATGGTATCGACATAGAAAGTAGCACTGTTCAGTCTACACTATTATAGATTTCTCATGTAGTTACCACTTTAGTACCTTTATACTTTGTACCTGATATTTGATAGAAATGCAAAATGACAGGAATTTTACTACTTGACCTGGTAGGGCTTATCAACGAACTCATCAGTTACAAGAATTCACTTATTATTTTTGTTTTTGCTGGTCGTGGGGCCTGAACTCTGGGCTTGAGCGTTGTCCCTCAGCTATTCAGCTCAAGTCTAGCACTCTACCACTTGAGCCACAGTGCCACTTCTGGCTTTTTCTGCTTATGTGGTGCTGAGGAACCAAACCCAGGGCCTCATGAGTGCAAGGCAAGCGCTTTAGCACTGAGCCACCTTCCCAGCTCCAAGAATTCACTTTTTTAAGGAAGCAATGTCTCTATTAGTTCACATGACATCTTCAAGGTGGCTCAACAGGCTTCAAAAATATTTGTCTTCTTGAAATTCTAATTTTAAGAAACATTTCTAAAAAATCAAAAGTTAGGTTTTGATCCTAAAGTTGTTCAAAGACAGACACTTGTATCTGATACAGAATGAGCTCTTAAAATGGTGTGTGTGTGTTTAATATATTTTTGTCTTTGTATTAAAAAACACAAACACATGGTACACTTTTAAAATGAATTATGTCCATAGACCTGTTGCGAAGTGATTTACTCTGTTATTTACCCACTTTAATGGGTGCAATTTGAACAATTTTTTTCATCGATTTGGTGAGGGATAGCTCTGGAGTTTTCCTTAAGGCTTGGTTCTTGCTAAACATACATTCTTCCATTTAAGCAACAATTCCAAGACTTCTTGTTGAGATTTAGGTATGGAAGCTCTCCTCCATTTTGCCTGTGTTTATTGATCCTCTTATCATTATCTCATCTGTAGCTCGTATTACTGGCATGTGCCACAATACCCTCTTTTTCTGTTTGCTTTTATCTTAAAATAGATCTCTAGTATTTTTGTACATGTCTGCTAGAATAATGATTTTCTTACCTCTATCACCCATATATTGCCAAATCTGGCAGTTAAATCCTATTTTTAGGACAGAATTTTGCAAACAGGGAAGAGAAGTCTATACAAGTATGGACTTAAATATTCATAATATAGACAAGTGGATAGACAGTTCAACCTTGTCAAACAGATCAAAGTAATAATTAAACTCAATTATGTATTTTTCTCAAGCCCACATTTTAGATCACGTGACAACTAAATGTGTGCATATGTATGATATATGTGGAAAAAGAGCAAACATTTTAAAATATATTACTACTTTCCAAAGATATTTAACTTATCACACAAATATGCTGTTCATTTGTTTTATACTTTAGACAATTATTACATAAGAAGGGATATTTGATATTTGGTTTCAGTATTGTTTAAAATAATATATTAGGATAGCATTGTGCATTAAAATAACTACAAAATCATTTATTTTGTATCAAAAATTCACAATCCAATGGAAATTCTTTCTAGGGGTCAACTTTTCTTGGGGTTAACTTTTGCAGCAAGAAAATATTTATAACCTACAAAACTGAGACTGGAAAATTTGATCCACAAAGTTCAATGATTAAGACTTAAAATTCAGATTGGTTGTTTGTGACATTGACTCAATCTATTTTTCCAGACTTCCTTTGCTCAGAAGATAAGAGTCTAAGTAATCATTTGGTGTTTGCTCCAGTAAATTTATGTAAATATATCTGCTTGATAAAGAGTTTATTCAACTCAGGGCACATATATTTTATTAGAAAGAAAGTTATCAGAGAAAAGTATTTGTTTTCTATCTCACACTTTAATTATCATGAATTTCCTGAAGATCATCCTATTTCAGCACACAAATTCTGAAATATTTTCTTGTGAACTTCTCTTGAGTCCAGTAAATTCCCCGTGTGTAAAGATCTCCCTTAAACAACTGGATTTCAGATACTGTTATGCAGCCATAAAGAAAGAAATTATGCCATTTGCAAGAAAAGGTGGTATATATACATAATGGAGTATTACTCATATACTAGAAAGAATGGTATTGTCCCATGTATATCTGTTTTGAGGAGGGAAGTGGGGGCAGAAAGGGGTAGATAAAGTGTGAACAAATGCAGCAGTGACACTCACTAGATACTATGGTGAAAATTAACTCTCCTTATACATATCTAGGGAAAGGATATAGTGAGAAAAATAATTGGAAAAAGTAATGTGAAGTGAGAAACAAGGATATATGCTTTCCTTTACATGTAGAAGCTAGATTTAGCTTACAAACTTATAAGTAAATACATTTGGTGGTATGTAAAGTGTATACAAATGATTAATAGAAATACGGTAAATTCAAGGGAGAACTGGGCAAAGTCAAAGTTCAACAAAATAAACACCAGCAAGTTGATATATTAAAGGGGTTGTGTGGGGTCCAGGGGGAAAAGATGAATGAAGAGAAGGGGATAATGCATTCATTATTTCAATGTCTCCTCCCAAATTAGGAAGAGTGGAGGCAGTAGTAGATAGGAGAAGAATTGATGAGAATGTACCATCCCTTATAAATTCATAAAAAATAATTAGACTAACAGAATTATTTTAAAGCATTAACTGTCAGTAGTTTATGTATGACAAATTTTGAGAACAACCTATCAAATATATCATATTTTATTATATGATTTGTAAAAACATTTTGTTCAGGAAGCCCCAAAGCTAAAATCAGTTTTTTCCTGACCTCTAAATTTTTACCTTCTGTAACCATCTTGAAAAGATACACATATAAGGAAAAGGAAATCTAGATTATTTTTCTAAATGACTGTGTATTGAAATAGAGAAATTTCTGGATTATAAATACTGAACCTAACTTATACTTAAAAGTATGATAAGTGTCACTAATTTCTACCCTATGGTACTTCAGATATTATGAAAAGCTTCCATCAGTATGTAAATTCTAAAGAGACGTTTACATTGTTAATAAACTTTGACTCAGCTAAAGCTCAGTTTCCTAAGTGGAAAATACCTGACAAGTATATTCATATAGGTTTTTACTCACTACAAGTATTTTATGATTGGGATATCAGTAAGACAGACAACATATATCTAACATGCTGTAACTAAAAGTCCATTTTTGTCATAGGATCTTTTGTATAATAAAGATACTCATAACTAAAAGGCCAAATGCATACATTATTTTCTAGGTAATGTGTATGAAACTGGAACTTTCTGGTCTTTGCAGGTCATTTAATTTACTACAGGTACTGTTTTATTATTTAATAGTCATTTTAACTTGATCCTCTCATTGGGGTCTCAATAACAATACCTCAGTTTTTGAACGGAAAGTATTTTTTTTGCCACTTTCTTTTTTTTACTAAATTTAAGGAAATGAGAGATTAACAAGAATGACACTGGCCTGTTTGTTAGGAAATGGAAAGATTTGGGAAAATTATATTAATTGAAGTAAGCCAGACCCAAAGAAACATAGGTCCCATGGTTTCCCTTATTTGCAATAACTAGTATATGTCTAAGACAAGCAGAAAAGGTCAGATAAGTTGATGTTAGGTGAAATTAACCACCAGATAGGGACTTAAGTGGTTTTTCTTTCTTGCTATTGTTTCTAAAATTATTTATAAGGTGATTTTTGTTGTTTTGTATGTCCCTCCCCCACGGTATAACCCCTGTTTTCACTGAATGTGATGTTGGCATAATTTGGGGAAGAGAAGGGAAAAACCAACTTCTTTAAATAGGGATACAGTGGACCCATTACAACAATGAAATGTACAAGATGCTATGTCAAAAAACAAACTTTACAACTTTGGCAGTAGGGGGGGGTTGGTAATGGGAGGGCAGGGATGGGAAGAGGAAACAAAGGAGGAGGCAACAATATTTGATAAGAAATGTACTCATTACCTTGCTCATGTAATTGTAACTCCTCTGTGCGGTATTTTCACAATACAAAAATTAATAAAAAAGAATATTAAGTCCATTGAGTGCTAAAACCGATTAAACCAACCCCAATGTATTATAATTGGGGTTTATATTGTTTTAATGGCAGGATATTTTATATTACATTAATCATTTGAATAAACAGGGCTGAGAGTCACTATGGTATGTTAAGACTGAATTTTAATGTACTTACCTGTTTTCTGCTTGGAGCCATGAACCAAAATTAATAACTCTTGTTATATGCAGCCACCTGCATTAAATAGCACTAAACAAAATTATATACATAATTACTTTAAAATATACTGTTTGGAGGCTGCAGAATGAGAAGTTACTATACTTACCAAAATATTATGGTTGCTTTATTACCAGGGCTTTATATACAAGTAATAATTCTTAAGTTATATCTTAAACCCTTTTTACTTTTAGTGATTTTTCTAAATGTTATGCCTCTGGTCTGGGCAAGCATGGACTTCAATCCTCTTCTTTGTGCTTCTTGTTCAACTGGGATGAAATGAATGAAATCTGTCCAGCTTTTGCTGATTAAGATGAGATGTTGTATCCTTAGTTAAATGATTTGTTTTTCCCCTTCTCCTCCACAAATTATACTGACATCAAATACAGTGAAAGCAGGGGTTATACTGTGGGGGAGGGACATACAAAGCAACAAAGAAATAATCTTATAAATTGCAACAATGAGATGTACAAGTCATGTTGAAAACGAACTTTACAACTTTGGTGTGTGGGGGGGAAGGATTGGGTAGGGGAGCAGGGGGAGGATGGGAAGGGATGGGAAAGGGAAACAAAGGAGGAGGCTACAATGCTTGATATGAAATGTACTTATTATCTTGCCTATGTAACTGTAACCCCTCTATACAGTATTTTCACAATAAAAAAAAAGATGAGATGTTCTGAAATTTTTGCCCAGACTCAACTTGAAACACCATGCTCCTGATCACTACCTTCTAGTGGGCAAGATTACAGGTAGAAGCCACTGTAATGGAGTCCATACTCTGTTCTTTACAGACATTTAAACTATAGTCTAGACTAAAAACAGGAAGATAACTTAGTAGGATGACTATACATTTTTTGATATTATTATCTGGTAATGTATTTATAAATTCATATGTAATTATAAATTAAGATCAAGGATATTTTAATAGCTATTAAATTGGTATTTCTAAAATATATTACAGAAAGAATGTATTCAATACACTTTCTACTCATTATAACTCAATCATATGTTGTGTTTCCCATAAACAATGTTTAGATAAACTCTTACCTTTTATAATTTCTATGAAGCACATGATAGGGAAGGACTGGCTGTGGTTTGATTCAAGAGAAAATGAAGTTAGATATCTTCATCATATGGAAACTAAGTATGTATTATAACATATTCCAAAATAAATAGAACTGAATTTGAATTGAGGTACTGCTTTCAAAAATTAAAAAATATGGAAATAACTCTAAACCACTTATAATATAAATGGGTTTCAGGTATAAAGTATAATATTTTCCCAAATGGTAGTGATTTTTTATTAATATAACTGTACAGTAGTACATACAGTTTTGTTAAATAAGAAAGAAAACCCCATGTGTCTTCATGAAATGAGATTTGGTGGTATGGTGGTGGATATGGTGGCTCATAGTATATGCCAGGGTTTTAATTCAGAGTCTTGATTTCCTAGGCAACTTCTACACCTCTTGAATCTTACAAAAAGCCCATTTATCTTTAGTTTTTTTTTTTTTTTTTGCTGTTGTTGTTTTTTACTTTGTTTTTCAAGTCGGTTCATGTGGAGACTAAACGGATCTAATGATCTGAATCTGTAATTTTACTACCCATGCCTTCCACCAAAGATGGAACTACCAACCTAACTAGCAGGGTAGGCTTGATGGAGATGAAGGCTCTGAGTTCCTAGCTGCCATGAAATGAATAGTTTTGTTTTTCACTACGTACTCCCACTGACATAGTGTTCGACTGATGGCATCAGGCCAAAAGACCATGGATGGAAATCTGTGCAAATGTGAGTCAAAGCCTATCTTTCCTCTATTAAAGTGTTTAGGTCATCATCACAGTGAGTTAAAGCCAATCTTTCCTCTATTAAAGTATTTAGGTTATCATCCCAGTGAGAGAAAACTACTTACAGAAAAGTTATAGTAAATCCAAAAATTTACAAAATTACATCAAATTAAGTTTCTCTATCTCCCTCTTCTTCATTCTCTCTCTCTCTCTCTTTCAATATGTGTGTGTGTGCATGTGTGTGTGTGTGTGTGTGTTTATTTCTCTGTGTTTGTCACCTATTGGTTCTCTTTTCCATATTTACAACTTGTTCTGTTAGTCTAGAGAAGTAGGCCATTCAGAAATGTAATTAATTAATTATTTTAACACTTCGAATAAACAGAGAAAATTATGCTTATATTACATGAACAATTTACTCCAGGAAATTATTCTCATAACATATAATTTCAAGAATAAGAAATAGGACTGTTGGAATGATAGTATGTGTACAGAAATGATGTAAGTCATGGTATGGTTGTAGTACTACCTTAGATAAAACAATTAGAGAAAATCGATTTGCATAAGTAATATTTTGTAGAAGACCTGAAATAAAGAATACAAGTAGCTCTTAGAAGATTTGAGATCTCTGTACAAGCAGATACCATGTCTACGTTAGAAGGCCCTGATTCATGTTCTTTCAAAGAATGAGAAAGGGCACTCTGGAGTGACAAGAAGAAATTATGTGAAGACAGAAACTATAACTTCAGCGAGCAATGTAGCATGGGGAGTTATTCATTATATATTCCATTAAGTTGGTAGGGTAGCGGCTCTTGGCAACAATGAACAAAAAAGGTTAAGTTAGATGTCAGCTCTTGTTCCACTCTGCTGGGAAAGGAGCCAGATCAGGGGAGTTGAAAATGTCCTCTTTCTGAAAGATTACACAGAGGTACAAGATAACCTGTGAGGAGGGCCTGCACATGGACTCGATCTTCAGAACAAACAAAGGGAGAATTTTTATTGAGACAGTAAAGTTGGCTAATAGTTATATCTTACAAATTCTAGGATTTTGATGAACAAGATTCATGTATTTCCTTGAAAGTTTGACTTTAAGTTTATTTCAAAGAGAAAGAGAAAACATGTAATTTTCTTTTCATTCAGTTAAAAATCATCATATTTTTTTCCCAGCAAGATAAAAGAAATGATTTTCTGGGTGATTTGGCTGTACGAGTTGAGCAAGAATTATAAACTTAAACTTGTTCATTGCATTATAGAAATTATGGATTAAATTATACCTCGAGGAAATAAGATTTGTGTCATTTCTGAAATCAATATGTCACTGGCACAAAATTGCAACCTATATCAATTCTTAGGGGTCAAGGTGGTTCACAATGATACTCTTGAAAATCCTATTATGCAAATGGACAAAAGAATCTACCATGCCATTGAATTAATTTGAAAGTTTTTTGTTAGCTAACATATGTCTAACATTCATAATAATTTTGATTTAATATAGAAAATTAGAATAATGTAATATAGAATTAGTTTTAGACTATGAACAATATAATTTTGTAACAAGAAGCTGGTTAATGTAAATATTGGAATAAATAGAATTTTTCCATTTTTATTAATTAATAGGTATTTTTAAAATTGATTTGTGAGGCCTGTGTTGAAGGTTGCAAGAACTTAAAAGGTTAACTAGGATGTAAGTAGGATATTTTAAACATGTACTAAGCATGATGCACTAGATTAAGTGATCTAATTATCCACAATTATTACTTTGCATATTTATAATGAGACTGGCTAAGTTAATGGACATTCAGCAAGTGCCTATTAGAACTGGAGGGTTGTAGAAATTTTAGAATAGCTTCAAATAAATAATTAAAACTATAAATGGAGTTCACAATTGATGAAAAAAGCAAATATGTGTTCCTGGATTCAATCCTTACTTCTGCAATTAATTAATGAATTGGCTAATACAAACAAAACCTAGCAAATAAATAAATAATAAACCACTAGAAAACCAGAAGTGGCGCCATGGCTCAAGTCATAGAGCACTTGCCTTGAGTTGAAGAGCACAGTGACAGCGTCTAAGCTCAGAATTCAAGCCTCACCACTGACCAAAAAAAACAAAAAAAAACAAAAAATAAAACAAAAAAAACCAGAGAGATATGGTGTATTAACTGAATATAATTTTATTTAAAATTATTTGAATCATTCTATTAATTTCCTAATGGTTTATAAGTAAAACTATTCTCATGATTTTTGACTCTGTGTGTGCTGTGTGTTTGTGTATTCTGTGAAATGACTATTTATTTATTTCTGTATTTATTATACTTTCTTTCCCTAGTAGTAGTAGATCATGGATAAAAGGCATTTTGTGTTGTTGATTTCAATGAAAGTCTTTAGTGGAAGAAAACCATTATTTCTATTTGGGTTTCAGAGGTTTTTATTTCAATCAGTCACTTGTTCTTTGTTTTGTTGATTTTGCCATGAGGACGTTGAATTCACCACTCTAACGTGCTAAAGGCCTGCATCTATGTTTCCATTCAGTTATATGCCAGTTGTTTCTGTTGGCCATGATGATTAATCGAGCTTAGGCCTTGCTGCCTCCTGGGCTTGCTACTATCTCAACACTCTCATTAATCAACATGCAGTAAAAGTCACTGCAAACGTTCAAAAATGGATACCTCATCCATGGGGAACTGTCTTTCCCGTATTAGAAGAAAGAATTCACACTGTTGAAAGCAGACATCTCTCAAAAATAAGTGTAGAAAGAAACAATTTTCCATAGTTCTCTTCCTATCTGAGTCTTTCCACCACAACCCTGTATAACAACTCTGTACAGGAACCTCAACATGTACCCTTCAACAAATTACCAAATTATGAGAGCTAGAAGAAATTAAAATCAGACTAAGTTATATAAACATACTTATTTTTAACAACAGATAGAGGAAAGGTATTATCATGTGACAGAGTTTTCACCTTTATATCTCCTTAGATTTTTTTTTTAATCAAGAAGATGAATTACTCTAATCAGTTCACAGCATCCATCAATTTTTACTCCTAAATCAATTTCGAGGACCAAAAGTTTTGTAATTGTTATTCAGAAAACTTGCATTTCAATCTTTTCTTTTTTGTGTGAATTGAAGCAAATTGCTTACAATCTCTCTCTACCCCAAAATTGCTTGGAATGTGTACTCAAATTTCTTCTTGTATTTCCTTTTTTTCTTATTTGTTCATATGACTTTGCAATTAGTAGTGGTCATAGAACCAATTTGTGTGTGCATGTGTGTGTGTGTGGATGTGTGTGTCTGTATAGAGCCAATAAATATTAAAAGGTATATATCTACAAAATGAAACAAGAATCTAGTTCACAATTTTTTTTATTGTGAAAATACCATACAAAGGGATTACAATTACATGGGCAAGGTAATGAGTACGTTTCTTATCAAGCATTGTTGCCTCCTCTTTTGTTTCCCTTTCCCATTCCTTCGCATCTCCCCCCATTCACCCCACCCCTCTCCCTCCTTCCACAATTTTTTATTAAAATAATATAAAATTTTTTCTTTGATGTTTTAAAAATATCCTGTATGTGATTTTCAAGTTCTTTTTATAGGATTTCAGTAACTTCTGTTATCTCTAATATTGAAGGAAGTTTATGAAAGTAAATTATTCTCTTCCTTGGGACCTAAATGTTGATGTTCTTCTTGCCGTAGCACTTTCATATTTATCAAAGAACTCAGTTAAGAAATACTGAGCAAAATTCAAAAACAGCTGTCTCTAACTATTTATATTTAAATTAATGTCAACTATTTGGGAGACTCTATTTCCACTATAAACAAGGAATAGTTCACAAGGGAGATTTCTCATTTTGACAAGGACATAAACAGAAATTTAAGTCATGGGTACCAAATTACGTGAGCAAAATATATTTAATTGTGCTTTTAAAAAAATGTTTGTCAGCAGGCAACTTCAGCAGAGTAAAATAGTTTAAACCACTAGGTATTGGTAGTTCATGGCTGTAATTCTAACTACTGAGGAGGCTGACATAGGAGGACTGTGTTTCAAAACCAGCCTGGGCAGTAAAGACAAGGAGATCTTTATCCCCAGTTTAACCAGTGCAACTTGGTAGTGGAGATGTGGCTCAAGTACTAGCATGCTAGGATTGAGAAAAAGGCGCAATGACACTGGCTAGGCCTTGAATTCACACTTCAAGAGTTTCACAAACAACATCAATAACAATAGCACAAAAATCAAAAAACCTTAAAACATTCTGATCATGAATCAAGATATACTGTAGTCATAAACTGACAAGTTGAACTGAAAGTCCTTTGTACAACTATTTAAAGACAATAAAAAATAACAAAATAAAATGAAACAAGCCTTAAACCTGGAAGACTGGTACATACATGCCTGTAATCTCAGCACTCTGGAGGTAAGGACATAATAATTGTAGTATATATTAAAAAAAAAATCTCCTGCCTCAAAAGAAACAGTAACTAAACAGTAATTCTGAAATTGGGGGTAATTAATCCTGTAATTGAAATTATAAATCAGTTTCTATCTTTATAATCTCCAGTGCTTCACACAGAAATGTTTTTTCCTAATACATGTCACGTAGTTCATTCATTATAAATAATGAGCTCAACATCTACTTTCTCTATAACAAAGTGAAAACCTCTTATAGACAATAACTTGCTTTAGTCTTTATGAATTAAGTATATGAGCTATGAATTGATATTAATGACTATAGGGCCTTTAGATTTATTATCTATGGAGAAATATCTGTTTTTATAAATAAAACTGGTATATTTTTCACGTAAATCATAAATTTAATAACAACAAAAAGAACTCAACTGTCAGATTAAACACAGTTGCTCTCAGACAGGGGACTTGGAAGGGGAAGAAAACTAACATTCTATATTCTTTCTTCCTCCTTTCCCCTCCCTGGAAAAATGCACACTGAGGAAATGAATGACTATTTAGCTAAACTGTTTATCGTCAGGATCTAATTACTTATACTTCTGTAACTGTTACATTAAAAAATATATTTTAATGCATTTTAAGTATAAAGTCCACATTCCAATTTTATATGATTTTTTATAAAACACTGAACTCAAAAATAAATTTTGCTTTATCTAAGCAGATCTTTGCAGTTATGACTGTCAAGAATCTTGGTCAGATTCAATCTCATTAATCATTCCAGTGATTAAGTATTTTTCCTTGGCTTGTTCTCCAAACAAGTTTTCAGTTCCAGCCACAGGAATTGAAACAGAAAAGTGCCTAGGGCACTAGGTAAGTGCAATTTACAAGATGAAGCTATTCCAGAGAACCTTTTCTTCCTCTAGCAGGTCCATTTCTCTCCTTTAGGTTTGCAGTTACTAAGCTAATACTCCCCGAATTTCCTACCACCGATGGACTCCTCATTTCTTATTTCTTACCTTGTACTGGCCTATTTTCTTCCATTTTTAGAAGTGAAAATGTCTGTTAGCTGTTAGTCTCAGCGGTAATGGGCAACTTTTCCTTTCGAAATAAGTGGCTGCGATCAGCTCTAATAGACTCTGTACTCTTTAGTCCAGAGTAATTGAACCTATTAATTTCCCCTGCTTGCGTCTTAGGCCAGCATGCACTTCCAGGGGAAGATGGAGAAAGAAGGGAGCCAAGCTTCTAGAAAGAGCCTTGAATATCAGACAAGGGCCTGGCAGAAATAAGAAAGATTTTTTTTCTTTGAAAGCTAATGGTTTTCTGTTGCTTTCCATAGGCTATGCTTTTAAAATGTCTATTTATCTGTACCTTGCTGTTCTTATACATAAAAATGTTTGCAACTGACAACTGAGATTTGAATGCTATTTCATGGTTTCTTTTTCTGAATTAAAAATGTAAGGCTTTCATCTGTTTATGACCTACTGCTAATCACATAAGTCATCAGGAAATCAATTAGAGGATTTGATGGATTAGCATGAGTCAATCAAGGAACAGAGAGCAAGTTCAGTCATTACAATGAAACAAACAAGCAGGTCTATTACACAGCTCAAATAGTAAATTCAAACTACTTCTATGTGTGGCTTCCAACAGCCTTAAATAGGAATAACCTAGGTTTTTTCATTTGTTAAGTTTGAAGTAAAATTATATTGCTATGGATCTGGATGGCATCTTCTTATGTGTTAACAATGTATGAATAAAACTTCATTAGTTTGTAATACAATCTAAAAGCAAATGTTGGTATTTTCAATGCCATACCAAAATGACTAGCTTTCCTTTTAAGCATAGAAGTTTAAAATCTGATCCACATTATCAGCTTTTGTAATGTATACATAAATGCACATCTGTCACTTTAAATGTTATAGTAGAAATTACATTTATAATGTACCATAGAAAAGTTCCATTCTGTTCCTCAGGATATGTGACATTATCTCAGCGAATATAATCTGCGTCAAGGTAGAGCTGTGAGTAAGTAGAGATGAACACACCTTAGTTCCGCTCAGCTCAGGCAGGACTCACTTCCATGACTCACTGCTGTTTATTAACCCAAGGAGAACACTGCAGTTGGGATAGCTTTTTCTAATACCAGATGATTCACAGGAAATGGGTTTGCTCAGGTAACTGAGTTACAAATCCTAACACTAATAAAAGCCTCCTTTATGCTCAGAGAACTGCCAAATGACAACTCCCTTGGATTTAAGTCAGATGATTTCATTTCAGAGATTATTTCAGGGAACATAAAGTGCAGTGTGAGAGTGGAATATTTTAGTATTACTCTTATTATCAGTTTCAATTTTATAAATTCATGTAAATGTAGCCAATGTGCTCAAAGAAATTATAGATAGATAGATAGATAGATAGATATATCTATAGATAGATAGATAGATAGATAGATAGATAGATAGATAGATAGATAGATAAATAGATAGATAGATAGATAGAGTGAAAGAATCATTTGTGTAACTAACGCTGGTCCAAATGCAAAACATGAACAATACACAGAATTAGGAAATAATGTGAAGAAATTAATTCCTTAGAAGCATACTTAACAATGCGATCTCAAAGTCTCGGGATAAAGCAAGTCATGTTCTCACACAGAGACCTAAATCACCTCATTAATGCCCAATACTAAATTCCTGACTGTCCCTAAGAACAGGGCATGTTGTCTATTGATAAGTTACTCTAAAATTTCCTAACTAGGAATATGAATTTAAATGTCACTTACATGGTAGTACAAATGTCTATCTCTTTTAAATACAGACAAACACTAGCTGGTCTTCTTATTACAGAAGAATAAATTAGACCCCCTTCTCCCATCTTATTAAAACACCTAGTCAATATAGATTAAAGACTAATATATAATACCCCAATGTTTGGAAATACTACAACAAAGCATAAGGTTTTAACAGGACAGTGGTGTCTTTGGATAAAATCTGAAATGCTCATAATACAAAATTAAGTAAGATTATGTCAAAGAGAGGAGCTTCTGAGTACCCACGGGAATAATTAATCGAATTGAATCTTGTGTGTAAAATAGGAGAAAATATTTACAAGCAATTGTACAAGAAATTATACTTGAATATGCAAAAAACTCAAAGAACTCAGGAATAAAATAATAATGATAAATAATTAAATCATTAAAAGAAACAAGCAATGGCCTTAGTAAACACATCCCAAAATATACAATACTTGACACATATATGGAAAAACAGTCCATATCACTAATTGTGAGAGCAATCAAAACTAAACTTAGATTCTACTTACATTTTTCCCTAGATGGTATTTTTTCAAACTTCCTACCCATAAAACAAGCAGATATACAACTAAGATTGCATTACCATTTGATGTTTTTTCTAAGGTCCAAAATGTTTCATGGTAGGAGAGATAGGTTCTGTTCTGATTCCAAAACTTAAATCTATTTCTCTCATATTTTCCTGTTTCTTAGTTTGCATTTTTGTACTTTTTTTCTTCTTTGTTGGAAAAAAAAATCTCACTTGGATAGCGGAGTCTCTCTGTTGCACACAAACAAATCTGATTAAGTTGGTTATAATCATGTGTTATTTTTTTTCCTAAATATTCCTCAAATCCTCACTACAAATGCTCCAGAGAAAAATGCCATCACTATTTATTTGATTAAAAAATTCACAAGTCTACGATTGTATTCTAATAGATTGGCATAGTCTAGCTCCATGTAAAATATAGATCCCCCATTTCGATACATTCCAGTGTAGAAAGTGCTTTGAATATTTATTGCTTTTTTCTGTGACCAACCCAAAGATTGCGCTTCTCTCCTTTTTGCTCAGATCCCCATTTCTTGCACACACATATTCACATGTACACACACATGCTCACGTGGGCACACCTAGAAATGTTTTTGATGGTGATACATTTTTGCAGATTTAGAGTTGTTTCATTCTTCATTTGTGAAATGCTAAACTCAAGATCAAATAATGTAGCACCACTTACCATAACTTTTATTTGTATATATTGTGTTTAAGATGATTATGAGAAATTGTACACATTCTGGATTCTCACCTGCAACATTGGTAGGTGAATCTGTGAAATCTGCTATTTTCTACTGTTTCTGGTTATGCAAACGCATTCTGAGATTCTGTACTGAGAGATCTTTTGAGAAAACATTATTAACAAATTGTCATTACTCGTTTTCTCTTAATCCCTATGTTTCATGATCAGAAGAACACATTTGGTGACCATAGGACTTTAGATTGATATAAGAATAGATCCAATACCATGCAAGATAGACATTAATATTGCAAAGGTTATTCAAATAAAAAATAATTTTAGACATAAAAGTTGTCTCATTTGTTCATACATTTTGAAGAAAAGTAAAGAATATTTGAGAATCCTTTCATTTTCCATGTTTTATGTTTTGCCTTTATCAGTTGCCTTTCATAGTCCAGGAGTTATGAATAATTTATCTAGCAGCTATATTAACCACTCTGCTGTTTTAATGCACAGAATTGGCAAACTTCTTATATAAACACCCAGATAGTATTGGCTTTGTGGCCCATGAAATCTCTTTTGCAACTCCTCAACTCTGTGGTTGTAGCATGAGAACAGCCACTGACAATATATAGAAAAATGGGCAAGTTTGTATTTCATTAAAAGTTTATGTAGAAATGATGTCAGTTGCCTAAACTTAGTCCACAAGTCACAGTTTTCCAATCGTTACTCAGACAGGAGACTGAACCTGATAACCTTGTCAATTTTAACAGTCATTAGGCAGATACGGTAATGTCTACTGCCTAATCTCAAAGAGTAGGGTGCCAGGGGAAAGATCGGGATGATTAAAATCATGGAACCTAACACAGGCACTTAGGAAGTTCTTAATAATACTCTGCAGAAGTTTAGAAGAAGTAATTCAAGAAACTGTTCAGAAATGACACATGTATTTGTCTAAAAGAAGACAATAATTGAAGGTCTTTTTTCAGGCTTCATATAAAGAGAAAACCTGCTTTTTACATGTATTTCTGAGCTGGGAATGTAGCTTAATGGTAGAGTGCTTGCCGTGCATACATGAAGCTCTTAGTTCGATTCCTCAGTTCACATAAATAGAAAAGGCCAGAAGTGGTGCTTTGGCTCAAGTGGTACAGTGCTAGCCTTGAGCAAAAAGAAACTCAGGGACAGTGCCCAGGTCCTGAGTTCAGTCCCTAGGACTTGCAAAAATTAAAAAAAATGTGTGTGTGTGTGTGTGTGTGTGTGTGTGTGTGTGTCTTTATTAGCTATGACTTAAACAATGTGCTTGGAAGAGGGGAAGTAGATGAGGAAAGGAAAGAATAGAGAAGGAAAGAGGTGAAATAAAAGTGTATTATGATTTTAGTAACTAGTGTGAAGTGAATACATACTGTATTCTATTCCAAGTATTAGTTATGAATGTATAATAATAAGTGTATGTATATTATATATAAAAACAATGTTATTTATATAAATATAAATTATATATATCATGTAATTAAAGTGATTATTTAAAAATTGATATGTGCACGATCAAACCACTTAGTAAGATAAATGAAAGTTAAAAAGTTCACAGCAAAGTCAAGTGCTTGTGGCTCACACCTGTAATCCTACCTACTCAGGGTTCAAAGTCAGTCTAGGCAAGAAAGTCCTTGAGACTATCCTCCAATAAACTACTCAGAAAAATCTGGAGGCGATGTTTTGGCTCAAGTAGTAGAACATCAGCCTTGGGCAAAAGAAGCTGAGGGAAAGTGCCCAGACCCTGAGGTCAAGCCTGAAGAAGCAACACATTTATTAAAAGAAAAAAGAAAATGTTCACAACAGAAGAGCAAAACAAGCTCTTTTTGGATTGTATATCAGTGGACGGAGGCAGAGTGAATGGAGAGGGTGAATAAAGGAGAATGTATCTCCAATACTTTCTATGACTACGTATGTGTATGTGTGTATGTGTGTGTACGTATATATGACTGAGATAAAGGTAAACAAAAAACGTTACAAGTAAAATATGGAAAAAGGATAAATGAAGTAACAAATGAGAATGAAGGAGAAAAAATAAAGCTCCAAATTTTAGAAAAAATAAACAAAATTTTATATATTGGGTATGTGAATATATTTCATAACTTATGTTAATATATTCCTATTTTAATTTTACATATTATTTAAATGTTTCATAATTAGTGGTAGAATAAAGAACATTCATTTCTAATACAGTGTGCAGCATTGATGTGCACAGCCCTGCAATATGAAGCTTGTTAACACAAATTAATAGTATTCAGGGTTTTAACATACATAAGTAATAGGTAATAAAATTTACAAGCATATAAATGTTAACATGCATATTCCTTTTTTTGTTGAAAGACACAAATTTATAGATGTTTTGCTAAGTTCTGTAGAGTTCCAGAAGAAAAAAACTTATTATATTTAACATATTTCTCATAAAAAATGTCTCAGAAGTATTAATTTCATGCTTGACATAACTTTTCATAGGCTTTGTGATTTTTATGTCTCTGATTTACAACAAGCTAGTTTTGTTGGATGATAAACTCTCAAATTGCAGAAATTTTAAAACTGAAAGGATATTTCTTTTTTAAATGTAGAGAGAAAGTGTAGTTGCTTCAATATAAAAAATGATCCATGAAGTGAGTTCATTTTACCAAATGGCAATACAACTGCAATAATTCTACTCATATATGTGTTAGAATAAAACAGAAATTAAATATTAAATATCTTTTTTTCTTATTTTACTTTTTGTCTCTACTAACAGTAGCTTATGTGAGATGAAATAAAATTCTTTTAGAAAATTTTTTTTATTTGTGGAAGGAAAAGGGAATCACAGAAACAACAGGACAAAGGGTGAACTAATGGAACATTGATAATTGACACTATGCTGGAAATGAACTTTACAACTTGGGAGGGAGTAGGAAGTAATAAGCAGGAGAAAATGAGGGAAGGAGTAACAGAGTTTAAAAATAAATGAACTCATTGCCTTACTTATGGAACCGCAATCCCCCTGCTCATCACCTTTTCAACAAAGATTTTTAAAAAAGAAAACATTTTTTGTCTCTTTATGTTTTTTAAGAACCCTACCTGATGTAGAAGCAGGCTATTGCCTATGTCAAAATGAAAGAACAGCTGTTGTAAAACTAACATTGGCTTTCTGTTATATTTTTTTTTACATTTGAAAAAGAGAAGCAGAAGTATCTAAATGATTATTAATACTAAGTCTTCTATAAAATAATTGGTCAATTCATTGCAAATAATAAATAAATGTTTTCTGTTGAGAGGGTGACATTTAAGTTGCGCTAGACTTTTCATTAAAAGGATACTTCAAAGAACAAAGAAAAAACACCTCTCACTTAAAATGGTTTAATGGGACCAATTAACAAAAGGAACAAGCCTATGTGCTGGCTGAAGATGAATTAGATTATTCTTACCAACGGAGAAAGAAGCCAACACAGATTAATAGCTTTTACACTTCTCCAAATATATTCTATTTGCCTTCCCATAAGTATAGATTAAGGCACTTTGAAAGATTTTTGCTAATGAAAATCAGTTCTCACAAGTTACAATGACAACTTGGCAGCCTGAATCTGGCATCGTGATCCAAGTAATTGTCATCCAAACATATTTTGTATAAGGACCATAATTCTCACTCTCCTGTGACTTAGTAAAGCATGACACTAAAAATAGGGGGAAACCTATGACTAGGACAGATAAACCCATTCCTGAGAATTTCAATTTACCAGTGTCCTTTAACTTAAACTGATGTGTCTTTAAAGAAAATCTGTCCTTTGGTCCTATAATGGAAACATGAGGAATTAAATGGATTTCTCTTCTGTTTGACAAGCTTTCAAATATTTGAAGGTATCTTGAAGAAAAGTTGCATAGATATTAATTTATGTTTTATCTGCACTGTATCTGTGCACAGTTTTACCCCAATCCTGTTTCAAAATATTGGTGAAACTTAATTTTTTAATAGAGATGTTTGAAGACCAAACTAAATTTGTCTAGATAAATATTTTATTTGTAAACACCAACATTAATTTTGACCAAACTAAATTTGTCTAGATAAATATTTTATTTGTAAACACCAACATTAATTTTGCACGTAAATGTCAATACCATGTCTCATTGGAGTCCAGAATTTGAGGGTCAAAGTTATCTCAGGGCCAGTATGTGCTGCATAGCTCAGGTAGTGGTCACTTTCTTTAGGTATCACAGACATCTCAATAGGCTAATTATGGCAACTATGGTTGACTAGGTTTAAGGATCACCTCCCATTTCAATTGCCTTCATAGAAAATAGTCCCAGGATACTTTCTGACCCAGTGGAGGAGGGATCCTCTTTTGTACCTAAGAAAAATGTTTATCCAATTGGATAGTATCCACATCCCTGAATTATTCAAAGAACATGGAGAAAGTGTGTGTTAATGTCACAAACTGAATTCAGCAACAATATATGTGAATTTTGTGGCAATGATATTGTCCTTTTATAGTTTCTATTTAAAGATGAAAAATCTCATTTGATTTTCTTCCATGTCTTAAAGCTTTCCAAAGATAGTAAGATAATATGAGTGAAGATTTGGTTCCAGAAGGAAATTAATTCTGTGAATATAGTAGAGGAACACCATCTTTACTCAAGTCAGTATTCTCAAGTGTATTACAGAATGACTCTCTTAGACACTATTTGGGATACAACTATGAGACACCTACCACAATGCAACAGATGAATAGCCATGCTGCCTGATTGTACAACCTATTTTTAAGACTTTACAATAGAGAAAGACTGACACAGGCTTCTACAGTCTGGGACTGTCATCACATCTACAACCGAGGAACATCTACCACTGATATGTCAGAGGTAATTGAGGATGATACTTTCATTTTAGTCAGGTAAACAACAATGTTCTTAGGTAAGCACATGTCTGAAAGGAGATTGTCAGGAACCAAGGCTGTCCTATAGGTGGTTTGAGGTCAAATGTAGTAGCAAAAGGCAAAGCTCTCTTTTGACGAAAATCTGGTTTACTTTGACATACATTTACTTTGGCAAAATACATGGTCAGGAAAGAGAAATGCAGTTTTCCTTGTAAGATTTTGCTTGTTTTAACCTCAGGAGTTAATAAGCTTCAGGTTTTGGTGAATGCTGGTTTATGAACGTGGTGCAGATGAATGAGTTCTCAGAGAAATGACTATTTTTGCTTTGCTGGTAAAATCTGGTCTCTGACTTAGTATGTAGTTAGGAGCTAGATGCTAGGTCATCAGTAACTTTTTCCCAGAGATCTCTTAGTAGACATTCATAGCCAAATAAATTTCATTATCATAACCTTTCAAACAAGATTAATTTTTAGATACAAACAATATGTAAAGCTGTTAGGAACTGTTAGCTATGTAATAGCTTTTAATAATTTCTGTCACTTCTTGGGTTATTATTTCTGAATTTCAGTTTTATCAAGTACAGAACTGATAAGTAGCTAGCTATTCTATTCCCATTCTGGTTATATTTTCATTTGTGAAACATGAAGTCCCAAGGTGCCTGTCAGAACTACCTGACACAATTGACTCATTGTGTGAGCTCACTGTCTGAACTCACTCACAATCTCTTTTACACATCACTCTCTCTTTGTGTGGAATAGGTGAATTTGTTCTAAGAACACTACACCCATGGATGAAATTATCACAATAAACTTCCTCACATACTAATATGTGCTACTCCAAAAAGATTACGACAGATAAAACATAGATATGTTGATGTGGAAAGATGAATGGAAAGAAAAGTAGGAAAGAAGGAAGGAAGGAAGGAAGGAAGGAAGGAAGGAAGGAAGAAAGGAAGGGTGAGATGGAGGGAGGGAGAGAAAGAAGGAGGGAGGGAGGAAAGGAGGGAGGGAGAGATGGAAAGGGAAAGAAGGAAGGAAGGAAGGAAGGAAGGAAGGAAGGAAGGAAGGAAGGAAGAGATGGACACTAGTTGGTTTTGGTGTATATTGAATAGATTCAGGGCTTGCCTAGTATTTTAAAGCAACAGGGTTCAATCTCAAACACCATACACACACACACCCCCCCCCACACACATGCAGAGAAAACAAAAACATAAACAGAAATATAAAAACAGCTTATTTAAGAGTCAGTTTTAACATCTGTATGATAGTTTAAAACTGTGTGTCTTTATTCTTTCATACATTAGATGGGGGTTACAACAGTATGGCTCAAAAATTTGCTTTTGCAGAATAGCATAATACATTCTCTGTACAGTCTTAAACACATTGTTATTTTTGTTGAAGAGTGAACATTTTCTCACCAGCTTTGTTATATTCAGGAAGCCTGAGGCAAACCTATGACAAAAGAAAATACGTTTTTCCACCTCCTACGCCTTCCTATTCTTGTTCAACATAACACAACACTTACATGATATTCTTATCCTTTCCTTCAAAAAAATTCATAGATGTACTCAATTTTTAATAGTTAATCTAATCTTGTCTTTTGTAGGTACATTTCCTCTATTCAAACTCATTCTTCAATTTCAGTCGTAATCACGCTACCACAACTTCCTATTTTCTCTGAGGCAGATAATTTGGAAACCAGTATGAGAGTACATTACCACTGAGCACATGGCTCACACTTTAAATAAAATTGTGATCATTTAAATATGCGATTTTATTGGGACATTTACAAATCCACACTTATATACAGGCACATACATACTTATGTACATTGTGTAAGTGATATATTTAGACATGCTCACTCTTTGGGTTTTGTTTTTACTATAAAGCATATATTATATTTTAGAATCATTATTAGGGATGAACCTAGCTTCAATCTAACAATAGCTCTCACTAGCATTCACAAGTATCACAGTATTTACGAGTAAATTTTATATTTTTTCACAAGCAGCTGCATATATTTGATGTAAGTATCTTTATTTTACAAAGAAAAAAGTAATTATAGTGTTTTACATTTTTAGTATAAAATTCATGATGATCACTAAAATCTACAATTTCTACAGAGTTCTTTGAGACAAAACCTGAGCATTTCCCCCTTATGTGAACAAAATGAATTTATAAAAGTAACAGTTGGGATCAATTCATTTGAAATATGTATCATAAACCATAAATATTATGGAAATATTTTCAATTAATTTCCTAAAATGAGTATGATAGTTCAGAGGTTACTGATATAATTACCTTTTAAATTATATATAATTTCTATCTTATTAGTATATCGTGTTTCCAATGATTTTTAAAATGTATAGACTCTAATACATTTGTAATAACTTGTTAGAGTTAATGGATTGGAAAATAGTGCAATAAAGCTAGCAGAGAGGAATAACTGTTAAACTTTTTATTTTCATCATTGATGATGAGATAGTACACCAAGAAACTTTTCAGACAAAACGCTATTATAAATTGTCTGCATAATAATTGTCTTATTGCAACTCCAAATTTACTGCCTTATTGATATCACTGACAGATCATTGCATGTGTTTATAATAAAAGTATTCTCCACATTCATGTAATGAACATCTATTAAATACATTTAACACAAATGCTCAGAAAAATGTATGTCTGTATACATACATAATAAACACGTGTTGAATACTGACCTACAGACAAAAACAACCTAAAGCAATGCACATATACATATTCATCAATTAATAAGCAAATTTTGATGTCAAGGTTTATTCCTGAAGAACTAATAAAAATTCTACAAACTAGAAGACTACTTCATAATAAATATTTATTATGAACAGATTTAAATGTTTATTAAGTTTTTAATCATAAAGTGAGATTCATTTAATACACATGTTAGAAAGAAGTTTTGAGAAAATGTTCTGTTAAACACTGAGGTCCTGGTAGATAATTTAACTGAGAGTACTAAAGAAATAATCATTATTTGAGAAGCTACATATATTAGTTGTAAATTGCTTATTAGAAATTCTATCATAAAAGGAATTTAATGCTGATTTGTATAATTTTTGATATCATTAATGTGGGAAAATGATTCAGTAGCCACAAAAACAACATTCACAAATACAATACTTGTAGTTTGGTTTTGTTATTATTAATAGTCGAAGGAGGATTTGAACTCCAAAATTTGCCCTTGCTAAGGAAGCAGTCTGTCCCTCGAGCAAGCTCATTTTGCTTGACCTTATTTTCCCGATTAAAAACCCAGACTTTTAGTCTGCAGATGCCCTTTCACTCTGATCTTGTAACCTGTGCCTCAGGTGTTTCTGGGACAGCAGGTATGTGCCACCATTTTAAGATCAGATCACTGTAACTTTTGACTGGCCTAGCCTCGAGCTAAAGTCCTCCCAGTCTCTGCCTCCATAGGACCAGGGATTGTAGGCAGGAGCACCCATTTGTATCCTTGGAACTTGTTTCTTGGATAAATAAACTTAGTGCCAGGAATTAATTTATTTTCTTACTTTTATTCTTTGTACTGGGTAATAGCAGATTTCCGCTTGTTCTGATTTTTATAAACTTCCATTCAAAATAAACATTATTTTGAAGCAGTTCAAGGTTTACGGAAAAATCAAGGTCAGCATCCATGTACTTCCTGCATCCACAATTGAATCAACTACCCCATTAATAGTATCACCTACCAACACATCACCTTTGTTGAACTTGAGAAGCCAGCACTGACGCATGATGATCCTATATAGCCTCCATTCAACCTACTTTTGCCATCATCATGCAAACAATAGCATTTTCTAAAATCTGCTGTTTTCCCTTTACAGAATGTCATAGAATTGTAGTTATACCCTGTGATTGCTTTTTAGGCTGGCTTCCTTCATTTTTGAAAAAAATATATTTAATATTCCCTCTTGCCCTCCCATGGCTTGATCATTATTTTATTTTTAATATTACCTCATATTCTATTGCCTGAAGGGAACATGCCTTATTTATCTTTTAACTTACAGGACATCTTTGTGGTTTTCATGTTTTTGTCATTGTAGATAAAGCTACTGCCCATAACCATGTATATTTTTTCTGTATTGATGAACACATTTTAGCTGCTCTGCTAAGCATTATGGTGCATAATTGCTATATTATATGTTGGAAATATGTTGTGTTTAGAAGAATTAATATCTTTCCAAAGTGATGGTGTTACTTTTCATTCCAACCAGTATTGAATAAGATCCGGTTTCTTCACACCTTGGCCAGCCGTTGATGATGTCTGGGTTATATATTTTATAAATCCTTGCACAGGTACAGTAGTGCTAGGAATTTTCTTTTTAGCTCACAAGAGAGGGCTCCCTAAACAGCCTGCTCAATGTGAAGTGTCTATGTGTGTGTGTGCTGTGTGTGTGTGTGTGTGTGTGTGTGTGTGTGTGTGTGAGGGAGAGAGAGAGAGAGAGAGAGAGAGAGAGAGAGAAAGAGAGAGAGAAAGGAAGGAAGAGAGAGAGGAGAGAGGAGAGAGCGAAGGGGGAGAGAGAGAAAGAGAGAGACAGAGAGGGACAGAGAGAGAAAGAGAAAGAGAAAGAGTGAGCAAGCGAGAGAGCATGTATGTGGTTGTGGGTATGGGTGCAGGTGTGGGTGTTGTGCTGATCCTGGATCCTGAACTCAAGTCCTAGGTGCTTTCCCTAATGTTTTTGCTCGAGGCTAGTACTCTAACATGTGAACCACCACTCTAATTCCAACTTTTTGGACGTTCATTGGAGATGAGTCTCATGGACTGTCTTGCTTCGGGTAGCTTGGAATCCTTACATCTCAGCCCCATAATAGCTTGGATTACAAGCATAAGCCACCATAGCCCAACCAATGTAACTTTTTTAAAAAAATCAATGTTGGGTTTAGAATTATTTTGTGTGAATTCTTTCTAAAACATGAGATCATAGTTGATCCAACTTTCTATCTACCATTCTTTCTTATCTTGAAAGAAATTGAAAACTGAAAAAATTGTAGCATCTTTATTAGCCCTTTAATTCTTTTCTCACACATGTAAAAACTGAACCTGCTCTCAAGTTTTTAATGGCTAACTGTGGAGAGGGCACGCGCCTCGTCTCTCTGTCTTTCCCATTTTCTCTGTAGCTGGCTAAGTTCATAACCAAGCTCTGTTATGTCTTCCTTCTCTCCAGGGAGAAGTTCAAACACTGCAGGAAATGCATCATCCTGACTTCATGATTCACATCCACAAAAACTCATGCCACTCTCTCCTTTTGCTTTTCATACATGTTGGGTGATGATTATAGTCTCCATTCTACTCAAAATTCTGTGTTATGTGAAGGATACAAATTTTAAAATACTCTTCTGTATGTTTTTTTGTCATTAACATCGGATTTGATATGCAAATCACATTTGGGATGCATGTCTATATGGTTTCTGTGTGACCAGTCCATATTATCAGAATATTTACTCTGCAAAACACTTTATAAATAGGTGACTTATCAGGATTTATTGCATATATTTAAGTTATTATCAGTCCATATGGGTTTTGTTTAAAAAAATAACAACTTATTACTTGAAAGTGAATACTGTCAAAATAGATTATTTGCACCTATAAAAATAGAACAATATGAAAAATAGCACATTGGAGATGCGGAAAAAATAGAGCAAATTAAAATGTAGAAATTCTTTAAGGAATAGGGAAAGAAGGGCGGGGATAATGTTAGTGGTGGTGAGATGGATAAGAACAGAATATAAACATGTGGAAATGGGACAATAAAATATCTCTTCCACTATGTATAACTAATCTAAGCTAGTTAATAAAAAGCTGAATTTAAATGCAAAATACAATTAGTATTTGTATATCTGAATAATTAAGAAGCTTATCTAGAGGGAGAGAAAATAAGGGTAAATTACTATAAAGGGAAGCCTAGGAAATTTATTTGAATCAATTCTATTAATAAAGATCTAAAATTTTCTTCCATTTCAAATGCCGCTAAATGAGAATTAGAATGAGTATAATGAGGGTAAAAATATCTGGGCTTTGTACATTTGAATGTGATCACACGGACTTTGTTTATTATCTATCCATACACACACAATACTATTCCTGTTTATTGTTTTGTTATTTATCTGCAGTTAGTTACTAGACAAATGAAATCATGAATTGTGTGTATGATTGTGTATGTGTGTGTTTGAAAGAGAAAGAGAAGGATAAAGAGACAGAGAAACAGAGGCAGACAGAGTGAGAGAAGATTGAGAGAGGGGTTTAATCGAATAATCATATACAAATTTTGGAATGAAAATTTAATGTAGAGAAGGAGAGTAATCAAAAAACAAACAGAAACCAGGACATGTTTCTGACTAAAGTATTGTAAACTTGTAGAACAGGCTGGAAACTCAGGCTGGGGAAAGTATTCTTGCTCTTAAGTCCTTTGTCTGGATGAACAACATACACATATTGTTTTATTTTAATTTTTATTATAAGGGTTATGTACAACAGGGTTATAGTTACAAAAATTAGGTAACGAGTAAATTTCTTTTTGAACAGGAACATTTCTTCCCTGGTTTTCTCCCAGTTTTTTCTTCCTGACCACCCTTTTCCCCACACGTTCACTTTGAAAAGTATCTGGTGAATATCACTGCTGCATTTGTTCACTCTCTGGTGAACTATTTCTGTTCTTACCCTTACCCTCCTCCGAACAGATGAACTTACATACAAAAGGCCAGAAATCAAAAAGAGTGACAAAGGAAAGAAGTAAAAAAGAAAAGCAAAATAACATAAAACCTTGTTTCCATTTCTTGGAGTTTAACTCAATAAACAGCACTTTATATGATTGTATGCCATAGTTATTGAATCTTTGTGATCCTCTCCAAAGGATATCAAAAAGATCTCACTGTGTGAATGTCTGGAGTCCTGTATAATTGTCATGTCCACATGTATTTTTTCATCTTTTGCCATCCAGTGTGTTTACCTGTAGATTTATAGGCAATTTCTAGTTGCAACAAATGAGGAAAATCAACACAGGAATTTTCAAAGTCAATCTTCTCCAGGTTCAGATCACTGGTGTTTGTCATATGTAGATCTCAGGCATAATCAATAGTTATGGAGAGAGCTTCTTTTATAGAACACATTTAAGGACCAAACAAACAAATATTGAGGTGCACTTGGAGGAATGGATCAAAAAAATGTGGTGTATATATACACAATGGAATTTTATTCAGGTATTAGGAAGAATAATATGATATGTAAGGAAATGCAAAGATGTGGGGTAAAAATATTAAATGCAGGAAGCTAGACCCAGAAAACAAAGGTTACATAGTTTCTCTCATTTGTGGTAGAAAGAATGTCCCTATAAATCTATGAGTGGAAAAAAGGGCTATATACAAGTGGTTACAAGTGAAGTAACTAAAGTAGAATAAACTCAATGGGGAACTCAAACTGTATATATTTTTAGAAAAATTAAGTCAAAGCCCAACAAATCCAGCAAGGAAAATGGTAGATGCAAGGAATGTGGGGGGAGCAGCTAGGAGAAGGAGTAGACTCGTGAAGGGGGATAAGTGGAGAGAATACAGTAAATAGTTCACCTTATATTCCCAAAATTAAGAAAAAAACAAGGGAAGAGGTGAGTTGAATGGGGTGATACTGTTAAAGGAGGTGGCACTGTCCGGATGCATTTCACTCTTCAACTGCTTTATAAAATAGCACCTCCTATGTACAACTACTTAAACTTTTTAATTATAAAAATAAGAGCTTTAGGATAATGGGTAAATTAATACAGGCAAATGATAATCATGATAACCCAAATGGACTCTCTTGCAAACTAGCTTATTACATTCTATGTCTGAAAGATTGAAATTATACAGTATAAGAAAAATAAAGGAAAGCCAGGTGCTGGGCTGCAATACTAGCTACTCAGAAAGCTGACATCTGGGAATAGTGGTTGAAAGCCAGCTTGTGCAAGAAAGCCTGTGAGGCTCTTATCTCCAATAAACCACTTAGAAAACTGGAAGTGGCACAGTGGCTCAAGTGGCAGAGGACTAGCCTTAAACTGAAGAGCTGAGGAGCAGCATTCAGGCCCAGAGTTCAAGACCCATGACTGGTGAAAGAAAGAAAGAAAGAAAAAGAAAGGAAGGAGAAAGGATATCCTTAAAGTCTTTTGCCAGAGGATCAAACCCCCTCATTTATAAAATTCTGAAGCACAGAATTAAATGAGATTTTAAGGAAATTACAGTAAAATTATGTGGTCTGTTTTAAAATAGCTTTTATTATTATAGTATAGGGAGCTGAAATTTCACTGTTTTGTTATATATAACCTCACCTCACATAGACACAAAAACTGGGGTAAATCTTCACTGAAAATCAACTCCAGAAATGGAAAGGCTTGGAAAAAATTATATTAAGTGAAGTAAGCCAAGCCCAAAGAAACATAGGTCCCATGGTTTCCCTTATTTGCAATATCTAGTATAGGTATGAGTCAAGCAGAAAAGGTCAGATAATGTGATGTTAGGAAAATAAACCCTTAGATATGTATTTAAATGTTTTTTTTATCTTTCATGCATTTGTTTCTAACGCATTTATAAGATTATTTCTTTATTGCTTTGTATGTCCCTCCCCCACAGTATAACCCCTGCTTTCACTATATTTGATGTCGGTATAATTTGTGGAGGAGAAGGGGAAAAACAAGTCATTTAAGGATACAGGTGGACCCGTTGCAACAATGAGAAGTACAAGTTAACATGTCCAAAACAAACTTTACAACTTTGGTGGGGGGGGGGGAGGATTGGGTGGGGACGGAGCCGGGGTGAGGGGTGAGGGGAGAGGGGAGGGGGGGAGGGGGGAGGCTGGGAAGGGATGTGAAGGGTAAACAAATGAGGAGGCTGCAATGCTTGATAAGAAATGTACTCATTGGGCTGGAAAGGTGGCTCAGTGGTAGAGCGCTTGCCTTGCATGCCTGAGGCCCTGGGTTCGATTCCTCAGCACCACATAAGCAAAAAGAAAAAATCCAGAAGTGGAGCTGTGGCTCAAGTGGTAGAGCGCTAGCCTTGAGCTGAAGAGCTGAGGGCCAGCGCCCAGGCTCAGAGTTCAGGCCCCATGACCGGACCCCCCCCCCCCAAAAAAAAAGAAATGTACTCATTATCTTGCCCATGGAATTGTAACCCCTCTGTACAGTATGTTCACAATAAAAAAAAATAAAAAATTACAATTAAAAAAAAAGTAATATTCACCAAATTAAAAAAAAATCAACTCCAGATATGTAATGCAAAAATCTACAGATTCTTTTTAAGCAACAATTGGTATGGAGAGCATACAAAGAATACGAAGAATAACTAAAAATATTATAAAATAATATTATCAGATGTATTTGATGTCAAAGAATAGTGTAGCAAAGCCATTCAAGTATTTGTGTCATGCATAGCCAGTTATTAATGCTTAGTTTTTGCTCTTTTCTTTCATCTCCTTTCCTACACTTTTACTCAAAGGAATATTGCATGCTCTAGTTTAACACATAAATAGAATAAGAAATTAAAAACGAAAACATTTCCAGCCTAATCAACAGATGGAGGCTTAATTTTTACTCAGCAGTATATTACTGTTGGATAAGCAATGACAAGAAAGGGGAATATAACAATCAGAATCAAAAGTGGCAAGTTTATTTGGATGATAATAAAGTACAACTAGGAGAGGGTAATGGCCATGGGATTTCACAGTGAGAAGTTTCCATACACTCTTTTCTTTTCTTTTACTTGTGAATCTTCACATAAACAGATGCCCTGAGCCATAGGCACCACACAAAGACATGAAGAGCACAGACCCATGACTACAATAGATTACATCATGACCAGCCAGAGAATCCCCTTTAGAGTTGAGGGATTGAGAGAGAATTTGGCTATTGTTACTATTGTAAATTAGCATTATTTTCTCAGTGAGTAAGTGAAGTTAAGTGAACTTTTTTTATTTAACAAATGTAGGCATCATTATTCTCATCTCTTAGGGGAAATGTTCATTAGAGATGACTAATCAAAAGGAAAGAAAAGGTTTCATTTTTTTCTTTCTAGAAAATAATAGTTTGAAGAGTATTTATTTAAGAAGGAATGACTTCTAACAAGTTGTGAGTGCTGGATAATCACAGCATGTGGTGCAGTGTCCTGGAGCTACTGCAACAGAACATCATGGGTTGAAAGAGATGAAAGAAAAAGCGAGTGAATTCCAAAGGGGGAAAAATTATTCAGGAGTCACTTGCCAAAGACCAGCAGCTACTACAGAAGAAATCACAGAAAGGAAAATATTTGCCTGTTCCAAGGCTTCCTCAGCCACATACGATGAGTAAACAGAGGCAAAGGAAGCAGCCGCAGTGTCTACAGAAATTGACATTTGGGACCACTGAGTCCCAAACAAGTGGATAGCTTTAAAGAGCCAATGGAAAATATTAATGATGAAGGAGTTTTTGTATTTGCAGCATTAATTCTCCAGTGTGTTTATTTGAACATTTTTGGGCACATTCTATTGACTACAAATGAGTGAAACCATGTCACCTGTATTTCTCTAGGTCTGGCTTACTTCAATTCTATCTATCTATCTATCTATCTATCTATCTATCTATCTATCTATCTATCTAGCTAGCTAGCTAGCTAGCTATCTATCTATCTATCTATCTATCTTCCAAATCTTTCTATTTCCTTATGAATGGTACAATATCATTCTTTTTGGTGGAAGGGTAGAATTCCACTCTGTATACGTACCACGGTTTCTTTATTCATTAATCCACTGAGCAAATCTGGGTTGATTCCATGTTTTGGCTACAATAGACAATCCTGCAATGAACATGGCTGTGCTGATGATAGCTTTACTCTGGCCTGGTTTTTCTCTATTAGACAAATGCCCAGTGTGGAATTTCTGGGTTATAGGGATTCTCTATGTCTTTTGAGAAACCTCCATACTGCTTTTCAGAGGGGCTGAACAAATTTTCATTCCAACCAGCCGTATGGTAGAGTTCCTTTTAGTCACATCCCCACCAGCCTGTGTTACTGTATATTTTCTTGATAATGATCATCCCAACTGGGGTGAGGTGGAATCTCAGTGTTGTTTTTATTTGCATTTCTTTTATGGCCAGAGATGTTGAACATTTCTTCATGTGTCAATTGATCATTCTTACTTCTTCCTCTGAGAAGTCTCTCTTTAAGGTCTTTAGCCCATTTATTAACTGGGTTATTGATTCTTTGAAGATTTATTTTTGAAGTGTTTAATTTTGGGAACTCTATGTATATTTTTGATATATGGCCCTATCTGATAAATAGCTGGTAAAAATCTTCTCTTATTGTATGGGATTTCTATTTTTCTTGTTAGCCATGACCTTTGTTGTATAAAAGCTATTCCAAACTTTCTTAGCTTTGTTGTGATTCTGGATCTTCAATTAGGAAATCCCAAACCCTGCCTAAGAGCTCCTAATATTTCTCTTACCCCCATCCTTTCAACATAACTGATGGTAAAAAAAGAACAACAAAAGCAAACAAACAAAAACTTGAGACATGATAAATTATACAGATTTCTATAAATTATACAGTTACACAGTGAGACAAAGGAAGATATTCATAAGTGTGGATCAGAGTATTGAATCACAAAAGCTCACTAGTTTTGTCGGGCGCTGGTGGCTCACGCCTGTAATCCTAGCTACTCAGGAGGCTGAGATCTGAGGATCGAGGTTCAAAGCCAGTCCAGGCAGGAGAGACCGTGAGACTCCTATCTCCAATAAACCACCAGAAAACCGGAAGTGGCGCTGTAGCTCAAGTGGTAGAGCGCTCGCCTTGAGCTGAAGAGCTGAGGGACAGCGCCCAGGCCCAGAGTTCAAGCCCCATGGCCGACAAAAAAAAAAACAAAAAAAAAGCTCACTAGTTATGTTCATAAGACCATATAAAAAAAGGTTTTATGAAATGAACGCCAAGAAATTGAAACAAGAGTGTTTTTGTTTTGTTTTGTTTTGGTGTGGCTGTTTTCGCGATCTTTTTCTTTTCTTGCTTGTTAGTTTATTTGTATCTGGGAGGGGAAGAAGGCACGACAAGTTGGAACAAAGGGCGAACAAACACAGCAACGGTACTTAGTAGGCACTAGGTGGAAAATGAACTTGCTAACTGTGGGCGGAGATAGGAGAGAGAACTGGCAGAGAGCAAGGGAAGAAGTGGCATGCTCCAACTTTTCTCAACTTAAGAAATAATTTAGCTCAGATTTTTTTTTTCTTTCTTGCTATTGTTTCTAACATATTTTTAAGATATTTATTTGTATGCCCCTCCCCCACGATATAACCCCTGCTTTCACTGTATTTGATGTTGGTATAATTTGGGGAGGGGAAGGGAAAAAACAAATTGTTTAAATAGGGATACAGGTGGACCCATTGCAACAATGAGATGTACAAGACGTTATGTTGGAAAATGAACTTTACAACTTTGGTGGGGGGGGGAGCGGGTTGGAAGGGATAAGACTGGGAACCGAAGGAGGAGTCAACAATGCTTGAGAAGAAATGTACTTTGCTCATGTAACTGTAAACTCTCTGTACAGTATTTTCACAATAAAGAAATTAAAACAATTTTACAAGTAAAAAAACAAAGAAATAATTTAACTCATTATTCAACAGAGCATATATTAATAGATAAGCATCATAGGCTATTATATTCTATTTTAATTAAATGTATATTTTAGCTGAGACACAAGCACATGGGAATATATGTATTTATGTGGCACCATGCTATATCTCACTATGTATGTAATTGTGTAATTCAGTTAAACAAGTTTGTCTTAGAAAATCTTTTTTTTTGTTTTCAGTCAGAAAACATTCAACATATTCTGTTCTAGATTTTTGAATTATAGAACACAAAATTGCTATCTATGTTTTCTCTTCTATACATTAGAAGACTAGAAAATTGTACTGGTAAATATCTGCAAAGTATTATTCAATGAAGGACATTACTCTCCCCTTCACTGTCAAGCTGCATACTGTTAGAAACTAAAAAATGTAGTTCAGTCAATAGAAAAAATACTTATTTAAGGATAGAGACTGGCCCTTGATCACTGACCTTGAGGTAATAAATTTGTTCTGTAAAGACCCATGCATCTCCCTTGCAGATATGTGTGCTTTATTGTCCCGTTAGATAAAACTCACAAATCACAAATTGAAAGATATGATTATTACAGCATTGGACACAGGACAGTATAGCATTAAACCAATGGCAGAAACCATATCTTAGCTGCAGAGTTATGTAATTACACAGATTGCACCCCCATAAGTTTTCTTGGTAATGTATGATAGAAGCTGATATCAGCAGGAAAAGCATTGAGCTTTTGAGACTCAAATAAATCTTCATATTTGGAAGTGTGGGGAAAAGACATCAAGAAAGATTCTAAGAGCGGAAGTTCTTAACAAAGCTGAAAAGCTGGCTCAGGAGCATCACAGAAAAATGTCTGAAATGATTAAAAATTATAGTAAAATTGTTGGCTTTAGGTGTCATTCTTTCAAAGATAGTGTAGTGGAAAATGAAGACAAATAGAACAATTTTTGACTAGAGGAGCAGAATGAAGTAAAACAAAGATGACAACTGGTGTTTAGGAACTACGTATGGACGAGGGATTGAAAGCCTGGGAGGGCAGGGTGAAGAAATGGTTATGGTGGTTCAGAAGTAGAAAAGGGGTTACTGTCATGATTGCTGGCCTGATCTAGTTGGGAACTGGGTTAATAGTGATGAAGAAAAAGGTAATTCAGGTACAAAATCTTTGTAAATCTGAAAGTAAGTTCAGCCTGGATTCTGAGGCTGAGGAAAATTCCTTCCACCCTACAGACAAAGAGATGTATGTAAGATTGAAATGACGCAAAGAATATATGAACAAGACACTTAGCCCTAAAAGGTATGGGACAATTATTCACCTAAACTAGAGAGGACAGTGACAATTGTAACATCATGAATTAATTTCAAATCTTGGAAAAAGTATGTCAATATTAGTGAAGGTTAATATTGAGTAGTTGGATGGGAAACACTCTATAACTTTCCAAAGCCCTTGGAAACAAATGGTATCCTGTTCTTTTAATATTTACAGCCATAAACTTATATTTCTTTATCTCTAAGATAGAAAAATATGAAGTTGATTGCCTTCTGTTTATTTCTAGTTTCCAAGCCCTCTGTGTGCCCCTCTGCCGGGGTGGGTAAGTGCAAGAGTTCAGCCATCACTTACTTTAGTTAACAGGATACAGAAAGCTCTGATATTATTACATAAGACTAGTTAGGAAATACTAGGCCACAAGGCTTGAGTGGCTCATACAGAATGGAGCCAACTGTTCAACTGCAAGAAATTGTTCATCAGTCAAAGCCTCCACAAGGAATTTAATGATGCCTAAAGCCATGTGAACTCAGAATGGAAATGTTCCAAGCTGAACTGGAAATGAGACTGAAGCTCCAGAGGACACCTTCATAGAGGCTTTGCAAGTACAATTTTAGAGCAGAAGACCTCAGTGAAGGACAGCTGGTCCTGACTCATGGAATTAATGAAACAGTAAGACCACAATATCTACACCAGCTACAACTGTAAAAGTACCATTACAAAGCAGTAGATACCTAACGCTGTGGGCAAGTTCCTTTCCTCCAAACTGTATTTGTAACCCAAACATATTTGTCCATATGAAATGTTTGCAAAATTATGAGGGAATACTTTATGATTTATTGACATGACCATTAAATTTGAATTATTATCTGGGAGCATATATGTTTCCATTTCTTATGCAGGCTAAATGCATCAAGTATTTTAAATGCTTGGCAGATGAGGATCTATCCAGAAACAAAACCATCCCTTGCCTTGGAATGCCAAAAATAACATATGGTTTATGAGCACACTCAAATACCTTGCTGACCTAAAAAGATAGGTAAAATCCAACACAGTGCTTGATAAGAAATGAACTCCTTACCTTGCTCATGTGATTGTAATGCTTCTGTGCAGTATTTTCACAATGAAAAAAACTTATTCAAAACTTTCATAAAGCTACCTACTACTTTTAAAAGGATTCAGTGATTTCATATTGAAGCATTATAGAAACAGTTAAAATATAAAGTCCTTGGATTTTGACTTCTTTATTTTGTATATTCATACAAAACCACTGATTTTTTTTTTTTTAGCAGATGAGCAGTATATCTAAATAGCTATGTACATTTCACCATATAAGATGATGCTAAGCAAAATAAACTCCAAGATATGGACACAAGTGGTTTTTCTTCCTTGTTGTTGTTTTTTAATATACTATATGATTTATTTTTCTTTTCTGTCCTTTTCCCTGTAGATTCTCTACTGTTGTCACTCTATTTGATTTTGGTACCCTGGGTATTATATATACATTTATCTGAATTAGGGAAGGGAGGAAGAACAAAAAAATGGTGAGGCAAATGTCAAAGGGAGAACCAATGCTACAGTGATACTCACAAGATGATATGTTGGAAATGATCTGTACAGCTCAAGGGGAGGAGAGGAGAGGGAAATAGAAAAATGAGGGACAGGTAACAAGTTTGACAAGAAATATACTTGCTATCTTACTTAGGTAACTATAACCCGCTGAACTTCACCTTGACAACAAAATTAAAATAAGAAAAACTTCTTAAAAAGTGTTGCTCTGACGTTTAAGAGATAATTTACAAATAACTGTGTGCATTTCTTTTTTCACTGTTTTATTTTTAGTAACTATTTTTATATTTTCCTAGACATAAACCAGGCTAGATATAAGGAATCATTTACGGAAAACAAACTTCAGGAAAAAGGTCTAAAGTTATTTTTTATTTTATTCATATCTATATACAAATATGTTGAGTGTTTTGTTTTGTGTTGTTAATCATGTGTTTTCAGAACATACTCAGATTTTTTTTAGTTCATGTCATTAATTTATGGATGTGAGGTCTAATTGTGAAACATATCTCCTACAAGTATTAATAGAGTGTTGAATATTTTAAGTAAAATGGGATTTGGATGAAATAATGATATTGATGGAAAATCTGGGGTTTTGTTTTTATATATAAATAACACAAGAACTTCTAAAAATCATCCATGATACTTTTTATTTTGCAAGATAAATTTAGAAGAGAAAATAAAGATATTAAAAATTACTCTTTTCTATCAAGTTTGTTAGAAAATAATAACTTCATATTCAGCAGTTCTGGCATGAAGAAGAAGGATCCACTTTTGCCTAAGAATGAGGAAATGAAAGCGAAGTTAAGAAGGGTCGACCTTCTCACCTGAATGTAGCTAGTAATGATTATATGCAACTTCAGGGAGGAGAGTTTAAAAGAGAACTAATCCTGGTGAAGCAGATTAGGCACAAGAAAATATTTCACACAATAGTGGCATTTGAAAAGCGATGGACAAATTAATTAAGTAAGTATTTATTTATTTATTTATTGCTATTGCATCTGGAGGGTTAAGAATCTGAGAGTTATCAGTATAGAAATTATAGATGAAATTTAAAAAAATAAGAAAGAAAGATACTACAGATGAAATTGAGCACAACTTGCAATATCTTTAACTTTATGTGGATTAAAGTTTTAGAAGGAGTGGAGAATTTCAGGAAATAGTTTTAGTGAAGAAGGTGTGAGATGGGTCTCTAAGAACAGAATACATAGAGACATACCATGAGAGAGCAGCTGCTCAAGGAGAATGAGATCAGGTGGATTAGAGCATAAGGGGAGAAATAAGCTAGTTCTAGATTTAGAATAAAATATAATTAACTTGGAATGGTGATAAGACTTCCCAAATACCCCACATTGTCATAGCTCAGAACAGGAAGGGAAATACCAATGCTATTACTGGAATTCAGTGGCTTAATCAGATCTTTTCTGAAGTCATTTCTATTAAATAAAATCAGCTTTATTTTCACTAAGGCTTCAGTAAGTAAGCGTAATTTTCCTCTTCTAGTAATATTATGATAACTTGAAAACTACAGTCTTATTTTAAAATCTATTTATACTTAAGACATTTGAATGCAATTGATTTCATTTTTTGTGAACATGGTTCTGTCGCTGCCCCTAGTTGACACAGGTAGAAATGGAGGAATAAAGGAAGGAAATCACTTTTCCAAAGGAAGTAATCCAGATAGAATTCAAAGTTCAGGTTTTCTCATAAAGTTTATAGGTTATATTTTCTTCTTTAAAGACTTAAGAATTCCTTCTAGTATTCTTCATAATAAGTAGGTGTTTTGATGCAGAGAGCTTATTTAATCACTGAGATTGAAAAGCCAAATGGAAATATTTTAGCAAGTAGTCCAAGACAGATCAATTTGTCAGATCTGACATGAACCATAGAGGGAGTGATCTGCTTTTCTGGGATGATTAGTCCAATGTAGATACGATGGAGTAAATCACTTACTTGATGCCATGCAAGATAGATCAATTCATGTACTCACTTTTCAACCTATCTCTAGAATTAATTAGATGTGGTCCAAGATATTTATTAAACTATGCAAATATTTAGTGAATAGAATTCTGGCAGAGTCCTAACTAGCCTGAGTCTGGGAAAACACTTGATTGGACTTATTCAACCAATACTCTAACTTTATGAGGGTAAACTTCCGTCACAGCAGTCCACATTTTGGGAGAGTTTCCTCACAAATAAGAAAGAACAGGACAGGCTGCACGACACATCTGATGAATACCCTTGACTAATAAATTCCAGTTCCATCTTTACTTGTTCATAATTAGCACATGTAGTTGGAGTATGAGATCTCTTTCAAATTAAACTCACTTCATTCACACTTAAATGAATCCCCATATATTCTGGTAACATTACCTGAGAATTTGGAACAGTCTATATCTTTGTCACTATATTTCTGGTCATAATTTCCAACACATTGGAAAGTTGTTGACAGTATATTTCAACACACTACATTACATTACATTACTCAATTGGAGTATTATTCACTGGAAAACACAATATAGAAAATTGGTCAAACCAGAAGAAGGGACTTTGATGATTTTTTGGGAGGGAGGGGTCTGGTCGTGGGGCATGAACTCTGGGCCTAGGTGCTGTCCCTCAGCTCTTCAGCTCAAGGCTAGTGCTCTACCACTTGAGCCACAGCGCCACTTCTGGCTTTATTCTTTTTTGCTTATGTGGTGCTGAGGAATCGAACCCAGGGCCTCATGCATACAAGGCAAGCACTCTACCACTAAGCCACCTTTCTAGCCCTGATGATTTTTTTTTAAATGTGACTCTAATAATTTACTACTTAACATTAATTTTGTGTATGTGCTACTATTGGGATTTGAACTTAGGGCCTGGTCACTGTCCTTTAGCTTTTTCATTCAGGAGTAGCAGTCTAAACTTGAGCCTCATTTTTACTTTCTAGGATGTAATAGTTAATTGTAAAGTGAGTCTTATGAACTTCCTTCCTGGAATGGTTTTGAACAATCCTCAGATCTCAGCCTCCTGTGCATCTAGGATTGCTTGAATGAGCCACCAATATATGGCACATTATCACATTTTTTTCTTTTCATTTATTTTCTTTTAATTTTTTGCCAGTCCTGAGGCTTGAACTCAGGACCACCCTTGAGTTTCTTTTAATCAAGGCTAGTACTCTACCACTTGAGCCACAGTGCCACCTTTGGCTTTTTCTGTTTATGTGGTAAGGAGGAATTGAACCCAGGGCTTCATGAATGCTAAGTAAGCACACTACCACTAAGCCACATTCCCAGCCTCATAATACCCTTTGTAAAAATGATATAATAGTATGGAATAAATATGTCATCCAAACCATCACACTAAAAATATCAACAGTTTGACTGAAAAATATTTAAATTAATTAAAACATATGCTAGTTACAAAACTAAGTTGATATTTTAATTGTGAGCTTATGTACATTCTATTAATTATTTATTCAACTATTTAGTCCATTTTGCAGGTTAAAATCTCATCAGTCTTCATTTACAATGTTTTTCACTGGGAAAAGTTAAAAAAAAATCTAAATCAAAATTTCAAAGTAAACCGTTTGCCCCACTCTCACCAGCATTTTATTCTCTTCACAAATAGAGAAAGAATGTAATAATTCAAAGGTCTTGGGGAGTTTCCAACCCCTTACACATGTAGTATCAATAAAATAGTAATCATTAAGTAAAAATGCTACATATTAATAACATATCAGGTAGCTATCATTTGAACTTTAAATGACCACTTAATTTCAAATAAGTCCTGTTAATTTGTTTATTGTGACCCTTGCTCTTAATGTAAGATCTATTTATGATACACTTCTATTGGCAGAAGTATTGCACATAGTTTATTGAGCGTTATACTAAGTTAGTGGATTCTGAATTGCAAGATAGAGAGAGAGAGACAAAGAAAATGCTAGCAAAACTCATGTGAATTATGTGAGTTCACTTATTCATTGTCAAAATATATTCAAAGAATTTTAGTCACATATAGAGCATAATGTTAATGAAAATAATAAAATACCTTAGCTACTATATACTAGTCTTAAAGATAATATGAACCATGTCGGAAACTTTGCAATGTTCATATCTTTTACCATAATTTTAGCAGATGCTTAGATCTTCAAATACATTTTGAGGAATTCCACATTCTTTCTTTTTAACATTTTAAATATTATGAACGTATTATACAACATAGACGTGAATAAAATCATAAATATATTTTAATCACCTAGTATGAAATGAGTAAAATGTATATAGTTGTATTTGGTCCTTTTAGTTACTTTTTCTGATTCCAACATCTAAAGTTATATAATCAAAACAAACATATATTCACATGACAAGAAACAAAAACTTCCATATAACTATAATTTATTATCCATTCATCATATAAAAAGATGAAACTGCATTGCCTAAATACAACTCAGACTCAGATGTAAAAAGCATAGTAAAGCATAGATTTTCTATTCTTGTACTTTGGGGTTGTTTATCTTAAATACGAAACAGGCATGCTGTTAGTTATGTTTCAAGAAAAGCCTGAAATAGATTTTGTAGACCAAGGAAAGTAAAAACTATTGAAGAATGAAAAGCAGAGGGATTGTGATTGTGTAGTATGTGGGTCGATCTTAAAAATAGAACATAAAAGTCAAACTGCAGCCACGCATGCTATCTATTCAACAATTCCTTTGAAATATCAGAAATCTAGACCAGAACCAAAGGTTTGCTGCAAATGCCAGTTTTATTTTCAATTAGACTGTTCATGCTCTCTGAGTAAGGCTTTAACATGAGTTATAAAGCATGCCCTTCAACACAATGGAAAGCCAAGACCTGGTATGTCCTAAACATCCTCTTATGATCCCAGTCAGATCTACTTGCTGTAAGACTTAGCTCTGTTGACATTTTCTTTACTACCAAGTGGAAAGTGGTATGTGTGTTTCACTCTGTGTGCTCTACAGAAAATGTTTTCTCCACCAACAAAGGCTTTAACTCATTCTCAATTACCTGTATCTCTTTTATTCTCTTCAGCAGTATATATAATTTGCTATTTTTCTCATATGATTTTTTCGTGTGTGTGCATGCATGTGTATGTGGGGGGCCGGACAGGCAAAAGTATTCTAATTGGATGAGAATGGCTTTGTTAGAATCTGCTAGTCCTCAGAATCGTGGCATAAAGAAGGTCAAGCAGTAACATCCCTTTGAATGAAAGGATGCTTTAAAATGCAAATATTTAAAGTAATGATTCTTGTTAAATGTCAATATTTCAACTTCAAAATGAAGTCTTTCAATGATTTTGGTGGTGGCGAAGAAATCAAGCAAGTCATACCAATTAAGTATAATTTCTTCTAGACTCCAGGACTTGAAGGCAGGGGAAATGTTAATGAGTTCATAAAGAACCCTAACATTCTTTCTGAAATGTGCTTAGAAAATGGAACCCAGCTCTTCTACATGCTAACCAATTGTTTTCAGTGTGCTTTTCCTTGGTCACATACACGTACTTTGTCAGCTGGGTAGAAGTTGTTTACAGGACAAGAGATTTATTTGAAAATAATGTTTTACCAACTCCTCCTAGGTTTATAAACATCTAAGAACACTGACCACCTCACCT
Source organism: Dipodomys spectabilis (assembly GCF_019054845.1). Taxonomy (NCBI): domain Eukaryota; kingdom Metazoa; phylum Chordata; class Mammalia; order Rodentia; family Heteromyidae; genus Dipodomys; species Dipodomys spectabilis. Next base: position 2,490,663 of record NW_024871117.1, on the reverse strand, counting down.
AATAAAAACAAAGTAAAAGTTTTGATAAATGTTCTTTTTTAAAATGAACAAGAATTTAGAAAATAACCAAAGGCTAAGAGCTACATGTTGCATGAGAATTAAACCCCACATTATTTCTGTCAGTATTGCTGGAGCTGATGAACTTAAATCTAATATGATTTGTATAAGATCACAAGTTGGATAGGAATCACCACAATTTATATAGAAATGAACTCAAAATCAATCCAGCTCTAGAGGCTTAGGGATAATTGGAGACTGAATAAAAAGTCCATTGAAAATATGCAATAAAACATAACTAAAACTGTACACTTGAGAATTAAGATTTATGTATATATTTATACACATATATATGTATACACACATACACACATACATGCATGTGTGAGGGAATGGGATATGTGTGTTAGTAAAAGGGCTTGACAGGGTCTGGGCTTTGTTCCTTAGGTTGAGGCCGATGTTCTACCACTTGAGGTAGACCTCATGCTTTTTGCTGGCTAATTTTAGATAAGAGTCTCATGAAGTTTCCTCCCTCAACTGGCTTTGAACTGTGATTTTTAAATCTCAGGCTATGGGAGCATAGCAAAATACAGTACTTTATATTACAACATTTTCAGTTGTTTTCTATGTGAAACCAAAATGGAAATTTTATATACAAGCAAAACTGATATGAGTCAGAGCTCAACATAAAATATTCCTAAGAATACTTGTAAAAATATAGCAAAGCTACCAGCAAATAATTTTCCAACAAGTGTAGCCAGTCATTAAAGAAGATATACAATTGTCCTCTTTAATTCTGTTTTGAACTAAATGGACATGGCCTTGCATTAGCTCTGCACTTCCCATTTCCCTAGGAGATTGCTGGACAGCATGAGTGTCAGATGTTTTAATTAATAATCACTGACCTTCAACTGCTAAACACAAGATATTCTTGTTCTACCTATGTTATTTATAATTGCAATATCCTTCATTCATTAGCTAGCCCTCCTTTCATTTTGGACTAGGTGAGTCACCAGTGTTAGGGCAATTTCTGCTGTGCCTCTTAAAAAGATGAGCAACTGGATGAAATGGCTTTTTGCCGGTCTTATGTTTGAAAGCCAGAGTGCTGATTTCCAGAAAGAATAATGGGACAATAAAATGACTGACTAATTTATAATAATCCTAACAAAGAACGAAAGATTGGTAGACAGTTGCTGAAAATATTCAAGTACTTAATTAATTTGACCTCAACACCAACAAACGTCTTCCAAGTCCAATTATCTGAGGTATGTAGTAATTAAATATGGTCGTTGAAATGAGTAACATTTATCATTAAATAATGCACTCTTCACTTTAAAGCAGGTGCAGTTTAAATATTTCCTTTCTAATTTTAATTCATTTGAATACAAAGCAAAGCAAAAGTTCAATGTACTTCTGCATAAATTAGGTTAAATTCATTTGGCAAGCCAAAATCACACACTTGAAAGTTCAGGTCTTTGGGGATATAATTAACTCATTAATGATATTTAAGAAAACTTCAAGAAAAAACAATTATTATTAACTATATATACAATACTGGATTTTTATAGAAAGTTCATGTTATTCCAACTGATGACACTTTTACAATACAGCGACATTCAACATATACTTGTACATAAAGAAGGAAAAAAGCAAACAAGGGAAGGGAGGAGACTAGAGAAAAGAGAGGAGAAGTGTAGAAAAGTGAAGAAAGAGAGAGAAAAAGGAATAGTCAGATGGAAGAGGAAAAGAGAAAGATAATTGAAATGAAATGTAATGAAGAAGCAGTTGGAGATCCTTTCAGCAAATAAATGCTCATGTAAAATGTTACTAGAATAACAGCTCATGTTATACAAAAGTCAAATTAGTATTTACCAAAATACTACAATAAGAAAGCATATTGGAGATTTATTCTGCAAGAATTTCTTAATCTTGTGCATACTACTCTTTAAATATTTCATATGAATTATGTTGCAGCATTACTATAGCCATATTCCTCTGAATTCTTTGCATTTGTAACACAGTTATGCTTTGATTCTTCAGTAACAAAATGCTTAGGTTTCTAGTTCTGATTTGAGGAAAAAAAATGTGTACTGAAATAGAAACAATCTAAGGAGTAACTGATACTGAATACTAAAATTAGGATGTTCTAAAAGATCAGAAGAGAGGAAACAACATTCTAAAATGCACTCTTATTTCATTAGCTTTCATTAGTTACACAGGAAGTGGAATATTTTATTTTCACATGCCCATGCATATTATTTCAAATTTATTCTACCATTTTCTTGGTGAGTTAATTATTATTAGAATATCTCCTCTTGCTCTGCATAAAAATACATGTAAACATTCATTTAGTTCCTCATCTATATTAAGAGAAATAATTAGAATAATAAAGAAATGATGTGTATTTCTATCATTGGTTATTGTTTATTATATTTGAGAAATAGAAGTTTTTAATGGTACTATTTCACTAGTAATTTATTTTTGAAAAGAGGGTTATATTTTCACTCAGCTAAGGCTCCTTCAATTGATTAACTTACATTCCTTTACTCTGTATTGATTTTTCTTCGGGAAAATTCCAAATATCTGTCTTTAATAATACAATCCATTAATTCATTTCCAATCAGTTCATCCTTCTCCAGGTTCTAGTTAACTTTTCCATGGGGGACAGATTGGAAATTGAAGACTTAAAAATTATCTTTTGCTTTGGTAAAACATTTGTCCCAGTAGATCAAGTTATTAAAGTGAGTCACAGGATTGCTCTGTTTAAAACTATTGTTATAGTCTTTCTTTTTGCCAAAGCACAAGGATGTGAATGATTATTTAACTGTAGCAATTTGTGCAAGGAGGTATACCATCTTTTATTTCCTTTTCAAAAATTACATAAAATAGATACAAATCTAAAAAGAAGTTATTATTTAACAAGGTAGAGAAAAGCTGGGGGAGTTTATATTTATTTATACTTCCAAAATACCAATGTAGAGTGAAAATTCATTTGAATCTCGAGTAAGACAGATTAGTGCTTAGTAGAAAAACAAAAATGTGGGCCTGTCACTAGTGTTTGGCTAACTATTCCAATCATCAGTAAATGTTAAGCTTGATTATCTCCAAAAACTTCACATAATCGCAGGAAGTTCTGAACAGTAAAAATGATCATATAACTCATAAACTTATCCTGCTAAGTGAACTAATGTCATTGTTCTAATGTCCATAAGTACCAGAAGATTGCAGCAGTTCTTGAATTACTTCACTACTCTATTTTTAAAAATGTATTTATGTATGTGTGTATGTATGTAAGTATGTATGTATGCACTCACACATACATGTATTTTTTTTGGGGGGGTCCGGTAGTGGGGCCTGAACTCTGATCCTGGGCGCTGTCCCTCAGCTCTTCAGCTCAAGGCTAGCACTCTACCACTTGAGCCACAGCTCCACTTCCGGCTTTTTTCTTTTTGCTTATGTGGTGCTGAGGAATTGAACCCAGGGCCTCAAGCATGCAAGGCAAGCGCTCTACCACTGAGCTACCTTCCCAGCCCCATACATGTATTTTTGATCATGGGGCTTGAACTGAGAGCCTAGGTGCTGTCCGGGAGCTTTTTTGTTCAAGGCTAACACTCTATTGAGCCACAGAATCACTTCCAATTTTCTGGTGTGTATTTGCAGATAAGAATATCAAGTTGCTTTGTATGTCCCTCCCCCATGGTATAACTCCCACTTTCACTGTGTTTGATGTTGGTATAATTTGTAGAGGGGAAGAGCAAAAACAAATCGTTAACTAGGGATACAAGTGGACCCATTGCAATAATGAGATGTACAAGTCGTTACATCGAAAAAGGAACTTTACAACTTTGGTGGGGAGGTGGGGGGAGGATCTGGTAGGGGTAGGTGAGGGGAGTGTGGGAAAGGATGGGAAGGGGAAACAAAGAGGAGGCAATAATGCTTGATAAGAAATGTACTCATTATCTTGCCCACGTAATTGTAACTCCTCTGTACGGTATTATCACAATTAAAAAAAAATAGAATATCAAGGACTTTCTTGCCCAAGCTGGCTTCAAACCACCATCCTCAGATCTCAGCCATCTGAATGGGTAAGAGTATAGACGTGAGCAACTTAAATATCTTTTCCAAATTTTGTTAGTTACATTTACTTTAGAAAAATGTTTAACTCAAGGGATATAAATTATATGAAATTCCTCAAAGACATGGAACTTTTTATTCTTATCATGTGAGCAGTTCATAGAAAAGTGTTTTTTTTAATATTAGATTAAACATACATATATACTAAGTGAAAAATAAAAATGCTATTTTCTCAGAATAGCAAATTCAATACATAACAACAAAAACAAACATACTTTAAAGATATTTGTTATGTAGACTGGTATCATCTATCTGGTAGTTTGTGTAGACTTAAGTGAAATGCCATGAGGTTGTTGTTATTTTAATCCAACAAAATATGAAGACAGAAGGAATGTTTTTCAATATATATTCCAAATGCAACATTTATTGCTATCAGCTTCTCATGATTGATGGAGATATTACACTAGACAATGGAGTAAGAAACACAATTATTAAATATGTTATTAAACATTAATATAATCTACCTAGAAACTGAACTTAAATAGTTAACCATGGATTTACCATTGCAGATGGAAACAGAAGTCAAGTGAGGAGGAGAGGTGTGCTGACATGAAATGCAATTCCTGCATTGTATTGTCTGGTCTACTCTAGCTATATAATTCTTACTTTTTTTTTTCTTTCAGATAGTTGTTGATGAGAATTGGCCAGAAATGCAGCTGGAACACCATGTAAAGTAGGGATGAAAGGGTAACAGATATTGTCAAAGAGCATTGGTGGAAAGATGTTTGACAGACAGAGGTGAAGGAGGATATACTGCGTCCTATTGGTGGAAGATGTTTGACAGACAGACGTGAAGGAGGATATAATGCATCCTTTTTTTCTGCTAAGCCTTCCTTCAGTCCATCCAGCTGCAATTCCTGAGGACTGGCCATGTGATCCCTGGCAGGCTCAGAACTGATCTTGCATTTCTATCCACATTCATGCCTAAATTTAGTTTGCAGACACGGAAAACAAGTGCTCACCAATGACAACAAATACTTAATACTTTCAGAACTCTGCATGGGTAATGGGTCACGGTCTTCCATTTCGGTGGTTTTATGTGCTTAGTTTTCACGGTTGACTGATTCCCTGACTAAATCTTTATATATATATATATATATATATATATATATATATATATATACACATATATGTATATATATTTTTACTGTGAAAATACTGTACAGAGGGGTTACAGTTACATGAGCAAGGTAATAGTACATTACTTATCAAGCATTTTTGCCTCCTCCTTTGTTTTTCCCCAACCATCCCTTCCTTCCCACATCCCTCCACAACTTACCCTCTCCCTCCCCGCCTAAATTGTAAAGTTCATTTTTCAACATAGTGTCTTCTACATCTCATTGTTGCAATGGGTCAACTTGTACTAAATCTTAACCCAACACAAGAAGCACTTATTTCCCTGACCATGAGTCTTCAGTTTCCAAATCCTCATTGCTTCAGTTTATTATCATTTACATTCATTATTTTGAAAATGAGTGGCTTAATCTCACCAAATTACATAGATTCTACTTCCATATTAATGCCTCCCTAAGTAATGATTACATGGTAATTTTTAACTAATTAAACAACAACAACATCACCTCTTAATAAAGAAATATAAGACAATATTTACCTAAATGCAATAAACATTTCTCAGCACACATAGAAGTCTACAAGTTAAAGCTACTATTATTGTTTGGTAGTAAGGTTTGTTAATATAATTTTTTTATAGATATAGATATATAATTCTTTATTTTCTATTTTTCAGATAACAGATATTTTGTAATACAATAGAAAAATACGGGGGTTAAATATACTACAGCAAAATAAATGAAAAATATTTTTAATTTATATATGTAGTATAATTATCATACAACATGGATAACAATTGTTTTTGTTCTCTCTTTTTCAACTACATTCTCTGTCTCTCTTAGTATAAGTGTATGTGCTTATTTTTTATGTCTATTTGGAACTTGAGATGACTTAAAAATTATGACTTGCTTAAAGTTAGCTTAGTAATTCCCATAGACACATAAGTCAATCCTAATTACCACATGTGTGTTTTGACATTTTTACTTATAAATAGCTAAATACTTACAAACATAAAAGATAGTATAGAAATAGGTATTTGCTGTATGTAAACAGAATAGGTGGTTCTAATTTAATTATCTAGTATCAATGGGAATGTGAATTAAGAAGCAGTAGTATAAAACTGATTTTATGTTATTGAAGCCAAGAAATACCCAAAACCCCAACAAATTGGAACATGCAAAGAATTATGAATGTTTGAGTCACAGTTCCAAAGATCATCTACATTTTATTAATATCAATCAATAAATAAGATGACATCTTTTTAATTAAAAAGGTGAGAGAGTAGATGCCTAAATCACATAAAACTGACACAAAGAAATTTCCATAATTTTGTGATGAATATACTTACAGCATTTATTTACAAAAGTAATACAAGTTGTGCTCAATAGCTTGTTACTCGTAACCTTTCTTAAGGTATATAAGAATATACAAGAAGCCAGACACCAATGGCTCATGCCTGTAATCCTAGCTACTCAGAAGGCTGAGGTTTGAGGTTCATGGGTCACAGCTAGCCCAGGCAAGAAAGTCTGATTCTTATTTCCAGTAAACTACTCAGAAAAAAAAAGGCTAGCCTTGAGCAGAAAGAGACTTGAGTATAGCACCCAGGTCTTGAGGTCAAGCCTCAGAAATAGCAAAACTCAAAAAACAAAATAAAAAAAACAACATACAAAGATTCTTATTCTTTACATGTATAAATTAGAAAAAGACTAAAGGAAAATAAAAAATAAATAAATATAGATAAAAGAATGCACAATACAATATAATCATTTAATTTCTTATAGTATAATCAGTTTGTAAAATTTAGAATAGGATGGATTTGCAAAAAGATTTGAAAGCAACTAACAAAATAGGTACCTACTAAACAGTATTCCTCTCAGAGACAATTGACAGAGAGGACTGGAATAATCCTTGAAACTAACAAAGAAAGAAGTAATGAACAAGTGGAATTGGAAATGAAGAGAAATGAGAAATAATTGATAGATGGTAGATGGATGTAGTAGACACATATATGATAGATAGATAGATAGATAGATAGATAGATAGATAGATAGACAGATAGATAGATACTAGATGCATATCAACTTGATCCTCATAATATATCTCCTGATTCAAAAGAGGTCCTATCACGAGACTTATAAGAGAGATTTGTGGTATGAGTTATTCAAAAAGCAAGACATTTGCACTTGAGGTTAGTTTTTAGAAATCTAGGAGTAGTAATTCAGAAAAATGATCGATTCTCCTAGGATTGTAGTGACAACCATGGTCTGCTAAGAGCTGGTAGTATCTTATACATTCTTTGTAAAGAGGGGCAAGATTTCCAGGAAGATTAGTTATGCAGTGTGAGGGGTGAAAGGAGGATAGAAGAGAATTCAAATGAGACGTTTCAGCTTGAATAACTATGAAGATAGAATCATATCAATATAAAGAATGAAATCTGTGGGAAATATATTCATGAGGGAAGACCAAAAACTCATCTTGGACATGTGAATCTGACATGTCTATCAAGAATCTAAGACGTTCTTGCCAAGAGAAGAATTTGGACACAGATTCGATTTGAGGAAATCTGAGCTTAGAAATATGTATTTTGGAATTTTCAGCATATGGTGTTTAAAACTATGAAGTTGGATGAAATCAGCAAGGTTGTGGGTGGAGGAAGAAGAAAACTAAGTCTGCTCCAGGATTAAAGGGGAAAGAGAAGAAACCTACAAATGGAATTGAGAATGGATTGCTCGTAAGGTAAAAAGTAGAACTAAATGCACATGTACATTTGAGAACCTAAGTTTAAAAATGGAGTTGAAGAGGAGTGAGTAAAACTAGCTGGATGAAATAGTCACTAAGAAAACTGAGCACAAAGAATAGTCTTCCAAATATCTATTCATTTATAAGTTGCCAGGAGTTTTCTGGGGAAAAATAATGACAGGAAACTGTTGGAGTGGGTCATTATCTACAGGAAATGAATGGAAAGAAAAATGAAGATTGTGTTCTAATACAAACAAGTGTAAAGGATTTTTAACATGTCAATAGCATGCTATACAATAAAATATGAAAATGTAATTTAAATAGCAATCCTATGATGATAAACAACACCTCAATGGGAACTTTGCTTGTTCACACATGTAATCATAGCTACTCAGTGAGTTGAGATCTGGAGGACCACAGTTCCAATTCTAGCCCAGGAAGAAAAGTTCTATTTTTTTAACTTACCAAAGTCATTGGAAATTTTATCTTAACAAAATCTATCAAAATCTCAACCTAGAAGTGTGGCACAAATGAGTAAATGCAAACCACTAAGAAGCAAGAGGGGCATCCATGAGAGGAGGCTCCTTAATTTCAAGTCCCTGTACTAGAAAGAAAAAGTAAAAATACACCATATGAAATATAAATAAATTTTGAAAGATAATACATTAGGAAGAAAAATCAAATCAAATCATCATTAGGCAATTGAAACAGTAATGCTGCCCAATTTATAGACATTTATTTCTTAGATTAAATTTTGCCTCCATATACTTTCATTGAAAGCATGCCTGGGTGACTGGAAATGAATAATACAAATATACAGTCTCCAAATATTTTAAATTGTAGATAGCTAACTTGTACACTGATATAATTGTAAGAACTCATGTAATAGACTTTAGTTGAGGAATCTTCTAGAGTAGTATTCTAGTATACTCCAATGTCTTGGTTGATAGCATTCATGATTGCATGGCATGTTAAATCTGGGTTTTGATACTGATAATCCAATGTCATTGAGAATGTGGTGCTTCAGAACTACAGAAAAGATCAAATTCTAAATTCAAAATACAATTTCTATTGAATATGTATAGGTTTCACACCATTCTAAAGTGAAAATGATGCACCAAGACATCCCAAGTCAGGGAGAAAACTGTACAACAGAAGGGGAATGAAAATTCTGCAAATCCACCATGGATGCAGCTAGAGTCAAAAGAGAGCTGTACACAACAGTGTGAGGCTGGGAATGGAAGATAGGGTTCTAGACAGGTTTTACCAGCGAGTTCTGTGATGCCACATGCAGTCAGAAGCAAGAGCTAAAGTGAAGTAACTGTCTGGAAATGGGATATTAATGACAAGACATTGCAAGCCAAGGAATCCTGGTGAATCAAGAGCAAAGAAAAGTATCTCTAAAGTACTAAGTGAAAGGTACATGGTAGCCCAAATAAATATGAAATTACATACCAAACTGGAACTATTACAAGTAAATTGTTAGCAAGGGATTACAGTAATAGACAATGAGAATATTTGATTTTTTTCCATTGTTAACCAAAACAAATAGCTTTCATCAGGGTATATTCCATGAGGACAATTTTCTAAATTTATGTTAAACAATGACTAATGAGGCAAAGGAAAATAAGGAAATGCTTTCATGCATTTTGTAGCATTTTGCTTTTCTTAATTTCTATCAGAAAAAATGAACATGTCAGCTGGAGAAGCATTTTTATTTTTAAGATAACCCTGGCTCTATCTTTCCACCATAAAATTATGTTCTTATTTTCAGGGAGTTTGAAAGTTTTCTTGGCATTAAAGAATAGGAGAGTAAATCCATTTGCAAAAATTGGTTAAGTAACCATTAATGAAAATATCTTGGCTCCCAGTTAAAGTTATTAATCTTCACTTGGTGACTTGAAAGAAAAATACAATAATCTTTCATGATAATTCTCTGTGAATCCACAATACTGGGGATTTCCCCCCCCCAATTCTATTTGTAAAAGCTTTCATAACTTACTTCTTCTCAGTATTGACTTGAACTAATGGGCCATCTTTAAATAAATGCACTGAGAGATCAGGAACATGGCAGAATGTTCTCTTTCTCCATAGTGCTGTGAAATTAGCATCAAATGCAGAAGCACTTACTATTCTTCACCTTCCCAGGTTGCCATCTCTCCACTGCAAACAGTACAGTGAGAATAAGTGAAATTGTGTTCCTCTAGTCATCCATATTGCACAGGTGTCACTATGAAATGGAAGTATTTCATTTTAAAAAAGGATCAATGGCCAAAACATTTATTGCTATCCATGAGAAGCATTTAGCTACCTTTAGAGATCTTATGAAAGAAGTGTGTGTGTGTGTGTGTGTGTGTGTGTGTGTGTGTGTGTGTGTACCTGTGATGTACACAGACACAATTTGAGTATATATGTATAGATGTATACATGTGCATACTCTGGTGAAAACAAAAGGACATTGTAAAAATACTTTGTAAACACAATGGTTAATTATAAAAAATAATAAAAGTCAGGCACCAGTGGCTCATGCCTGTAATCCTAGCTACTCAGGAGGCTGAAATCTGAGGATCATGGTTCAAAGCCAGCCCAAATGGGAACATCCATGAGAGTCTGATCTCCAAGTAACGACCAGAAAACTGGAAGTGGATGCTGGGGCTCAAGTGGTAGAGTGCTCTCCTTTAGCTGAAGAGCTGAGGGACAGCACCCATGCTCAGAGATCAAGCCCTAGAGCCAACTAAAAAAGAAAAAAAAATGAAAAGTAAATTTTAAAAAGATCATGGAATTTCCTTGTTCCTTAGACACAAGCTTCCTAGTGTACTTTCCTCATTCCTACTCAAAATGCATAAATGCATGCAAAGGGCTTGCAAAATATTTGAGAAAAAAAGACATGTAAAAGAAATAATACCTATGTCGATGCTATATAGAATATTTAGTTGCTTGTTATGACATCTATAAGTAATAAACATTCTTAAAAATATTATGAATGGATTGAATGACAGTCCTTCAGGTCTCTCTCTCTATTATATATACATATATACATACATACATACATGCATATATCTATGTATGTGTATAGATGGTAGGAACATGTAAATGTGTGTGTTGTATGCGTGTATATAAAAGGGCATGAATTTAGAAAGATGCTTAGTTGTGGAGAAATTGCCCATAGGTTATCCAGTCTTTACCAACAAAGAAAGAACAAACAGAAAATTGAAGAGGAAACAGAGGTGGAGACAGAGGCAGAGACTGTCCTTTTGTTCAAAAGATGCAGCATCTGATAGGAGCTCTCATCCAATATTGAAACAACACAGAATGGTGCAATCACTTTGGAATACAGTCTGGAGTTGAGGTCTTAAAAAAATGCCCAGATGAACTCTGAGAAAGCATTTGCTATTCTTACAAAGAAGTTCCATAAGCTGAAATTCCATGTTGGTGGAAAACAACAATAATGAATTTGCAGAAGGCTTCATGAACTTGTACTCTGGGTTTCCTGTAATAACTTGGAAATCTACAGAAACCAGGAAAGAAGGCCGATTCATTTGGATGTGATTACATGACCCACATGAATGTTAGGGATAATGGGCAACTTAGCTCACTGCAAATCAAACAGTTCCATGATCCATTATTAACCTAAGTGAGCCTTTGCTTTATTGAAACAGCCCTCTAAATGAATAGGTCACTGCCTGTTTAAAAGCTCAGAGATTTGTTAATGTTCCAAGGACTTAGAGTCTATTAGACTAGACGGCCTGAGCATGTACAAAGTTTTAGGCACTTTAGATAGCTAACAGGCTTTGGTATGTACACTAACATTTTAAAGAATGTTCTTTGAAAGTGGATTTTAACAGGGAAACACTGCATTATGACATTATCCTGCATAAATGTGCATAAGTGTCAAGCTGAAAAGAAGAGAGGATTCTGTAGAGAGATACTCCACAAGAGGAAATAAGTTTCCACTCTAAGCCGACTTTTATAATGCAATTAACTCCATTAGGGAGAATGGAATTTCGAATACTGTTCAAATTAAGGCAGTGCAGTTAAAAGCAGCAGCTATTCAAGAAGAATTAGCAGTGGCCTTCTGAAGAAAGCTACTGAATTAAACCTTAGAGGACTTTAAAATTAAACCATTTAATTGCTACTTTAGGAATTCGGGACTTTGCATAGACTCAAGTCCAGGTGTTAATTTTGAATCTCCTCTGTTCTTGTCAGATAACAAAACTGAATTTCAGAGCCAATTAAGACAAACCTTTAAAGGAATTCTTACCTTTATTTTTTTTTCTGTGTATTCTGGGAGTTTTATTTTAATTGTAGGAATCACAAGGATTTAAAGGTATTAGACAATGAGACAGCATTGAATCTTGAGGATCACAAGTATTAATCCAAATCATTCTGCTTTACATTTAAAATAAAGACACTTCCTACTGTCTTCCATTAAGTCTTAGGTACATGCATGATGACTAATTAATGGTTAATATATTTGTGGACCAAGTTATATACATAAATATTTTACAATAGTTTTATCACATGTCTCACTGTTTATTATTAAACAGTTAAACATATGATACAAATTGCAAAAATTCTTTTTACCTGAATATGAATGTTTAGGTGAATTGATGTACCTTTATCTAGTCTTTTTTTTTTTTTGTTCAATTAACCAATACTCACTGAGAACTTGTAGGTGCCAGGCATGATAAAAATGAAATTCCTGTGTGTAAGGTCCGCTCCTGGATGGCGAGCAGACTCCACCCTCCTTGCAGCAAAGTCTCCACCCAGTACCTGCGTTACCTAGGCAACTGGCACACCCGGAAGAGGTCACATCTGCATCTGCTGAGGTCTCATCTGAAGTTGATGTGGCCACACCTTTCTCCACCCATACTCTAGATAAGGCCTAGCCCAGATGCTCTCTTTTCTAGCTCTTTTCTCTCTCTTTTCCAGCTCTCTCTTTCCCAGCTCTCTCTTTCCCAACTCTCTTTTCTAGCTCTTTCTCAGCTCTTTCCCACCTCTTTCCCTGGTCTTTCCCAGGCCTTTCCCAGCCCGGTGAAGGACCAAGGTGGCCTGGTGCCAACCAGAACAATGAATAAACCTACCCCTTACCTGAATACCACGTGAGTGGTGTGGTTCTTACTCAGCTACCTCTTTTTAAAAACCAAACACTGTGAGGCCCATGGAATTACTAAAGCCATAGAGCAACCTGCCTCCCAAGTGTGGATTCCCGAACCTCCTTCTGGGGGCTTTCATTTTTATGTTTGATTAAACATGACCACAACAGATGCTGTTGAACTGAGGATGGCCTTGCGTCCTAAAAAAAATCCAGCATAATTTGGAAACACTTAGCCATTCAATGCCTACCCAAACTTCACAGCTTAGCCAACAGTACATAGCACCGTGTTGGTTGTTAATGTTGTACTCACATGGATGACTGACGAAAAGCTCCTCCCACACCCTCCCCTAGTGTCTCCTGCCAACAGAGATTCACACCACTGGAAAAGATGACATTTAAAATAACAGTTCACAGAATGAATTCTATTGAATGTACATCACTCCTGCACCATAAATTTGAAAACATTGTCTATTTAAACTATTACATACAGTGGTTATTTGGTATCATAAACAGTATATATGGCCTATTTACATTAAACTGAAGTAGGATAGGGTTCAAATCTTCTAGGAAACGATGTCTTGTTCACAGTAAGTAGAGAAGGTCTGATGTAATGACAATTAAACCAAAATTTATTGGGATAGCTGGATGAATCTTAAGGTTTTGTGATCAAGAGATCTTAGCCCAATGATAAAAAGAAAAAAAAAGTTCTGCCAGAATTCTATCTACAGGCCTTTGGGAGTCCTAGGATTGTGATACAGATGAGTTTACACTTGACTACTACTCACTCTGTGTGTGTGTGTGTGTGTGTGTGTGTGTGTATGTGTGTGTGTGTGTGTGTGTGTGTGTGTGTGTGTGTGTGTGCGCACGCGTGGTGTAAAAGTAGGAACAGAAAGAGCAATTTGGAGACTTGGGCACAATATTGAAGTAAGGAAGTCTGGTCTGGCCTATACTGGCCACCTGATGGATGGTAGGGTCTGGCATCTTGTCTTCATGCTGGAGGGAAGGAAACACTCCTGCCCATCACCTGCTGGTGATGGGCATGCCCGGATTCCTGGAGGCAGAAGCGGGCATTTGGCTGATAGGTTATTGAACCTGTCAGTGCAGTGCCTGGGACTGGGAGTTTTTGTGGACCTTCTCCCTGCTCATATTTTTATTTAAACCCAGCCACCATTTTGCCATGCTACGTGTATCTCTGTGATCCTGTCCTGTGTTCTGTCTCCCGGCTCCTCTCTGGTCATCATGACATCCCAATTCACCTCTCCATTGAGCTGTTGGTATTGTTTTTGTTCTTTCTTTCCTTTCTGGCCTGTTTTCTAACCATGCTATGTATATTTGGGGGCTGTAGGCCTTTGTAACAACTGGAGCCTGCAGCCTGCTAACTGTATAATATAGACTTCAATCTTCTAAAACATGGCTTCTGGAATTATGCACCTTACTATATAGATCTGAAAAGATAGTGATTGGAGTAAATGTAATGAAGAAAGTAAGAACAGAAAAGATTTTAAAACACTATGCATAATGAAGCCATGAAGCCCGAATGAGTAGGAAGCAAGATCAGAGGTGACCCTGAAGGTTTTGAACTACTGGAAAAATAATTAGGTTTGGATTTTAAATGTTCCCCAAGGGCTACGTGCTAAAAACCTATTGTCAGCCTTTGGCACTTTTGGATGGAGATGCAACTTTTAGTGTCAAATAGAGGTAAGAGAGTCACTAGTCAGAAGTTCTTGAAAGGGACTTTTTAGAACTTTGTCTACTCCTCCCCCCACTCTCTCTCTGCTCTCCTGAGGTGAGCAGTTTTGCTTCATCATACACTGTCTGAAAAAAACTTGGTCTCACAAGTTCATGAACTATCAAGCCAGTGGCCAGGATACAAAGATTTTTAAAACAAGTACCAAAATAAATCTTCCCTCCACTTAAGTTGCTTTTCTCAGATATGTTGATATTTGGAAAACTGAGTAATACATGACATAATCCAAACAGATAATAGAAAATATATTAGAAAATAAATCTAATGCGTGGCTATGACAAACAATATTTTTGTTCTAATCTAGTTTCTGTGACTGTTACATATTCGAGTGGGAATATAGAACTGGTATTCTGAGATGGAAGTATGGTACAAGGACGGGAGGTAAAGGTACAGATTTGTATCGAAACCTATCCAAAGAAGGTGGATTACCTTTTTCTTGACCCTCATATAGAATACTCTTCGTTTATGCTAGTTTTTACTCATCACTGGTATTACATAATTGTAGCATATAAAAATTGCTTATTAAATGAAGATGTATACTGTTGAATGGTTATAAAATAGATGTTTTCTTAATATACTTGCTACAATTTATAGTTTTAGCACATACCCACACCTTTATACACAACTGTATTGCTGGATTATTTGACCCACATTTAATCATGATCTTAGAAACTATAATTCTTTCTTGAATTCGTTGTGCTAATTGTCATTCCCCCACACCCATTTTTGTTAGCATTATATAGTTTCATAAGGAGGTTTAATTTTGAAATATTACTATGTGTACTGGCTGTTCATTGTTCAGACTCATCCCCTTAGTTATTTGCCCTTTCCCCACTGCCCACTTGCAGATGAATCCCAATAACCTTCACTGACTCATTTTCACAATGTATGTAACATATTTTTACCATGTTCAACATACTTCACTCTCTCTATTTGCCCTTCTCCTTTCACTTATACACACTAGAGAAGAGCTGTTTTGAAAAGAATTAAGCATAAATACTGGAAACTGATTAAGGAAATGACCTATTTCCTGATGATGCACTGTTTGACTTCAGGAATTTATTCTCATGCTTGTCTAAGTAATCATATAACTTAACATCTTGCCAAGAGCTTATTCTGCACTTTCAAATGACTATACTATTGCTGGTAATGAAAGAAGGGTGGATTTCAGGAAAATATCACTTTATAATCGATCTGTAAACACATCCCCTGCGGTCATTTATGTCAGGCCATCTTGTGAATATTGACTCACAAAGATGTAGGAAAACATTTACTTCTGAGATAAAGCCATGTGTTGCTTAAAGACATAGATGCATTCTGAAAATCACACCATTATGTAATATCCTCTTTACATAAATATCATATAAAATAATCACAGAAATCAAGATGTCATTTGTCAATCAGATGACACGTCCTCTTGATGTCCTCTTATGAAACTCTTGATATCAAGAGTTTCATAAGCTATTTGAGGCTGCTCCCAGCATGAAACATCATACCTCTTTAAATACTTCTTAAAGAAAACAAATAAGTTGTAAAATACCAATGAAAGCATAGTAGAGGAAGCACAAAGCCCAGTAACACAAGCATTCTTTACTTTATCAAGCCTACACACTGTACATAATTTATGTGTTTCACCTTTGTTATATTGGCAGCACAGTAGGATTGCTTATACCAGCATCATCACAGGTAGTGACACATTTCTGATATGATGTAACAATGTAGCAGGACATTTTCAAGTCAATTATAATCTTAATGGACCATCAGCATATGCATGGTTTCATACTGACCAAAATAGAATTATGCAATATTATGCTTTTATTAATTAATTATATGCGCATTACTTCCAAGAATTCCTGCAATCTCAAAAAAAGAAAAAAAAGGAATTTTCATACAGGCCCAGGTGGCTCATGATTTCAATTCTAGCTACTCAGGGGGGCTGAGGTTTGAAGACAGGTTCAAATGCAGCCCAGGCAAGAACAGTCTATGAGAAACTTATTTCCAATCAACTACAAAAATCTGGAAATAAAGCTGTGACTCAAGAGATAAAAAACTAGCCTGGAGCAAAATTGCTTAGGAACAGTGTCTAGGTCTGAATTCAAGACTTGGGATAGAAATGGGATAAAATTTAAACAAAATAATAGTTTCAGTACATAAAGGTTATTAATGCCAATTTTGTCTAGCTTTCAGAATTAGTCAAGCATATAATATAAAAATAAACATAAATGTATTATTTAGATATATTAAATGCTATTGCATTATGGTTCTTACCTAACAATATTTTTACATCTTGTATATTATTTTGATGGGTGCTGAGATATCAAATAGTCAACATTTTCTCTAATGTCATTTTCAAAGTTTATAACATCTCGTGGGGGAGGGGAGAGTACTGGTGTTTGAATTCAAGGTCCCATGTTTGCTCTCTTCCTGAGCTATGCCCCCAGTCCTTCTTGACACTGGTTGTGTTTGAAATAAGGTCTTACTTCCTGCTGGGGAGAACACTTAGACAAAACTGTACATTTTACTTCCTGTTCTTGTGGGGATGAAAGTCTCATGTCATTATGGCTGTTCTCTTCCACTTCATAGAATGGAATAGAACATTAATCTTCCTGTTGTGGGTCCCACATTTACCCAACAGTCCTCAAACATGGCATTTCATAATTCTATCTTCCTATTCCTTGGATACTATAAATTTAATTTCGGCAAACACCTCAATCCATCACATATTTCCTTCTGTGTTTATGAGCAGTCTCTTTCTAAAGATGCCACCTCATATATTCATCTGTTTTTGTCCCCATTCACAACCAATCTACCAGCAACAAGTATCAGGTCATTTGGAGTTATGTCATTTCTTTGCCTCTGAATAAAATGGTTTTATAACACATACATACACACACACACACACACACACACACACACACACACACACACACACAATGTTAATCTGAAATTAATTGATTCTTCAAAATGTCACATACACCCAAGCCTATGTATTGAGAGAAATTTTGCCAAATAAGTGGATTTTTTTAAAAGAATCTAATAATCTAATAACTTGAGGGCAGTTTTGTCTTCAATTTGAAAAATAATTCAGTGCATAAAGAAATACTGATGACCATATGTTCATTTAACCTGGGGCCAGCTCTGTCTGCACATAGTCATATATAAGTGTAACCTTATACACTTCAGAGAAAGACATGAGAGCCAGTAAGTGATATCTGTGTACTACTATTCTACTTAGTCAAGATAAGAAGCCAATATCTAGGAAGTAAAATTACTTGACTTAAAGAACTGAGAGTAAAAGTCAAAATGTGGCTTTAAATCATTTTCTACCTCTCAAGCTTTGTCCTTTCTACCTCATTACCCAAATATTGAATCAGGCATTTCAACCTATACATTGGGAAAATTAGTTACTTACTTGTATAGTATTGTGAAAATAGTATAAAAGAATATATTGAGTTATATATACACATATATGCATCTGTGTACATATGTAGAGAAATTGTATATTGAAGTTGCATGCTCACATACATAAAACTAGCATCTTAGTTTGCAGCTAAATCTACATTTGTAATCTATAACCTAATGTTTTAGTTCCTGTTTGGACTTGAAACTTAGCATGCATTTTTCATCCATGTGAAGTTACCAGTTAGGGGTTGATGTATAAGTCCTGTATTTTTCTACTGTGTTTCTCTTAACTTTCTCTCTGTAGTGTACTCACTTAAATATGCATGTAATGTACATATATTAAGAGGATTTTACATTTTATAAATTACACATCTCTGTGTTCAAGGTGATATGAAATCTAACTATAGAGCCTACACTACATATTCATGGAGTAAGGGTTACAACTGACAAAACAATGTTAAAAAAAATAACTGAAGCATACCAAAGATCTAATGTCTCACTTTAATTTATCTTCAGCTATATGATAGAGGAACAAAAACTTGAGTAAAGCTGAATTTGTAAATCAGTATGCAATGAGCTTTGTTTGTCATAGTTGAATGGGCACTTATTATGTGAAGTAATAATATTAAATTCATATGACTTATTGAAACACCCATCCAAGATTTCACACAACATAGAATAACATTAGAAAAATCAATCTGTTATTCACCCTTTCATTAATCACACTCTTGCTCAGTCTCTTCTAAACATGCTACTTGCTTCATAGTATAAATCACTTTACCATATTTACTTTAACTTAGAGCCACCATTATGATATTGTATACAAGCACATTGCACTTATTTATGCAAATACACAAACACGTACACAGTTTCTACTTTAAACATTTGGTTTTGATGCATCATCCTTTCCTCATAGTAATTTTGGAAGAACTGTAAATGTCTTAAAGCTGAAAGTTTTGAATATGCTGTAATTTGTGAATTATTCAATTATCAATTGTTTCTTTATCACTAAAATAAAAGGACAGTTTCTAGTAAGATCCATAATTTTTCATCCCTTATATAATAATTTAACTCATATTAGTTTTTTAGTATTTTATATATTTTAGTATATAATTGAGTATATATATTGAGTATATATAATTGAGTATATATTTTAGTATATAATTTTAGTATATAATTGAGCCTATTCATGAAAAGTAAAAGTTAATATATTAAACAGGAAGCAAATTATGTTCTACTTATATTTTAGTGTAATGATCATGAATTGATATTATACTTTACACTAAATATTACATACAGTGTGAGAATGATGTCCTTAATACAGGGAATAACTACTTCTGAACAGTAATATTTTGTCTAGAAATAAACAGAATAGTATCCTACATAAATAAAATACCTGCAATCACAATTTTCCTTTGACAGCTTTAAGTCATTTTATACAGCATTTCATTTAAGTCTTTGTTTTGTTTTGTTTTGTTTTTTACATGAAAATATGACTCAATTCTGAAGAAAGCTATCTCTCTGTGTCTTCCTATTGCAAGTATAAGCTAGATTCAATGACATGACATCTAAATAACATAGATTTGAAAACACAGTAACATTTCAAATCCCAGTCTAAGTGAGGTATTTACAGATTGTTCATCAACAGGACTGATTAGTTGTTCCAAATAGTACATTTTAAAAGGCATAGTGACAGATTCTCATCAACCATGAATGATTGATTCCTCTCTGTGTCACTGACTGTTATGTTAAGCCTAATCTGACAAAATACCAGATTTCATGGAATAAAAATTAGAACTAAATTAAAAAAATAGTTTCAATTTAAGATCAGGTTTGTTCTCTGCAGTACTTAAATGATATAGTCAGGCTGAAGGGTAAGTAGATCATCAGAAGTGTTAACTGAATTTTTTGTTTTGTTCCCTCATACACTAAGCAGTATTTTTGCTACAAAAAAGGCTGAATATCTGTCCTGTATGTGGTACAAATGACCCACTCTTCTGACCAATTCAACTCTCTGTTTTTGTGGGAATCCTCAAAAATGATCATATCCCTGAGCAGATCAGTGGAAGGACAGATGTCTTAAGAAAGAAGCTTGCCTTGAATATTTCCCCCTACTGCTTGGAAATGGTACACAGCAGGAGAAGTTAAGACACAACTGGAGATTTGTGATACACATCAGAAAAACTCAAATGGGATTTTTTTTCCTTTTTTGTTTTCTTGAGAAAGAAGTTTGTTAGTTGGTTAGTCTCGTAAGTCTTTGAAGTAGGTGTTATTAAGGAGAAAATATGTTATATTCTGAAAATGAATGCTCAAGTTACTATGGTAGCTGATATTTTTACTTCAATAGCTTCCCTGTAGAAAGAGTCCTTAATCTTGTTGCTGACTAAGCAGATGGGCCAGTTAGTTAAATTGAAGTTTCTACTCTGCATTTGCATTTGGGCTATGTACTTCAGGAATAAACACACATACATACACACATACACACACACACACATACAACTTTCAATCAACTGCTTAAAAAAATCATCTATCTTTTAATTCAAAAGAGAAATTCTGCTAAGAATCACAACCTATTAACAACACAAACATACTGGGATGAATTGCTATTGAAAAATAAGTTAATTTTATATTTAAAATTGCCTAGGATGATTTAATGGTGAGGCTATTAGATATTGAGGATCAATACTTCTGGGTGTATCTTTATCTTTTTTTTAAAAAAATTTACAGCTGATCATCATGCTGGAAAGTTCAAAAATCTAATATCTGCTTAACATGGTTGGATGTTTCAAGTTTGGGTAATTTATTGTACAATTTAAAGCTATAAACTTGTAAATCATAATTTACTCCATCTTAAGTTTTCCCATCTCAGCAAGGAAGGTGATTTTCTTGCTGAGAAGTTTGTGAATGAGCTTGGAAATAGCTGATGAGAAAGTAAAAAACCATGAAATGGTTACAAAGCCAGCAGAAAAGTATGTCAGCTGCCTCTCAGGAGAGTACAGAGAAACGTGTCTGTCAATGGCACTAATCACCTTCAAGTACAGAGCTTCTGCAGCTGTGTACAAAAATAACAACAATAATGCAATAATAAAAATCGAGTAAGGGTATTAAAAATAGGAAAATATTTACAAAATGCTGAAGGTGTCTTTGGAAGAGCATTCCTCAGCCTGTCCTCTGACATATACACTTCCTTCTTTTTAAAGTATCTAATGTCATTAAGATAATTTGCGCTGTATTATATAACCCATCCCTGGTTTTTGTGGTCTGTTTCTTCCACTTGTCCCATTTCATTTTTGGAGTAGGATGCTCAAATGGCTATTCACTCGATGGATCAGGCTATTAAGACGTTTACATTGTGTGTGTGTGTATCTATCTCTCTTTTTTTTAATGAACAATGAAGTTTAACAATATTTCAATAGCAATCAAGTGGGTGAGAACGATCACTACTTGGAGGTGTTAAAAATAAAACAATACTTATTTCGTTGTTTAAAAATTTACACCACATATCACTAAAATCACCTCTGAAAGAAATAACCAGTTGAATATCAAACACACCTATTCATTTTCCCGTGAGAATTCAGAGGTGCTCTGGTGCATTTTTAGTTAAGGTGCTTCCCATCCTTCCCTGTTTTAGAGACTGGCGACTTGTTTAGAACTTACTGAAGTTTTCCAAAGCCAAAACCACTCTCCAGCTCCTGATTCGGATGCCAGACCCGTGTGCAGCCTCCTGCAGCTTCTGACTAGCTGAGCATCACTTTATCCATCATGCATGCGTTTGGGTGCGTGTGCCCCGAAGCCATCACGCGCAGGATGCAAGCTCAATCAGGGCAAGAAGGCTTACCTGACAGCGGAGAGGCAGCAGCCCAGAAACAGCAGTAGCAGCAGGACGCAGCAGCCCAGCCTCGCACGGAAGGTGAGACTCCTCTGCTTCTTTCCTTCTTTTTATTTATTTATTTTTCACCCCCTCTCATCTAAATCACTGTGGCTTCACGCTGCTTTGCATGTTGTCCTTTTGGGTTCACAGAAGGTTCTCCAGGGCCGAGAAGCCAGTAGACACCACTTTGTTCCTGGAAGAGGCTGCCTCTCTTCTCAGAAACGCCTGGACCCCTCTCTGTGGCTCCCTCCACATTTACCCTTCAGATCAATAATGCGCTCCGAGCGGCTGGAGCTCAGCTGCAGCGCAGAACCAAGAGCCAATGAGGGCCCAGGATTCCTCCCTGTCATTTCCCCGCCCTCAAAACAAAGCTCGGCGTGCCTTTTGACACATCTTCCAGTGGTAGAAAGTAATTGAATCCTGTATTTGAAACATATCGTCCTTGTTCTTTTCCCCTGCCAGCGTGCATTGTACAATACTTGGAAAGAATGCACAGAATCCGTACCTCTCTGAAGACTCAATAAAGGAGTTCCATAGAGAGTGAAGATCAGGCAACCCAGAAAGTAGCACCAAACATCTGCATCTGCAGCTGTGGCCTCTAACTGTCTCAGGTCTAAGGTGGACTGGAGAACTGTTTGGAGGCAAAGGACTAGACTGCCGTCTTCACTGACTAGCTTGATTCTTTAGTTGTGTGGAACAAAACAATTTAGTCTATTTACACAGACGCTGTCTCGTTCTTTATGCTTTAACTGTCAAGGATGAAATGAGAATTAATGATCATCATAGTCAAGCAGTTCCTTCTAAGGCTGGTTTAAATAAGTCCATGTAGGAATGAGGTAACTTGAGGGGATGTTTAGGTTTGGGGAGAAGGGTGAAGAACAGAAGGTGTGCCATTGATCATCAACACACACTATACTCATAAACCGATGTGTTGAAACCCCTATGTACAACTGCTTACTGATAATAAAAAAATAAGTTCAAAACTAAAAGCAAGCAGCCCATATGGTATGAAGATCGAGAAATGAATCATATTATCTTCGTCTGTTCTAGTTTTTTTATGATTATATTTTGCCAGTTTAAAATTTGCATTGAGTTCTTGAATGAGGGATTTCATTAGTGAGTATTGAAACTTTGTAAGGTATGTTAAAAGGAACAAAAAGTTGCAATGAATAGTTTCACTTTTGCAAACAATGAGATCATCTTCTCAAATGCCCCAAAGCAAGTGCATGCCTTACTTGTTTGAATTTCATTGTTGAAGTATTAGATATTAAAGAAACTTTGCTTAAACAGGCAATATTCATTGAGAATTATGCATTTCCTTTGCAAGGGTCTGTCTTTTTATCATTTATAAATCAACAATGCAACAATAGTTGAGATAATGATTCAATCTATGGCAATGAAAATGATCTCAAGAGTACAGTTTAAGTGCGTTTAAAAATATAGATAAAATGAGTCTGATTCGAAGCTCAAACAATTGCACAAATAATAATGTCTTTTCAATGTCAGTGTTGAATAAGACTGAAATTAATGTGTACTTCTGAATGCTTTTGTTCTATTGAAGTAATACAAATAGGTTGATGCATTTGGTGTAGCCAAGCTTTGTGTATCGTGACAAGTTAAAATAGCTTGGGGAGACTTTACAAACAAAATAATTTTGTTACCTGTCCATCATGTGAAGGAGACATAGAAAAACATACTGACAAAACTATATACTGTGCCACTGTAAAAGGTATGTGCTAGCTCTATATTAAGACATTCATATACTGATGTCATTTTACTTAGGCCAGGCACCTAGAGTTCTGGAAAAAGGTTATACTGGTGAATTAAGTGTCATAACATTGATGTTCCAGTAATTTAAAATAAATATACTCGTTTATTGAAACCTATTTAATCATCATAGGTTGCTAGTCATTAAACACAAAATGTCTGTTCTATGGATGAGAAGATCTTTAGATATGGTCTCCAAAATATAAAACATGAGATCAACATTAGAACTCAAGGCAATAGGCAAATACTTAACTCTTTCCTCAACCTATTGAGTCAGCATTTTGAAGAGTGGTGCCTTAAAAATATCTCTATGTCTTAACACCCCCTCAATTTATTAGTTTGAAGGTATGGCACCAGGACTGGGGTCTGCAAATTACCAAAGATCTGTATATATAAATATATTTTATTGAACAACAATCTTACTAATTACATAGGTACTTTTGCAGTACAATGGAAGAGGCAAGTTTTTTGTTGTTGTTGTTTGTTTGTTTTCAAAATGTAGAGCTTGAAAACTAAAATGTGAATCTGTCCCATTAAGAACAATTTGTTCACCATTGCTTAAGGTATTGTTTCTAGGATCTGCACCTTAGTTACTACACATGGTAATAGTTAAGAAAAGAAAAAATGGGACATATATACATATATATATATATATATATATATATATATATATATACATATGAACTTTTCTGCTTAAGTCTAGTGATCTCCCATTTGAGCCACAGTTCTACTTCCAGATTTCCAGTGGTTAAATAAAGACAAGAGTCTCATAGACTTTCCTAACTGGGCTGGCTTTGAACCATGATCCTTACATTTTCAGGCTCCTGAGTAGCTACTATTATAGGTGTGAGCGACTGATGTCCAGCACTGGATCTAATATATAATGATTTCATAAACTGTTCTGTGTGTGCTTTTGTGGACTTTTACTGCTCTTAGTTTTGAATTTATCCTTCCTACTATTGCTATCTTTCATGTTTTGGAGTAAGAATGAAAATAAACATTTTTTTTTCTAAGCTGAATATTGAAGAAGAGATAAAAGTTTGTACACATTTCTAAAAACTTGGGGTATATTTGGGGTATTTTTTTCTCTCTTAAATTTAATGTAGCACAACAAAAATTGGTATTTTTAACAATATAAATTTGGGGATTACTTGTTAGCAAACAAAGTAAGTCTCTTCTCACTTAAATGAGTTAGAATTGAAATGAGGAAAAGTAAGAAAAGGAGGCTAAGGCTAAGGCTAAGTTGATGACTAGAAAAAAAAAAACAACAACATTGCTCTTTAAAGATAAACATCTTTTTTGGGAAGTATACTATGCCAACAGATTTTCTTTAAGGAATATTAAGAATGAATGTGTAAAATGTTTAAAATATATGATACTAATTAGCAAGAAATTATTTATTTCACAATCAGATGCAAAGGAAATTCTGTTTAGGAAAGCAACAACAACAAAAAAGAACACACAAATTTAGTTAACACTAGTAACTCCTCCTGCCTGTAATCCTAGCCACTCAGAAAGCTGAGATGTGAAGATTATGATTGGAAGCCAGCAGAGCTTGTCCTTGAGACTCTTCTCTATAATTTACCAGCAAGAAGGTGTAAGTGGAGGTATGGCTCAATTGGTGTAGCACTAGCTTTGAGCAAAAATGCCAAGGACAGTACACAAAGGAAAACTGATCACAAGGTTGTGGAGAAGTAAAGAAGATGTAATCAGGGCCAGATTTTTAAGCTGTTTACATTACATTCAAAAATACAAGAAGTTTTACCATCTTGACTTCGCAGTGACATTGAAGTAGTCAGTTTTCTGTGCACTTTACTCAGCTATGCCATTGCTTTGACAGAAGCTTTCACTCATCCTGCCTTCACATGTATAGCAGGCTGTCTTAGCTGTCTATTATTTGTATTGTATATCTGTTTCACAATCTCTTTACTCCACAAGAACTCTGGCTGAGGCGTCCTTTCCAGTCTCATGGAAGGAGTTCAAGAGCTATGGCCACTAGGAGAGTCCTATTCAGGCAATAATAACTTTGTTCAGAAGTGGCTAACATCACTTCTGTTTATATTTTCTGGACCAAAAAATGTCACAGATACATTCTTAAGACAGCTGTCTATGTGACAGAGGAATGTGACCTTCCTACAGAGAGACTAACAACTATCTTCACAATAATGCAATGTAATGCAATCTTTTCTGACCTTCAGCAACAAAGAGATGAGGTTTCTTACCAGGTGGTCACCAAACAGAAGGAAAAGATTTTTAGCTCTTTATTTTGCCCTTTCATATGTTGTCTCTTTGTTAACAAGAAGTGATTTGAGATAGAAAAGGAAAAGAAAACACAGAAAATTCCATGAGATTCATTGAAAGTATTGTATATTAGAAGAATCTGATAAGGAAATAGATCAATCACAGTGTCCTGATTTTTTAAATCTTGAAAATTATGAATCCTCTCTAAAGAAGAAAAAGAAAGTAAGACCCATGTGTCTGTAGTTTGTGGGTTGGATTTCCAGAAGGCATGGAAAAGTATTTGCCTCAGGTGGCCTCTGAGAATAGCTTGGATTAATTCCACTGAGATTTCTGAAGAATGGTATACAGTATCTTCCAGAATTTCACTTATTTGTTGGCCTAGAACTTGCTAAGAGAGGATGCATGTCTCTATGTAGATATAGGAATGGAACCACTCTCTTCATTATGAAAGGAGTCTGAGAGCAAAAGACAAAGGGAAACTGTGCTTAGATGAGGAAAACCATGAATCAAAACCACACATGGTTTTCCCTCCCAGCTGCAATGGATATCAACAGCCCCATGGAAGTTGCCATATTGTATCCCAGCATATCACTTGTGTCAGTCACAAGAGACAGTAGGAGAATACATATTCATAAAATTATGGTATGGAATATTTTGTAGATTTAGACTGAGGCAGAATATCCAGAGAGACTAGGTAGTGCCACTGCTGCCAGAAATTGAGCAGAATTTGCTTCAAGACACCATCAGAGAAAATAAGAACTGTGATAGCAGCAGTAACAATAAAGTCCTATGATTTCTACTAGTAATAATAAATGGGTTAATGTTTAGGCTGCATGTACATATGCAGATACAAATACATATTCTATGTATATTTTCAAAGTGCAAATAAGATGCTACTACTGCTTCTTCAATTTGCATGTGGAAAATGGCAGCATAGAAGAGTTAAATAAGATTTAGTGATCTAACCATATTTTACTCCAAAATACTGAAGTGAGAGGTGTTGTTTCTAATGTTTAAGACTCACATGTCCTAAAACTGTACATTCCTCCATGAGGAACAAAAATAAAGCTTTCTACTGAATGTAGTAGAAGTCTTTAGTCACAGAAAGATGAATTTTAGACTCAGCAAATTATAAAAAATTAGAGATTAAAACTATTTCATTAATCCTCTCATTGGCTTGACTAGAAAGATACCAGATACTTTGCCTCACAATCTGAATCAAGCTCAAATGATGGCAGCTAAATTTTGTCATTGTTCAAGTCAATACTCATATATGTATCGCTACATATACAGAATATATCTGAATATAGCAGCTTATTGTTCTATTTTTGATACATGAAACAATTCTTGAATGCTAAATATATTTTCCCTCATGGATTGACTAATATTTTAGTAATTCCTTCAACAAGCCACAATGGTTTATGTTAGGATGAAAAGCAAATGTGAAGCACTGAATACTACAGTCTCGAGGGAAAAATGAAAAAAAGTCTTTGTTTCTTAGAAGCTTACAGCAACTGCATATTTTACCACAAACTGCACAGAGATTTAAGAATTTTACAATGAAATACCACCATGTCCCAAGTCATAAATGCATCTCCACTACAAAGAAAAATAAATATTTGAAAAAGAAAAAGAGCATCCAATGTATGGTTTTGCTACCGGAGAGTGAACATCACACTTAGTAAAGTTGCAAAATGTTTGAGATCAGAACTCATTGTCTCATTAGCTTGACTAGAAATGTTCCTGGCACTTAGATTTATATTGAAGACAATAATTTTCAAGATCATGTATGTGTGCTTGTTGTGAATATAACCTACTCCAAATGCCCCAACAAGATCATAAGAAAGTATTTTCTTTGTCATTTGTTTGGTAGTACAAATGGATGCTCAGAAGTGATATGCCCTGTGCTCAAAATCACATTAAGATACATTCTCAATATTAGGGTTCATGCATTTTATTCAGTGAGGATCATTTCTATGTCTTTCTTTTTTTCCCTTGAAGTGATGCTCATAAAAAGAAAGTGAAGTGATTATACATCAATAAGTTAAAAAAATAATTCACTAACCTGTGAGGTACCATTAATTAGT
Source organism: Dipodomys spectabilis (assembly GCF_019054845.1). Lineage (NCBI taxonomy): Eukaryota > Metazoa > Chordata > Mammalia > Rodentia > Heteromyidae > Dipodomys > Dipodomys spectabilis. The sequence continues at coordinate 2,462,509 of NW_024871117.1, read as the reverse complement.
AAAATTCCAATGATCACTAATACCCTATCTCTCTAAACAACAGGAAAAACTCCATATTGTTTTGGAAGTAGGTAGCATTATTAATGAATTAATGAATTTGATTAAGTGAAAACATACTTGGTCAAATGTGTCACAAAGTTTTAACGTAGGGCAGAAAATAGATGTAGATTTAAATTGCATTCTTAAAAAATGTATATGTTTTGAAGAAGTAGACAAAAATCCATAAAACCATGTTTGAAACTGCTATGGCCTGTATGTTTGGAACTTACAGGTTGCAAACAACTAAATATGTTACATCACTATAAATGAGATAAAGTACAACAGTATTTTTTGTTCTTGCTTGTTTTTGCTGTCTAACTTTCTGAGAATCAAAAAAAAGATGAAAATATGAAGCACATATGAACATTCAGTGATGGGCAGGACATGGGTTAAAACAGATATACAAATCAAGATGCAAGATTTAAAATAATTTTGAAACTCAAAATGTTATAAATTACCATGATATGTTAGATAAAGAGTTGACACAGAGCAGCAGGAAGTTGACCTTTCTATCTTCTTATCTATATATATATTTTAATAACTTGGGAATATTTCAGCTAAATCACATAAGGTAGAAATGTGAACTAATAATCGGAAATGACTGTGACTGTCCTTAGTGAGTAAAATGTATGTTACACCTATTGCACTTTTCTTTTACTACCACAAGACATTTATAGAAACTTACATTTCCAAATAATATAGACTGCATCGTTTGAATTTAAGAGAAATTAAAACACACATACTTAAGTAGTACTAAATCTGACTGTGAGCCGGATGCCAGTGGCTCACGCCTGTAATCCTAGCTACTCAGAAGGCTGAGATCTGAAGATCATGGTTCAAAGCCAGCCTGGGCAGGAAAGTCCCTGAAACTCTTATCTCCAATAAACCACTAGAAAACCGGAAGTGGTGTTGTAGTTCAAGTGGTAGAGCGCTCGCCTTGAACTGAAGAGCGCAGGGACAGCTCCCAAGCCCAGAGTTCAAGCCCATGATTGATAAAAAAATAAAATAAAATAAAATAAATTTGACTATGTAAACTTAAAAAAATCATATACTGAAGTACTCTAATAGTGTCACAGATATTTCAATTCTGTATCTACTTAGAACACCTTTTACTATATTAATCAACTCGTTGTAAGCAGTTTTCACAGGAAATTGCTTATGAAGGTTAAAAAAAATAGTATGATCTAAGTTCTCTTACTTATTTTTCACTATATGGGACATATGGAACATATAAAATATATGCATCTTATGCTATTATACATGATATAGGGTCCTTTTGTCATCAATAAGGCTTCTGATTAACAACATGTTAGGAATGCTTTGGAAAATTAAACATTAATTGAAAGTATTTATTTTGAAAGAAGTACATGCAACTAATATGTTATTAAATGGTCATTGGTATATTCATTTACAAAAGTGATAATTTCTTGCTTTAGCAGCACTTATACTAAAATTGGAATGATTCAGAGAATATTAGCAAGGCCCCTGCACAAGGATGATATGCACATTCATGAAGCATTCATATTTTGAAATAAATAAATAAATTTAAAACATTTTAAATGAGGAAATGTAGTTAAATACATGTTGGAAAGTTTGAACTTCGTTTTCTTTTTTTTTTTTTTCAATGTTAGTGCTCTACTACTTGAGCCACAGCTCTATTTTTTCCTCTTTCTTTTCCTTCTTCTTCTTCCTCCTCCTCCCCTGTCCTTTTCTCTTCCTCTTTCTTTTTGGTGGTAAATTAAAGATATGAGTCTCATAGATTTTCCTTCCCCTACTGTCTTCAAACTATGATCCTCAGATCTCCGCCTACTGAGTCGCTAGGATGACAGGCATGAGCTATTTGGCCTCACTTTTTGGAGTTATAATTTTCCATTCAGGGAACATAGGCTTGGCTTAACATTTAATTGTAAAAGGAAAATTTATATGACAGCAATATTTCTACAATCCATGATGTAAATGCCCAACTCTGTCCAACTTAATGTAAGCAATAAATCATTAAAAGGATATTTGAATGCTATACAGACATTTTAAAGAGAATTTACAGAGTTTACTTGAAATCTCTGTTTGTATCTAATGTGTACTCAATATCAATCATATACTAATATTTTAAGAATAAACAAATAACAGGTGCATATAGGTTATATCTACAATATATAAATATATTTATATAAATATAAAATAATTAAAATTAAATTTTACATACGTGCACTCTTAGCATTCATTTGGAAGTTTAATTAACAACTCAAAAATAATTTTATCTACTATTGTTGTTAAGTGAAAATATAACAATTGTGTCTATAAAAGTTAACTGTGTATAAATGTAATAAGATCTAATCAAAAAACAATTGTGGTTGTTCTAAGCAATTGTTTAGTATGATACTAAAACAAGTCTTCTTGTAAATAATATTTTAAAACAAAATTTACTTGCTTTTAAAAAAGCAAATTGTTTTAATAGGTATACAGGTGGACCCATTGCAACAATGAGACGTACAAGATGTTATGTCAAAAAATGAACTTTATAACTTTGGCAGGGGATTGGGGCCGGGGGGGTGGGGGCAAGGGCAGGGATGATAAGGGGAAACAAAGGAGGAGGTAACAATGCTTGATAAGGAATGTACTCATTACCTTGCTCATGTAATTGTAACCCCTCTGTAGGGCATTTTCACAATAAAAAACTTATTAATAACAATAAAAAAAGCAACTCCTTTATAATCAGAAACTTCTATCACATACATTTGCTGCAATATCCTCTACAATTATCAAAATTATATGTAATAATAAACACATTTAGTTTTCTAAAATATTGGTACATATTATGCCCTTTATTTAAATACTCTTACATTTGCCATTTGTGCAAGTGCTAGCTAGGGCTGTACTAGGGCTTGAGCTCAGGACCTCCTGCTCTTGCTGTGCATTTTGTTCACAGTTTGTGCAATACCACTCACCACACCTCCACTGTTTCACAAACATTTCTGCCCGAGCTGGCTTTGAAATTTGTTCCTCATTTATCAGCCTCCTATGTAACTCAGATCACAGGTTTGAACCCCCTAGCACTAAACAGACTTCATTTAGTTTAAACATGCTTGGAAAGTTATTTGTTTTTAGTATTTATGCCAGAATGATAACCTAAATAAAAATATATGCTGATGATTACTATAACATAAGTTTTTATAATCAGATATCTGTCATTGAAATGGAGAAATCAGAATGAAAAAAAACATGTTTTTATTCAGTTATATATAAGTATAAAGGAAAAAAGCTTCAGATTTCCAAAACATTTTTTCCATGTTTTCTTTTCTTCTTCTCCTTCTCCTTCTCCTTCTCCTTCTCCTTCTCCTTCTCCTTCTCCTTCTCCTTCTCCTTCTTCTTTTTGTTGGTCATGAGCTTGAATTCTGGGCCTGGGCTCTGCTCCTCAGATCTTCATCTCAAGGCTAGTGCTCTACCGCTTGAGCCACAGCACCATTTCCAGCTTTATCTGTTTACATGGTGTTGAGTAATTGAACCCAGGGGCTTGTACATGAAAGACAAGCACTGTACCACTGAGCCATCTTCTCAGCCTTCCTGAAAGGTTTTATGTGAGATCAAATATCTATCCTGTTATCCTGTGAGAACCAGAAGTATTTATAAAACTACATCAGTTTGATTTGCTACCAGATATATTACTCATTGCCTCCTGCAATTCATAGGAACTTGAAAGATAGAATTCTAAATTCTAAATTGTACTCACTCTAAAGCAACCTACCAGCATATAAACATATATTTCTTACAATGTCAGTGATAGGAAACAAAAGGTTATTTAGCAAGTCTTACTCTAGTACACACTCAGTGTGTGTGTGTGTGTGTGTGTGTGTGCATGTGTGTGATTTCATGCGTGTGCATGTGTGTGTGTGTGTGTGTGTGTGTGTGTGGTGGTGGTCTAAGCTAAAGCCCCAAGAATACTTTTGAAATAGAAAAGCTAAAGCAGGAGAAAATGAGTTATTTTCCTTCATCATAAAATAATATGGAATAACAATACAAAAATGAATTCAACATAATACAAGACTTCCTGCTGCAGAACATTCTGTTCTGCTATGCAGTTACCGTGTTTAAGTTTTGTTTTAACAAGACAGTGTACAGACTTACTCATCTTTGAAATGTCTGAAGACTTTCTGTGCATGATAAATAGCCCAATCAAAGTCAGCATATTTATCAAAGAGCACCAAGTTTCTGATAAATGGCCAAGAAAATTCCATTCCATTTTTAATAAAGAAGATTATGATAGAAACTTTAAAGGTATACTGGAAATTGCTACATTAAGAAATGACAAATTCTTAGCCGGGTGATGCTGTTTCACACCTATAATTCTAGCTACTCAGAAGGCTGAGTTCTGAGAATCACAGTTTGAAGCCAACCCTAGCAGGAAAGCCCTTGAGACTCTTATCTCCAATTAATCACAGAAAAAGCAGTAGTGATGTTATGACTCAAGTGGTAGAGCATTAGCTTTGAACAAAGTAAGTTCATGACCAGAGTGAAAGCACAGGGCTGGAAATAACAACACAAAAGACAACTTTTAAGGTATGCAGTTTCCTTTCTGTTGCTTAATGTAAATCTGTAGGTCTGACATGCAGACCTACCTGTATGGGAACACGTATTAGGGGTTTGGAATCACTCTGAGCTGAATGTAACTGAGGATGTGATTTATAAATTTGTCAAGAAACTCTTAGAAGGATGTGAACTTGTGCTCCAAATGGGGGCATTAATAGGTGACCAGAAATATTCAAGAACAAAATGAATAAAACGAGGGAAAACATGTTTAATTGAAATAGTAAGCCCTGTTATTTTATTATTTGACAATGAATTTAGAGTGGTCATGACAATATTGACATTAGAAAGAGAAAAACATCTCTTCTCTGTGGTGGTTGTAGTTCCTGCACTGTCTTCAGTGATGGTTGGGCCTAACAGGAGAAACCTCTCATGTCCTTCTTGCCATCTGGTAATGGGCTTACCAGTGTCAGGTTTCATGTTTGCTAAATTTCTCTCTTGGCAAAAGACTTAACAAATAATGATACAGATCACTTTTATTGCCATAATTTGCACACTATAAAATCCATCTTTTCAAAATGCCTCAATAAATGTTTTAATAGATTTACTCAATTGCACAACTAGTATCACAACCTAATTTGAAACGATCACATTGGCTTATCATGTATGTGTTATTAAATTGTAGTTAGTCTGTCCTCAGTGTTTCTAAGCCATTCTCATATAGCTGTTTACCTATTTCTACAGTTTCCTTTCTAAACTTTTCAATATAAATGGAATAATAAAATATATGAATTTATTTTATCTGGATTCTTTACCTCACCATAAGTTTTGAGCCCCATTTTGTTGTATCAGCAGATCTTTCCATTTTCATTCCTATATGGTTTTGTCTTCTAGATTCATCTTTTGTTGTTGTTGTTGTTGTTGTTGGTCATGGGGCTTGAATTCTGGGCCTGGGCCTTGTCCCTGTGCTCTTCAGCTCAAGGCAAGTTCTCTATCGCTTGAGCTACAGCACAACTTCTGGTTTTCTAGTGGTTTATTGGAGATAAGAGTCTCACAGACTTTCCTGCCCGGGCTGGCTTTGAACCCCAATCCTCAGATCTCAGCCTCCTGAGTAGCTAGGAATACAGGCATGAACCACCAGCGCCCGGCTCTATATTCATCTTTTTATTTTTTTTATCTTTACCAACTGATAAGTATTCAGGTATCTAATATTTGGGGTAATTAAAAGTAATACTATTTTATCACATTCAAATTTTCTGTGGACATAGGTTTTTATTCTCTTGAGAAGTTTCCTAGAAATAAAATCAATCACTTGTATGGTATGCTCATGATTGATTTTGCTTTGAAATTCATGGTATTATTATTTTCAGTGACATCAGTTTTCATTCCAAACAGCTACACAAAAATAATGAATTTCAGTTTTTCTTTCCCTTAACAAATAATTTCCCTTTGTTATTTTTATTATAACATTTTCAGTGGGGTAAAATAAGATATTATAGTTTTAATTCCTCCACCGGTGACTAACAATGTCAAGTAACTTATTTTCAAACAAAGTAACTTAAATTAAATGTTATGTATTTATACATATTAATGTGTTAACAGAAACTTAAATAGCTACACTTATTTATGGAGTACAGTATAAAACTTAGATACATGATTACCATTTTTAATGATCAATGATAATGTAAAAATTATAACTAGCTCTCTAAACATTGATAAGTTCCTTTCAAAGGGAGGTTTTTAAAGTATTTTTGTACTTTATAAAATCTCCAATGAGATATTTTAAACTAGAGTAACTCTAGATAACCATAAACTACTGGAATTTATTCTACCTGTGTAGCCATACTGCCTCAATCACCGCCTACCTCTTCCTGTAGTGACCACTGATCCCTTTTCTACTTCTAAGCAATGAAACCTTTTACATTCCATGTGAGAGGCAAAACTTCCCTCTCTTTGTCTAATTCATCTCAGATAGCATAATATTCTCTGTTTCCAACCATGCCACAACAGAACATTTTTACATTTTACAGATACACGATAGTATAAGAATTGCATACATTACAGAGTTATGATGTAAGGTTTCAATGCATACGTACATTATATAAGTTAGGTCCGCCCAGGACAACAGCTCTCCCCACCCCCTTTCTCTTCGTGAAAGGTAGCACATAGCCTTGTCAGAAATCACCTGCCTGAAACCTGTAATCACCTGTAATTGTCAACCACCTGACTGTGAGTCAGGGAAAGGACCCCAGGTTCTGAGGTCATTTCCTCATTAGCTGGGGTCACACCTCCTTCTTGTCTTTCCCTGTATAATCTCTCTCCATCATTAGTTCCAGCTCCTACACTTAACCATAGAGTATAGACCTGGTGGTTTGGACCTTCCCATAAACTTGCTTCTACCTGAATTGTGTAGTGGTCCCCTTCCAGCAACCCTACATCTGGTGCCTAAACCTAGGAGGGTTTAGAAATTGCTGGATCCTCTCTTTCTCTTTCTCCTGGCTGCCTTTCCTGAATTGTCAAAGACATGATCAAGGGTAAGCAGGAAGCTAAGAGTTCAAACCCTTACATGAATGTTCAAATATGTTTAAGTGTATTTATCTTCTCAAGCATCGATGACTTTTTGGGTGAAATTATTCCTTTTTCCTCCTTTCATTATTTAAAAAATATGTATACTTATTATAGAGGTAATGTACAGGGGTATTATAATTACATACATCAGATGAAGAGTACATTTCTTGTTGAACAATGTTATCTCTTCCCTTGGAAATTTTTCAAAAGCATTTCTTCCAGATTTTTTAAATGCATAATACATCACAGGATTAACTGGCAATACCACTGCAGAACTGTATCTTCTAAATGTAAATTTTAGTAACCTTGGTTGCATGCACTCCATCGGCCACCTTTCCTTTATGTAGTTCAGCCTACTTTTTCTAACTACTGTTGTTGTTGCTACATACAGTTCTGTTTTCACACTCTGTTAGATCAGATATTGCAGATTTCACAAATGAGAAAGGTCATGTGGCTCTTGCCTTTATGTCTCATTTTTATTTCATTAGCAAAGTGACTTGCAGTACCATTGTTACAAATGACAAAATTTCATGTATTTTAAGGCTAAATAGTATTCTGCTGTACACATAGACATTCAACTAAAACAAGATTGGTTTTTATGTATTTTCTATTGTGAATAGTGCTTCAAAAACATCAGAGTCCAAATACATCAGTCCAAATACTGATTTGATCTCCTTTGCATATATGACTAGTATCAGGATAGCTGAGCTCATTCTACTTTTGTTTTCTTTTAGAGGTTTATACTAATTATATAGTAATAATATATAATAGAATAATATAATAGTATATATAACATAGAATAATAGTATGTAATTGTTTCTCTTTGCTCACATTCTCTTCAGCACTTTTTAATAACAAATATTCTAACTGGATGATAGTTCTCTGACATTTGGATTCTATCCTGTCATGTACAGAAGCTTCCTCAGTGGATACAATCTTAACTTTTTAAAAAATTTCTCCTTACTCTCTGTGCTTTTAAAGTCTTATACAAAACTCAGTAGCCTATACTGGTATGTTTCATTGCCTAAGTGTTTACAATTGTATTCTTTGGACATTTTCCAAGTTGCTTGCTTACATTTATATCATATTACACTATTACATATTTTAATGTAAATTTTCTATAGGTATACATTATATTCATAAACACACATATATACACATATGTGTATACATATATGTATGCATATATGCATATATGCATACATATATTCATAACATACACATATATGTATATGTAATATGTTTTATATATAATATAATTTATATATATAATATGCAAAACAAAAATCTGATGACATCAAAATGACTGTATTTACCAAACTTATCATGCTATTTCACCCTATTATGTTCTGATATTATGAAAGTCTTAAAGACAGCTTGTATTTTTGTAGCTATTATGGTTAGGGTTATTTTGATGTTTTATTATTACAAGTTTACTATTGTAAAAATGCTACTGATTGACTTCACAATAAAAATATTAAAATGCCACTGATTTTGTGAGCTTCTGATTTTATAGTTATGATTTTATGGTTATCAATTCTGACAGGTTTTTGATGGAGATATGTGTGTGTGTCTCTCTCTCTATGTATACAATGTCATTTTACAATAACAACTGTATGCTTTCCTATTTTTCCTTTTCCAGTGTTCTTTGTTTCTTTTTATCTAAAATTTCCTATTACATACTGAATAAAAACAGTGAAAGGGAGACTAGAGGTAAAACACAAGTTTGCAAAGATTTTTTTCTCACAAGTATAAAGTCTTGATTTCAAATTTCAGAAAACATATATTACAAAATAAGTAAATGAAGACACCCATACTTTTCCCCTTATTTTAAAGGGAACAAGTTCACATTTCCCCATTCAGTGTAATGTAAGGCATTGGCCTTGTTAGATATAGTCCCTTATGGATTTGAAGCATTTTGTTTTTGACCAATTTGTTGGGACCCTTTTTGGCATAAAGTTCCCATGTTTAACTCAATGCTTTGCCTACATCTATGAAGATGATACTATCAAGAATTTATTCTTTTTGATATGATAAATTACGATTATTGATTTGTGTACAACCCACAAGTCTTATATTCCCTGGCAAAATAACTGCTGATAAAGTTATATGTTATTATGGTGTGCTGTTAAATTCTGTTAACAAGTATTTTGGTCTCATATTTATTAGCGATATTGTTGTCTCCACCTCCTCCCTCCACAGTTTTACTGACATTGATTATTTGTATTAGAGGGTTATTTTGTGTTAGAGGGATATTTTCCTATATACATGAGATGCACCTTGATCATCCTTGGCCGCATCTCATACCCCTTTCCCATTACAAAACCAATTAATTAAAAACCAACTTTATTTTGTTAATCTCAGTTAATTAGTTTTTCAGAGGAGTTGCACCCCATGCCTTTAAGTACATACACTGTAGCATGATCAGGCACAGTCTCCTTGATCTCCCTTCCCAGCTCAGGGGGCTTCACTTATTACCTCATTTTCACAAGGTACATGATTTTCTTGAGCATATTCACTTCCCTTGCCTCTGTGTTTACCTTTCTCCTCCCACTAGGATCATCACCTAGACAGGGTTCTCTTTTAGATTCCAGTCATTCATATTTTTAGTGCATGCTAATGGTTTGAAGCTATGGTGGTATTTCACACATCAATATATTTAATCAGATTGACCCTATTTACTTTCATTTTCTCTCTCTCTCTTACCTATGCTATGCAACTGTTTCCAGTGAGTTTCATTTGTGGTGTTTATTTTGACAAACAATGACTTTTAGTGGAATCTTCTAATGCTTTTGCCCTGCAATCACCTCAGATACTCACACAACTGAAAACATTACGCACACACACACTCTCAAGGATAAGGGAAAAATAACCCTTGTACACTGTTGGTAAGAATGTGAACTATTGCAACCACTATGGAAATCATATTGGAAATTCATCAAAAAAATAGGCCATTTTTAGTTCTTCTGAATAAAAAGTTCAAGATATATAAGTTAAACTAATATAACAGAGTTAAGGAACCAAAGAGTAGCTCTTTTGTCGATTAAATAATTGAGTTATTGACTGTTTAGGGGTTAAATTCCTACCTATTATGGATATTATCTCAGTAACTATGTCCTTCACTGTGCAGACATGTAATTCAAGTTGTCTACTCCTCCTCCCCCTCCCCCTCCCCCACCTCCCCCACCCCCTCCCCCTCCTCCCCCACTTCCCCCTCCTTCCCCTCCCCTTTCTTCTTCTTTTTCTATTATTTTTTAATTGCTGAGACCCTGGAATTCTGCTCAGAATTGTCCTGCCTATTCTGATAAGTTCTAGAAGCTTTTTGTTCTCTGTTTTGTTGATGCTGTTGTTATTCTCTTCCTATTCATTCTTTTAGTAGTATCCCAGGGGTTTCAGGTCTTACACTGAGGATTTTGATCCAGTTTGAATTGATCTGAGTACAAAGTGACAAACAGGAAAACGTGTTTTTCAATGGGTGAGGTCAAGAAGAGGGAAAAAGATAAACAGAGAAAGGATGAGTGAGCCATTACAGTCATCATATTTCATGTATATATATATGCAAATTGAATGAGGTTACATGAGGATGGATGAATTTGGGAGAGATTTCAGAAAATGATGGAATAACTGACATTGACAGAAAGGTGCACTGCACTTATAATCTGACATATTGAGTTGAAATCTTTTTGAAAAACTACTTGAAAATAATTTAGGAAAGTAGAGCTGTGGATCAAATGATAGAGCACTAGTCTTGAGTACAAAATCTCAGAAGCAGTGCCCACTACATGAGTTCAAACCTTGGCAATGAGATAAAATAGTAATAAAGATGATGATGATGATAATGATGATTAATAATAATAATAATACATTGAACTACTTTATGAACCAGCACTATATACTTGGAGATATATACAGTGGAATGCAAGTTTGGATACTTGCATGCCATGCTAATTGCAGTAATATTCACGATAGCTATTGGTGAAATATCCAAATCTTTAATTCTGATGAAAGGATTACGAATGGAAATGAACTCCAGGAAACGGGAAGTTAAGGGGGAGTGTCTTAGAAATGGTGAGGAAAAAATAGAAATGGCGGGACAAAGATGTAGCAGCGATATCCACTAGACTCTGGTAATAATGAACTAAACAACTATACAACTACTCAACTGAACTGGGTAGAGAGTGGAGGGAAAAACTGGGACAGAGCAAAGGAAGGAGTAACAGTGTTCAAAAAGAAATGAGAAGTTTATCTGACTTAGGCCACTGTAACCTCTCTGTATATCATCTTTACAAAAACAAATACATTATAAAAAATATGGAGCATGTATTGAATAGAGTATTGTTCATGAGAAATGAAATGTTTTCTAGGAAACTGGAAGGATATAAAAGTTATATTGTTAAATAAAGAAGTTACTTTCTTTTTGTTGTGTGCTTATCTAGTTTGGTATCTGAATCCGAAAGATACAATGATTTTGGAATGAAACCCTCAACTTCTATATTTTCTAAAATTTGAGAACTGTATTTTAAAAATAAAAACAAAATATTAGGAAATGTGGGATTGAAGTAATCTCTGGCCCTGGGATTTTTCTCCATCGGGGCATTTTTATTATTGATTCAATGCCATTACCTCTTACTAGACTTCTGTTTTTAATTGTGAGGAGAGTACAAACTAGCATAGAGTGTTTCCAGTTCACAGTTCAGAACACATCCCAAGAGGTAGATAACAGGATTAAAAAAGAAGTAGTAGAATTAGGTATACAAAAGAAGGGACACTCATTCTGTCTTTGGACAGAATCACTGTGTACAGTGGAGCTCTCAGAAGTCTATGTCTTTGTTTAAACACAGGATAGGTCCATTGGACACTTTTCCAGTGCATCAAGCTTTTCTGCATGCACCATCCAATCATGCTTTCTGCATACAATCATAGCCCCCTGAGCCTTCCAGTTCTCAGCCTCCTGCATAACTCCCATTACAACCACATGTACTGGCTCCCACCTCATGATAATCTACTAGAGCATTCCAACAAGCTCACTGTGCTACTACCATCCTCTGAGTGAAACAGTTCAGCACAGTAGCAGTACTTTCTTCTTCATTTTAGAAGTTTTCTTTGAGACAGTTTGCCAGGCACTTCTTGTGAGTCTTCAAGACCTTCCAAGCCCATCTCTGGTGAGCATCTTTTTAGTGGATTGTTAAGCATTGTATTATCTATTCTTTGATGAGATGTCTGGTTGAAATGTTTGATCATTTTAACTAACAGCTTGTCATGTCATTGGATAATGATATGGCATACCTGTAATCTTAGCTACTTGGAAGACCAAGAGCTGAGGATGGCAATTTGAAGTCAGCCCAGGCAGGGAACTCCAGGAGACTAGTATATCCAATTAACTACAAAGGGAAACGTTCTTCAAGTAGCAGACTGCTAGACTTGAGCATGAGAAAGCTCAGGGACAGTGCCCAGAGCAACAATAACAGAGTGATTTGTGCGTAGTTTCCATTTATTTATGTTTGTGATATGTTGTGAAATACCTTTTTTGCTTATCTTTTCATCATTTTTTTAAATTCTGATGTATGCTTTTTGAATTGTACCTAGAACTTTTTGCCTAAAAATGATCACAGATATTTTCTCCCATTTTTATCTTATATAATGATATTGTTTTAGATACTATGCTGAGGTATATGACTTATTTTGGAATTCCAAAAGTGCTAAATTCATCCTTTTGTTCCCATAAGATCCAATTTCCCCACCATTTGTTGGAGGTGGGGAGCTATATTTTCCCAATGGATCAGTTTGGAAATCTATCACTTGGGCAATCCATTGCTTTGCGGAAAATCAATTAAGTAGAAGATGACACATTCTACACTCTATGAGTATGCTGACAATCATTTTTTTGTTTCTTGTAATTAAGCCATTTCTTTGAGGGAATAAATGAACTCTTACACAGAGTTCTGCTGGCACAGAAGCTTGAGATTGTATAAAAGCCTGCCAAATCAAAATTCACCATGCTTAAGTTATTTGATATGTAATAGCAAGAAAAAAAATAAGGAGATGTTTATCAGTATTTTGATCTTTTTAAAATCACTTTTGTGAAACAACTTGGTTTGAAATTTCTTTGATCTTTTTTCCCCTTATTTAATTGTAGGTGATCACAGTGTTTAGAAAATAAAGTAACATTTCATGATAGATCCATATTGTTGCTTTGTGCTATTATGCTTCCTTCATGTGATTCTATTTAGTAGGTTAATTATGGGTTTACATAATTTGTGGTAAGAGCTATAGTCTAAATGGTAATAGGAGGACAGGTTATATTTGAGAGTGCTTTTAAAAACTATTTTTTGCTAAGAGCTGCTACTTATGGTTGCCATGTGAGAGATAGTACCCAACATAAGGTATTCCTCAAGGGATGGAAAGTGATCTTTAATATCACAGGCCAGAAAGCTGACTCTGAACTACTGCTATAAGCAGCTTAATGGTTCCCAGTGGAGATAGGTACAGAATTTATTTCTTACATGCTGATTGGAGAAAAGTCTTGCTGGCACCCATGTCGTATATAAAGATTTTCCTCAAAATAAGCCTCTCACAGATACAGAAAGTAAATTGAGAGCTATACATAAAGTAGACCAGAGAGAGAGAAGGAAAAAAAAAAGAGAAATTGTTTTATGGGGTGAAATCTTAGATTTGAAACACACTGGAAATGGCATTTTATGTGTTAAAATCAAATGTAAATGTAATCAGTGAAGATGTGAAATAACACTCTGAGAAAATCAGAAAGTAAAACATAGAAAAAAGTTAAGGAAAAAAATAAAGATTTTTTTTTTCTTTTTTTAAGTGAGCCAGGTATAATGGCTCCTGCCCTTAATACCAGGTGTTTAGGAGACAGAGATAAGTAGATCCTGGTTCAAAGCTGGGTCAGGCAAAAATGTGTGTGTGTGTGTGTGTGTGTGTGTGTATGTATGTGTGTATCAGATATCAGTTAGGAGTGTTGTCTTATTCTTGAAATTTGAGGCAGGTGACTGATTTCAGGAGTGGCATCACAGTTTCAAGATAAAAAGCTTGAGACCCTATGTGGCAAAGGACTCACGAAAATAAATCTACATTTTCCTTTTAACTAGTTGAATACTTATATAGAGAGCATAAAACGTTGAGTTGAAATCCTCTCACTGCAACAAAAAAACAAGCAAACCATAAATAACAGCTGCAATGGCTGGCAATCGTTGAATCCGATAACTCTGGGAGGGAACAGCAACTCGTGAGTTTTCCATCCGCTCTGCGTCAGTCATACCCACCAACTCCTGACCTTATCTTGGAATAGTGAAAATCTATGTCCAATATAAAATAGCTAAATTCATAACTTGACCAACAATTTACTATTGATTTTCATGAAGACAACAAGCTTATGATCAACTCTAAACATAATTAATTAAATGTGTCCAGGACTAGAGATTGCAAGAACCTACGAGCTTCCTCCAGTATTTCTGACAGACACAGGTGAAAGTTGCTGATTTAAGCCACTAAAATGTAAGCTGTTTGGCTCACAGTAAAATCGAAGATGAATTTTCCATACTTTACAGAAGATAATTAACCACTTATATATTGGTGAGAGAATATTTGAAATTCATCTGTCTAGTTCCATCAATTTATTTATTTATTTACTTACTTACTTACTTACTTATTTTCTATCGTGGGGCTTGAACTCTGGGCCTGGGCACTGTCCCTGAGCTCTTTAGCTCAAGGCTAGGGCTCTACTACTTCCAGTCACAGCACCATTTCTAGTTTTCTGGTGGTTAATTAGAGAAAAGTGTGTCCCGGACTTTCCTGCTAGCGCTGGCTTTGAATAGCGATCTTCAGATTACAGTTCCTGAGTAGTTAGGATTACAGACACGAGTCACCAGCATCCAGCTCTATTGAATATTTTAATATTATGTATGCTAAAATAATTTTATTATTAAGTACAGAGAATAATGTAACGCTGAATAATGTGGTATCTGCTGTTCTTTCTACATAAAACCAAAACTGAAAGTTTGCGCACACACAAAATTAGCTTGAAGAAAATTCTTAAAGGAAGGCTTTAAATGCTGATCCAAAATAACAGACCCACGCTACATTGTTCCTTTTGAACATTTTAAATGTTGATTCTATTTAAACTGGAAATACCACTCCTATTTCGGTTTAATAATATAATTATTCCATCATGGAATAATACCATGATGGAATAATAAGAGAAATCATTTTTGACAATATTTTTCTCAATGAGTAGAATTGTGTCAACCAGACAAACAGAATTTAAACGGATGAGGAAGTACAGAGAATGACAGTATCATTAGATATGTGAGTTACTTCATATTTGTGGAATGGTATCAGAACAAATCACCTCTGTGTATTATGAAGTAGCGGCTATATTTTTCTTCAGTCCTGTCATGTTCCGTTTAGATTTGTACATCAGCAATAAAGCACTTTCCTGAAAAAGTGCTTTTTCTTTTCATTTACCAACACTATCTCCAGTCTTTCAAAAGTGCACCTATAAAATCATTTTAAACCACTTGAATTTCAGGATAAGTTGTACCAATTGTCTATTATATTCCTCAAACTTGTTGTGGAATAGAATATATTTAAAGAAATACACTGAAAGAGTAATTAGAAAGTAAATTTCAATTACTGAACATAAACAACTATTTTTAAGAAATATTTACATAGATTTTGCAATGAGTAATTAAAGACCTTATCTCCATATAAAAAAGACAATGAACAAAGAGATAAAATATATGAATTGTACATAACTCAACATAGGTATTTCCTTATTTTTCCTTTTTTTGTTTTTATCTGTGCTGTGAACAAAAAATTGAAGTTTAAGGTCCTTCATAGAGAATGTAAAAACACTTTGCACAGAATGGACTGCTTTTTTCCCATTTAATCTTTTGATATGCAGGTTTCTCTCTCAAAAGGCAAACATCTTTACTCTCTTTGATGCTAGACAATACTAATGTGATTTCTAGAATTATAATACTTTTCTCATACAAAATCTTCATCATTAAATTTGTATGTTTATGTTAAAAGGAGATTTCTGAGTCCCTATAATTCAAATTTTCTCTTTATACACCAAGAGGATAATTTACTATGCAAAGAAGTCAAATGTTTTTAAGTTGGATCTAATGAAACAAATATCATAGGGGTTCTACATTTGCTGCTATCTAATCAAGAATAGAAAAAAAAAAAAGAGCTTTTCTACTACTCTCAACATTTATAAAATTTGTAGAGCAAGTGCTCCAGAGCCCTTCAAGTAATCTATATCTCTCTCTGGTCATTCAATTTTTGACCTCAAGAACTAAAAGGAACCTTGGAGCTGTCAAAATAAGTGTTCGTGAAGTCGATTACGATACCTTTCTTTCCTATTGAATGACCTTCATCTACCTGGGATAGTTTCTTTGATATTTGAAGAACACCAAAATACTATTTTTGCTTTGAATAATGAACATTGTGCACAAAATATTCTCTACATTGTATTTTATGTGAAGTCATTTTCATTAGTTTATGAAGAAGTTCATAAAATTCTACTTTCGTTAATTTGTAAGAAAATTATTTCAATCGCTTTCCTTCCCAGCTCTCAGATGATTTTATGTCCTTTTCTATTGTCATGTGACATTCAGTGGTGCCTATTGGAGGGGTGTACTTTGCCAGGGAAATTAGCATCAAGATGGGCCAATGAAAATTATATCAACTGGTAACCAAGTTACCCCTTTCACGATTATCAAGAATCTTGCCTCTCACATTCTGAGATCAAAATACTATTTAAAAAAAACTTGTTAGAATTGCACTGCATGAATTTAAAATAATGAGATTCTCATACTTCTCTAATGTGCTGCATCAGGAATATAAATAAAGTCCTTATTCATGTTCTTGCTCTCACAACACAAGTAAAAGAATATTGAAGAGACTTGAAAGATATCAGTTGGGTTTAATACCTTGGATACAATACTAATTATATACAATGGGGGGAAAACCCAAAACATTTATTCTATTTTTTTTTTGTTGTGGTTGTTGGTCGTGGGGCTTGAACCCTGGGCCTGGGCTCTATCCTTCAGCTCTTCAGCTTAAGGCGAGCGCTCTACCACTTGAGCTACAGCGCCACTTCCGGTTTTCTGGTGGTTTATTGGAAATAAGAGTCTCACAGTCTCTCCTGCCCGGGCTGGCTTTGAACCGCGATCCTCAGATCTCAGCCTCCTGAGTAGCTAGGATTACAGGCGTGAGCCACCAGCGCCCGGCCATCTATTCTATTTCTCAGGATTTACTACAAATGCATTCTAGGGGACTAATTCAATATACTAAATATTTTCACCAAAAGGAAATATGCAAATAAAAGTCATTGTTTATAGCTTTTGTATGCTAAAGACTAATTTTCCTTTAAATATGAAGTTTTGTGGGGTTTTTTTTAGCATATTTTATTGTAAAAATAACATATAGAGGGGTTACAATTACATGGGCAAGATAATGTGTACGTTTCTTACCAAGCATTGTTGCCTCCTCCTTTGTTTCCCCTTACTATCCCTTCCCATCTCCCACCTTCCATCAGAAAGAATGACATTGCCCCATTTGTTAGGAAATGGAAAGACTTGGAAAAAATTATATTAACTGAAGTAAGCCAGGCCCAAAGAAACATAGGTCCATGGTTTCTCTTATTTGCAATAACTTGTATATGTCTGAGACAAGCAGAAAAGGTCAGATAAGATGATGTTAGGCAAAATGAACCCCAAGATAAGGACTCAAATATTTTTTTCTTTCTTGCTATTGTTTCTAACATATTTATAAGATGATTTCTTTGTTGTTTTGTATGTCCCTCCCCCACGGTATAACCCCTGCTCTCATTGTATTTAATGCTGGTAAATATGAAGTTTTAGTGTTCATTTCTGTTCAATTCTGCCACCTCACCTAAATATAATTTTTCTGTATAAGTTTAGGATGAAATTGTATATTTTATATATTTATTGCCACCCTTAGAGGGAAGTTTGTCATGCATTCACAACCTGAAAATTTGAACACAAATAATGTAAAACTCAAATTTTAAACTTCTTTTTATTTTTGTACATATTTATTTTCCTTTTTGATTCATTTGTTCTCTTATTCTGTTACAATTTTATCAGTGTGTACAAAGTACTTAGGAAAATTTCTTTAAATTTCACTGACTAGTTTTTAGCTTGTTTTCTGATCAAATTGAATGAGTAAATTCTTGGTGATCTGTTGAAAATGTTATATATCTCTTTTTGGTGTCAATCATTCCTATAGAAATTCAAATTTATTATATGTCTTTCCATACTACTCTGCATTTTTCATAATTTTATATGACTTTGAGAAATTCATTGTTAAAATGTTTACAATAATTCTGTTACATAATTTTATAAAAATTATGAAATTAATGCAAGATTAAAGCCAACTCTTTCTTTGGTCCCCTGGGCCTCCTAATGCCTGTTACTCCTCATAGTTATCAAATTCTAGATTGCATTCTGCTTCAGACTTGTTTTATAAACAAGAATCAGTACTATATGGTTTTAAAGATGAGAATGGGGCCAAGCTGGAAACTTTCATCTGTAATTCTTGCTTCCAGGAAGGCTGAGATCTTAGGATCCAGGCTCAAAGGCAGCCCAGGCAGGAATGTGAGACCCTTACCTCTAATTAACCATCCAAAAGCTGAAAGTAGAATTGTGGCTCAATTTATAGAATCTTTTTTTTTTTTTTTTTTTTGGTCCGGTCCTGGGGCCTGAATTCTGGGCCTGGGCGCTGTCCCTCAGCTCTTCAGCTCAAGGCTAGCACTCTACCACTTGAGCCACAGCGCTACTTCCGGCTTTATTCTTTATGCTTATGTGATGCTGAGGAATCCAACCCAGGGCCTCAGGCATGCAAGGCACGCACTCTACCACTGAGCCATCTTCCCAGCCCAATTTATAGAATCTTTAGTAAAATATATGTGGATTTACCCGGCCCTGAATTCAAGCCCCAGGACCGCCACACACACCAAAAAAGCTGGGAATAAGAAATAGGAAATAGGAAATATAATACAAATTATATTAACCTATAAAAAGACATATACAGGAAAATCCAAAAGGGACAGTAGATTTTAAAAACCAACTTTAGCAAAGAGATTCACATGAGGAAATAGCTTAAAAACAAGAATTCATTAATAAAATTTTAGAATCTATTGTATCTAGTTCAATGAGTTTGTCTTCCAATAGGAGTATCAAAAAGAAAACGATTTGAAGTGAGGAGTAGAGCAATACTGGGGATAAAGTAAGAACATATACCAGTTATAAAAAAAGTACTAAAGAAGAACAAAGGTATGGAAATTCATTAAAATGTTTTGGCATTAGAGGTTACATGTAAGTGTACAATTAGATTAAAGGTGAAAGTGCCACCTGTATATTCTTTTTTATTGTAAAGATGCTTAGAGAGGGATTACAGTTACATGAGTAAGGTAATGAGTACATTTCTTGTTGAGCATTGTTATCCCCTCCTTTTTCTTCTACCATCCCTTCCCTACCCCAACTTCCCGACTCCTCCTGCCCTATTGTAAAGTTCATCTCCAGCAGTATCTTGTGAGTAACATTGCTTCAATGGGTCACCCTGTGTCCTTGTTTCAGCCTTATGTTATTCCCCTCCCCCTCCCCAAATTAGACAAATGTATATACATGAAGTCAGGTACCAAAATCTAGTATGGTGACAACAGGGATATACCACAGGAGGAAGAACATACAGAAGAAACAAAAGAAATTGCATAGAACATTAAAAACAACAACAACAAAGAAAAACCTCTTGTGTCCATATCTTGGGGTTCATTTTGCTTAGCATTATATCCCATATGTACATAGCTTTTGAACTTTTCTGCTTATCTGTTAAGATTTTCCTACACATATACCAATTGTTGCAAATAAGCAAAACCATGGGACCTATATTTCTTTGGTTCTGGTTTCTTCATTTACTATGATTTTCTCCAAGTCTTTCCATTTCCTAACAAATGGGGCAGTGTCGTTCTTTCTGGGGGAAACATAGAATTCCACTCTGTGTGTGTGTGTGTGTGTGTGTGTGTGACATTTTCTTCATCAATTCATCTACTGAAGGGTATCTGGGTTAGTTCCATATCTCAGTTATGGTGACTAATGCTGCAATAAACAGAGTTGTGCTGGTAGCATTAGTATAGTCTTGTTTGTGATCATTTGGGTAAATGCCAAGAAACTCTAAGGCTCCTTGGCACAGGCCGAAATTTTCTGAATAAAGACCCAGAAACACAAAAAATTAAAGAAAGGTTGGACAAATGGGATTGCATTAAGCTGCAGCGCTTCTGCACAGCAAAGGACATAGCTAGCAAGATCAATAGCACAGGGACTGGGAGAAGATCTTCATGAGTCCTACAACAGACAAGGGCCTCATATCTAAAATATACTTAGAACTAAAAAAATATTAATCCCTATAAAACAAATCCTCAAAGAAACAGCCACCCCATTAGTAACTGAGCTAAAAATTTAAAGAGAGATTTCTCTGAAAAGGAACTAACAATGGCCAATAGACACATGAAGAAATGCTCAACTTCTCTGTCCATAAAAGAAATGCAAATTGAAACAAGATTGAGATTCTACCTCACCACAGTGAGAATGGCTATAACCAAGAACTCTAATAACAACAGGAGGGGATGTGACCAAAAGGGAACCTTACTGCATTGTTGGTGGGACTGTAAACTTGTTCAACCACTTTGGAAAGCAGTATGGAGGTTCCTCAAAAGACTACAAGTAGAACTCCCCTGTAACACAGGTGTATTCTTAAATATCACTTTGAGTACAAGCCACCTGAGATTCCTGTCAATACAGATTTAGTTTTTAGTTGATATGGCTGGAGCTTGAAAGTCTAAATTACTCGTGTAGGAGGCCTGAACCCTACTCCATTACCACACTTTGGGTAGCAGGACATTTAATTTATCTCTGAACTTTGAATTTCTTTATCAAAATATAGACAATCCAGGGGAGATGAAAGAAGTGTATCCATGATGGAAACCTGGAATCTGAAAGATTCATGTATAGATTCTGGGACCTTTGTGAAGAGAGTTTGCTGGAGACCAGATTCAGGACACACATTTCTTGCAGAATCGTGCTGTTTCTCATGTTGTTAAGGAAAACTTGCATTGAGAGGCAGCCATGCAGTCCTCCCACAAACCATGTGTTCCTCTGAAAGCAAGGGAGTCTCCAGCTTCATGTTCCTTATTTCTACAGTTAAAAATCTCATGATGCATCTGAAAAATGAGTGTTAGAAATGTACTACCACTTACAGAATAAACAATACAGTGGTGCTCACTTATGGAGTGAATACTGCTGGTCATTAAATAAAAATCCTGGTAGAGCATTTAGGTTTAACCCATTTTCATTTTGTTTTATCCTCTGAAAACTATTCAATGAGAAATAGTACCTGCCATTTTATTCATTTATTTTTGCCAGTGTTTTGGGAAAGAGTTTTCTTTGCTAGTACAGTGACAATTCACTAATCACCTTTCCTCTGACAACATCTTCATGTATACAGGACTACTGGAAATTCTATGTACATCCAGCTAAGTTTCTTTCCTATGGAGGGAGACTTCTTTACTGATGAAAATAATGTGGGTTCTTGCAATAAAGTAAAGCACTTGCAAGAAAACCATATCAAAGTCAAACTTACTAGCAGGGAACTGGAATGGCATATTTATGAATAAAGATATAATTAAAATATTTCTCACATATACCCAATCTGAAATGCTTCCAAGATATATGTCATGAATTCTAATAACAACTTAAACTCCCTGGTACCTATGGAGCCACTTAAATAGTAGAATGCTATAATAAGATGTTGGGCACTTAACTGTGCTGAGATAATCTCCCAGAATTATACATCCTGGTCAGTTTTGAAGGGATTAACAAAGAACGGTCATGCTTTCCATATCTAAAAATCAAGTCTCCTATATTGGACAGTTGTTCAAATCCAAATACATATACTAAAATTATCCAGTGACCATATAATGAAAATTTTCATTCTGTCTTAGGCACCATCAAGATTTACTGCAATGTGTGTTTAATTTTGTGAAAGAAAATGTTAATGAATATATTAGTAAGTAGAAAGGTGGGAATTTCTCTTTGAACATCCATTATGATGTCTCAATTAAAAGTGCTCCTGTTTACTGGTGAATAATTGTTCTTCATTTGCATGTATATACATATACATATACATAATTCAAATTATTTCCTTATATAACATTAACATTAATACTACATATATTATTATATACATTTTTATTAGGGCAAAGAATTACTATGTATTGACTCTTTTCTGTTTCATTTTGAAATTTACTATAACAATCAGCCCAAGTCAGAACTAAGCATTTCTTTTACTTTCTAGTTATGTGGAATAGTAGATACTATTACCCTGCTATATTGATGAAATTCACTATCAGTTATATTTGCAGCAAAACAACAAAAAGAACAATAAAAACATTTAAAAAACACAAATCTTTTCACTTAATTGTTCTCCTAACCATTTGGATCTTAGTGCCAAACAGATTTTCAGCTTATGCACCTTTATTGAGATGTTGATTCCAATTCTTGACACATCAACATTTGCATATAAAAGTGCAGATGCTTTTCCAGAAAATTCGCTGTACAGTTTAATGGGATGATTACATGTACAGAACTGAACAAGGCCAATAGGGCTGATTCTTGAGGAATGCTAATTTTTCCTTCATCTTTATCGGTTAAAATTTAATATTACATTCAATTGTCAAAATTAAAGTAAAAATTAAATCAAAATAAAATGTTATTTTCATATATTCTCTGAATTTTTTTTGGTTGGTCATGGGGCTTCAACTCTGGGCCTGGGCGCTGTCCCTGATCCCTTCATCTCAAGGCTACACTACCACTTGAGCCACAGTGCCACTTCTAGTTTTCTCATGGTTAATTGGAGATATGAGTCTTCTGGACTTTCCTGCTCAAGCTGGCTTTGAACCGTTATCCTCAGATCTCAGACCTCTTAAGTAGCTAGGATTACAGCTGTGAGCCACCATATCCTGCTCTGAAGGTTCCTTTTTTTTTTTAAGTTTTTGTTGTGAAAATACTGTACAGAGTGGTTACAGTTACATGAGCAAAGTAAAGAGTACATTTCTTATCAAGCATTGTTGCCTCATCCTGTTTTTCTCCTACCATCTCTTCCCTCCCACTTCCACAATTACATTCCTACCCTCCTGCCTAAATTGTAAATTCAACAGTGTCTTGTACATCTCATTGTTACAATAGATCAACCTGTATCCCTATCTTTAATAAAGACTATCAAAGCATTTAAAAAGAATCCTTTATTAAAAGACCTACTTAAAGTGACCATAAGAGGGCACTCTTACTTAGAACCGAATCCAATGTCAAAATGTACAAAAAATCTTATTGGAACTGAGAGGGCCAATTATTAACAGTTCAAAACTGAAACAAAACAAAAAGCAATCCATAACTAGCATACCAACAATAATGTTCTTTTGGATAAAATAAAACCACTTTTAGTCAAAACTCTCAGGAGGATTTCCAAGACAAATCTTAAATACTGATATTTAGATTTCTGACACTTTCTAAACTAATCTGTTCAGAATTATTTCCTATTAATTCCATTACTTTTCCATCTCAAAAGTCACAGAGCCAAATATACTGTTCATATCAATTCAGGGCTGCCACACTCCATAAAGTAGGATTAACACATTAAAGAAGGGAGGAAGGGAAGAAGAAAGAAAGGAAGGAAGGAAGGAAAGAAGGGAGGGAGGGAGGGAGGGAGGAAGGAAGGAAGGAAGGAAGGAAGGAAGGAAGGAAGGAAGGAAGGAAGGAAGGAAGGAAGGAAGGAAAGAAGGAAAGAAGGAAGGAAGGAAGGAGGAAGGAAGGAAAGACTGGTTCTTTATGTACAAAAATATCTTCAGTTTGGGGCTGGGAAGGTAGCTTAATGGTAGAGTGCTTGCCTTGCATGCATGAAGCCCTGGGTTCTATTCCTCATCACCACATAAGCAGGAAAAGCCAGAAGTGGCGCTATGGCTCAAGTGGTAGAACACTAGCCTTGAGCTGAAGAGCTGAGGGACAGTGCCCAGGCCTAGAGTTCAGGCCCCACAACCACCACCACCACCACCACCACCAACAACAAAATGTCTAGGTTTTTACTCAAATGAGGTATTTAGAGATGGGAAATATGATAGTGAATATTTGTACTAATAATGCAAATTCAAAATGGTTGGTTATGCCATTTAGATAATTAGAGATTTATACAAGGATTATCTAGATTTAAGGGACAGTGAAACTTATGGATTGTATTAGTCAGTTAAATTCTTAAAAACTACACACAATTAAAAGGTAGTAACAAGTGAAAAATGGACCCTATGATAAGGAAGAATCCTCCATGTGTGTACTGTGAATGTATACTTATTTATAGAGAGAGGGAGATAGGGAGAGAAGCAGAGAGAGAGAGGAGAGAGAAACAGAGAGACAGAGAGAGAGAGACAGACACAGATACCTAGTATGCCCAGTATGAAGGCTTCAACTTCAAGCCTTGAGATTTTTCCAGTCACAGTGCCTCTCTATCACCGAGCTATACTTCCACATGTATTTTGTCATTTAATTGAAGATAAAAGTTTAGAAACGTTCTTTACTTAGGTTGTTCTGGAACTGTGATTCTCAAATTTCGTTCTCATGTTTAACTTCGATTATAGGGAAAGGTAGTCCATAGTCTCCTTATATTTCTAAGGTTAATGTTCCCTCTGTGCATGGAATGTCTGTCCAATTCCTTTCTTTTTTTATTGTGAAAATACCGTATAGAGGAGTTACAATTACATAGGCAAGATAATGAGTACATTTCTTATCCAGCATTGTTGCCTCCTCCTTTGTTTCTCCTTCCCATCCCTTGTTTTTCCACATAACGACTTGTACATCTCATTGTTGCAGTGGGTCCACCTGTAACCCTATTTAAACAATGTTTTTTCCCTTCCCCTCCACAAATTATATCAACATCAAATACAGTGAAAGCAGGGGTTATACCATGGGAGAGGGACATACAAAGCAACAAAAAAATCATCTTATAAATATGTTAGAAACAATTGCATGAAAGAAAAAACATTCCTTTCTTCACAAATATCCTTAGAAACACAAAATGGGAAGTTCAATTAATATGAGGCAAAACAAGGATTTCATTTCTAAGCAATTACAACAAAAGCTTAGATATTTTGTTGTTGTAATGGTTTACTTGCTTTTCTTCTGCCATCCTTAGCCCTCCCTGTTGAGACAATGTATAATACAGGACAGAGAGCTCAGAATCCTCATTATGCCTCCTGGAACATAGAATCATAATAGAGGAGAATATTTGGATATGTGTCTCATGAGATACTGGATCATCTTATACAAACATTAGACCTATTATTTTCCAGGTCATCTTTCTTTGAAACTATTTCATGGAGAAAATTCCTTTGAGGTATAGAGATAGACATGATCAATGAGTTTTTTTCTTATTAATAATCAGCTTGGCAGGAGAATGAAATGAAATCATTTCATTTAAGTGGTATTATAGTAATGACCACTATATATTTGCCATGATGATGTTGTATGTTATATGGTTATTATTATGAATCCTGGTAAGATCCATCCCAATTTGTTGCTGCTGGACTTGAGGTATAGCTCAAGCTCTAGAGAATCTGCCCAAGAAGGGTGTATTGGAAAACAGCCTGAGTTCAAACTCCATAAAGCTTGAATGAACGAATGAATGAGTAGAGTAGTAGGCATCTTGAATGTGCTACTTGTTAGCTCGGAGCCTGCCCTAGAAGAGCCATGCTAAGTGAAATTCCTTGCCTTGCCGTTACCATAGAGAAAGTTTTATCACACTGTATTTTGGGCAGTGGAGAATGAATTTTCATTTTGAATTGGGTCTCACATATTCTGCAGCTAGTTTTAGTTGGCATAGCATAATATTCTGCTTCAATAACATTCTTTCTAATTGCTAAGTAATGAGAAACAGGCATAAAAACAAATATATTGTCTTTTCATCAGAGCAGTGATTTGTTCATAGAGAGCGAGAGAGAAGAGAGAGAGGTGAAAAGATTCATGACTCTTGTTTTCTTCAGATGACACAGGCTCTTCTTGCATTTTAGTGAGAAAGTACACATAGCAGAGCAGCCTTCTAAGCTGCTGCTGAGAATGATTCAACTCACCAGAGTTTAGGAATCTTAATCTATTGTCAGTACAATGGCTCCACTTTCAACTTGAAAAACATTGCCAATCTACGAATTGCTAAGGTAAAGGTCAGGAAATTCCTGCAAAGACACAGTTAGCAAAAAATTGTGGGACAGACTGTCCTGGTAAGCCTGTGGTAACAAAATGCCCGTCTAAAGCATATGTATAATGAAAAAGAATAGCTCATTATTAAAAAAATTATAAACCCAGATAACTGAACAGTAAATCATAAATTACACCAAAGGATTAATGAATATACTTAATCTCTGTTTTAATATAAGATTAAAGTATTTAATCTTAGTCATGATGTAAGATCCCAATATAAAATGCTAAATACTTCAAAGCAAGTTAAAATAGAGACATCTCTGATGTTCTTTCTCTTAGTTACCTGGGTGGAACAAAATATGTATATGCATGTTCTCCACAGCCCTGGCTCAGAACAAATTTGAGACTCTTGATCTTAAACTGAAAAGATCAATTTGCAAACTCTTCTAAAGAATTTGTTTGATTCTTGATGGTAAAGCAACATGTGAGGTAAAAAACACTATTACCCAACTGAAGAGCCCATCTCATTATACAAAATTGGCTAGAATGAATTTGTCCAATTTCAAACATCAACTCTACCATGAAAGGATGAAGACTGATTGCTATTGAATTCTCAAAGAGTTGTTTTAGTTTAAAATCAATTCAATGTAATTTAGCACCACATTTTGTTTATTTCTCTTTTGCATACATTGACTTGTGGAAAAGACAATATATTTACGCTATTTTCATGGAAAAGGTACATGTCCACATTGAGAATGCAAGTTTAATGCTTAACAAGTCAATCAAAATTACTGTAATTGTATGGGTCACAGAAAAAAATATTTAAAGAAAGCACAATAGAAATGTTCTTTTAATATTGCCTTTAGTGCAGAAGGTTTTGTAGATCTATAAAACTTCATTTTTGAACTGGTGGATGAAAAAATACCCTGAAAAGACAATAAATTATTTCATATAACAGAGATGATAGAATAAGCGAAAATTAACAGAAATATCAGAATAATTGAATGAATTATGTCAAAATAATTTTACTTCCTGAGGAAACAACTTGCTTATTGTCTACTTATTTCACTAAAATTACATTTTGAGTTGTTTAGCTTCTAATTTTTTTAAAATGTAAGCTTTTATGAACAATTACTTTGATTATTTCCAGGATTCTTGCATCATAAGTTAATAATTTTATATTAAAAACTGCAATATATAATGTTGCTTTTCAAGATTTCTGTGTATGAGTGTGTGTACATATGAATGTGTGTGTTTGTACTTCTATTGAGGCATACATAGAAATTCCAGTAAGTTTCTACAGAGAACTAAACTGTCATATATAATCTCCTAGTTTCAGGGACCATATTTATCTATTAATATTTTTTGCCATTGAATTCAATAGTGACACAATTGTCTTTACAGAACCTGAAACACACACAAGTTAACTAAGACAGAATGGAAATAAAAATGGGTTACATGCATATATCATTAAACCATGTAAATATATTGGAAAGAAAAGTTAATAATTAAAAGTCAGACTTCAAATTGTGTTGCTCAGGTGTGCCATCTCAGCATAAATGCCCAGATATCATCTCCCATTCCATTTCTGCTCATGTTTATCCTCATGAAGCAAAATTTTGAAATATTTCTAGAATTTCTTTCTCAATCTTATGATCAGTTACTGTATTTATTCATAGATATTACAATCACAATAACATGTATATTTGTACAAGACACTTCTTTAGATCCTGGCTGAAGGATGATGATTCAGATGACTTTGTTCTCAAAAAACCACAAAAACCAACTATATGACTACTTAATGAATAGGCTGTACCCTCAGCTACGGATGAAACAGTGCTGTGCATTAACTTTGGAGCAAAGCCTCTGATATGATCCACAGCCCATGAGTGCTTTGAAGCTCACCTACACATAGCAAGACTTCTACATTATTTTTATCATTGTTACACGTTCCACAAAGCAGTCAATTGACAGTAATGAGTGTATGAATATTATCATTTCATTTGGTACAGAGTTTGATCTCCAGCAAAGGAAATAAAGGAGGAAAGAAAAGAAGGAAGGAAGGAAGGAAAGAAGGAAGGAAGGAAGGAAGAGAGGGAGGGAGGGAGGGAGGATGGAAGGGAGGGAGGAAGGTAGGAATGGAGGAATGGAGGAAGGAAGGGATAGAGGAAGGGAAAGAGGGAGGGAGAAAGAGGGAGGGAGGGAAAGAGAAAGAATGAGAAAGAGATGAAAGAGAGGGATGGAGGAAGAAAATGAGGGAGGATGGTGGGGCATGGGGGAGGGGAGGACTACTGGGAAGGATGGGAAGGGGAAACAATGAGGAGGCAACAATTCTTTAGAGGAAATGTACTCATTATCTTGCCCATGTAATTGTAACTCCTCTGTACAGTATTCTCACAATAAAAAAAGAAAAAGAAAATGAGGGAGGAAGAAAGAGTAAGAGAGAAGAAAGGAAAAGAAAGAAAGAGAGAGAGAGAGAGAGAGAGAAGGAAGGAAGGAAGGAAGGAAGGAAGGAAGGAAGGAAGGAAAGAAAAATAAAAAAAAAGGAAGGAAGAAATAGAGGAGGAAGGAATAGAGGGGAAGGAGAGATGTCGGTGCCCTGCATTTTGTATATACAATTCTCTCATTTGGGGAGGGGAAGGGAAAAAACAAAATGCTTAAATAAGGATACAGGTTGACCCATTGTAACAATGAGATGTACAAAACACTATTTTGAAAATGAACTTTACAAGTTCAGCCTGAGGAGGCGGGGATAAGGCATAGTTGTGGAATTGGGAGGGAAGGGATGGTAAGGGGGAAACAAAGGAGGAGGCAACAATGCTCAATAGGAATGGTACTCATTACCTTGCTCATGTAACTGTAAACCCTCTATACAGCATTTTTACAATAAAAAACATTCAAGAAATAAATGTATTTTCATATGAAACTAATTACTCTGATTTAGTCTTTACAAATTGTACAAGACACTATGTTGAAAAGGAATTTTACAACTTTGGGGGAGGGAGGAAGGAGTTGGGGAGGTGGGGAGGAAAGGAATGGTAGGGGAAAAACAAAGGGGGGAGTAACAACGCTTAATAGGAAACTAACTCATTACATTGCTCATGTACCCGTAACCTCTCTGAAGAGTATCTTAAGAATAAAAAATACATGTTAAAGTCTCCTACATGCATATTGGATTATCACACTCTACATCATAGGTTGATATAATTGTGTCAATTTTTAGGACATAATTATAAGATCAGTATATCTCCCTTTCATAAATAGGAATGTGCCATTTTTCTTACTTTTTGACTCTTCTTAGTTCCTTAAACTTGTTTCCTAACCATTTTTTAAGTCAAAGCAAGATAATTGTGCTTAGAAGATGACAAAATACCAAAATGAAATTGTGTGTGTGTATATGTATGTGTATTCATGTATGTGTTTGTATGTTTACAAACTGATCTAGGAAATAAAGTGGCAACTTATTTCCTAATGATACAAGCACTAATGCCTGTTATTTAAATCTGACTGGTTCTATTTTTGATTGAAGACTTAATTTTTTTATTTGCAAGATAAGACAGTAATATCATGTTACTACATTAAAGACACCTATTAGTCATGTCCCAGACAAATTGGGATTTATGACTCAGACATAATTCTTTCAAAAGCGCCTGCTGTTCATAAAAAGGCAGAGATATATGACTCAAAAGTAACATCAAGACAGAAATAATTTTGCACTTCACTTTGCCACATTGACTTTCTTTTGGAATGCGTGGCAAAATATCCATGCTTTATGTAGAGACTTTTGTCAGTGATACAGATGTAGTTTCTAACTTCTAAATCAAGAAAATTCCACAGTCAACTAAAACAAATGATCGGCTCCAGTAGAGGCAATGGAAAATTTATATTCAAGAATCATGGGCTGAAGATTAATAGGGTGTTAGGTACACTTCTAAATGTTCCATCGCTGGTGCTGATTGTGCCTGAAAGGGAAGGTTAAGAATGTCACCTATCATTCACAATGATTAAATTGTCCAACGCACCCGACAAGCCTGTCATTAAATATGACGAATTGTGAAGAAGGAACATACAATTTCTGAAGGAGAGGTGGAAACAACATCTACAGGTTTTAGTACAAATAGCACAGCTATTTTCTCTAAGTTTGAATATGTATTAAGCAGAAAATGGTGAAGCTCCCTGTTTTGCTTACATTGATGTAGTGAAGCCATACAGATATTAATATCAAATTTTATTATGAGCTAAGGCAATAGTGTTATCTTTTCTATGTGAAAAATCATTTCTTTCAACATGTATAGTTAGGGATTCCCTCAGTCATCAAATATGTAAATGATATATAGCTTCCAAATTACCTATTTGTCCTTGAAAAAGTGATCAAAACTCTAACTATATTCATATGATAAAATTGAATACATTTCCCCAAACTGCTATGGAATTATTTCTATGCTATCCATGTTATCTCTTTAAAAAGCATCTGTTATAATCATAGGTACATGATTTTCTCCTCAGGAGATGTAACCATTGTGTTAGGTGAATATTAAAAAGCAGATCTTCAAATGTACAGGATTTAATCATAATTAAATGACTTGCTTAGTACTCCATGCCAAGAATTATCTGAAGGGAATTATTATGTTAGAAAGGAAAATAAAATACACTCACTTAAAATGTTGTTTAAAACACAAATTCTAATTAGAAGTATTAATAATTCCATCTTACAATGCCTTGTTTTCTTTCAAGAGTCTCAGGGAAAACACCCAGCATTTTTTAAAGTAAAATGATAGTTGCTTCCTAAAAAATATTCTTTCCCTGTTATGATGGGTAGTCTCATGGTTATTTGTTTATTCTAAACTCCCCTGATAAAGTTTTTCATAAGGTTTAAGAATTGGGTTAGTTGAAATTTCAGGCATAGAAAAGAAAAATTCAACTCCTGTTAGGTCAGGAAAATATCCATGACCCGATTCAGTACTGTTATTTGTTGTACAATTTGCATTCTGCCCATATCAAGTGGCTACCCATATCAAAGTTTGGGTG
Source organism: Dipodomys spectabilis (assembly GCF_019054845.1). Classification (NCBI taxonomy): domain Eukaryota; kingdom Metazoa; phylum Chordata; class Mammalia; order Rodentia; family Heteromyidae; genus Dipodomys; species Dipodomys spectabilis. The sequence goes on along the minus strand of NW_024871117.1, from coordinate 2,431,076 downwards.
GCAATGTAATTTGAATAAGTTTTTAGTGTCTTACACTATATTTGTCCTTGCAACCAATATTTAATCTTTGCTCTTACTTGCTTACAGACCCCTCATTATAGTTGGCTGACTGTGTGTACAAGCCTCATGTGTGAGTAGCATGTTGAGGTGACATCAATATCAACAGTCTGATCACTTCTCATTCTGCTATTTTATGGAACCATAAAATAGAGGATACTCTAGATGTAGTCATTGTGTTGTGCTGGGTTAATACTGGTTGGGATTTACTCATCGAATTAAAAAGGGACCGATAGCCGTTGTTGCTGTTGCTTCCTCCTTCCTTTCTGTTCTGCTTCTGAACATAGTATGTGTAACTCCAAGAATTATGTGAGTTCTGTACATTTGCTTACACACAACCTTACAAAGTGAGCCATAATAAAATGTATCTTAATCCTGGGAACTCTGGTAGTAGCTACACTGCAAGTACAAGAATGGTAAGAATAACTCTGCATATTTAAATGCTGTATGTGGATTAAATACTATATGTGTCTTTGCTGCCATAAATTTTGTTTTTACAGTCTCTGACTAAAATCTAAAACAAAATAAGCTTGAGGTTAACAGAGTTACCTGAAAAATTTTAATAATAAACCTTTTTAGAATCAATATGACCTCATTTTGTATATAAATAGGATATAATTATTATGTATTTATCCATTACTTACCTTCTCATAACATTGAACCATAATGTGTAGAACAGTAAGTTCTATATAAAAATTCCAAAATAAGCTGTAGAATTTACACATTCAGAAACAAATTATTACGATAGGAAAACCAACATAGCTGCACATATATATTAGCACCTGACTTTTGAGTTTTGTCATAGATAAATCTTGAATATGTAGTGTAGCAATGACTTTTTGAATGGAGTTGTAGGTGCTCAAGGAATAAGAACAATAATCAAAAATAGGATTTTCATCAAATTAAAAAGCTTCTACATGACAAAGGAAATAACTGACCAAGAGAAATTTACAGAATGGTAGAAAACATTTTTCAGGAAATGGAAAGACTTAGGAAAATTATATTAAGTGAAGTAAGCCAGATCCAGAGCAATATAGATGGCATGGTTTTCCTCATATTTTTGGTAGCCACCATGTCTCTATGAATCTATAAGTCAACACACTTGGTGGCAAGCAAGGGATCACAAGTTTATTAATGAATTAACTGAAATGTTAAAGACTATATGGATAGTGCTAATAGTATTGATTTTTAAGAAGACTCAGTCAAAGCACAACAAAATGGGTACCAGTAAATGGGTACTTATAAAAGAGGAGGTTGTTGCCAAGGGGAACAGGGTAGAATAATGAAGGTGGAAGGAGAAAGAATACAGGCAATAATTCACTCTAAATACCACAGAATTGAGAAATATAAAGGAAGTGTTGGGTCAAAGACAGGTGAAGATGTGGTAGCAGCGACATATCAAGATGCATTGTTCACATGATCTGCTTTGGTAAATTGCAAAATAATGTGTTATATAACCTAAAATTAAGATAAGTAAAGGAAGGGGTATGTTAGGAGCCATGAGTGACCATTGACCAAGGTGTATTGTATTCACCAACTGCTTTGGTGAATGACACCTGCTTTATACAACTACTGAAATAATAATAATAACCTTCAATGTGATTGATAAATCATAAAATTATTAAACAATTTTCCAAAGAAATATGACTATTCAATAAATTCATGAAGATATTTTTTAATATCCTTAGCAATAAAGGAAATGCAAATAAAAACAAGATTGAAAGTCTATCTCACCTCAGCCAGAATGACTATCATCAAGGAAATATACAAAAACAAATGCTGGGGATGATGCAGGAGATTAAGACTACATTAAATTAATATACCCACTATGGAAATCCTTACAGAGACATCTCAGGAATTTAACAATAGAATGATCACATAAGCCTACTGTACCATTCCTGGCATGGACCTGTAGGAATATAAGTCAATGCATCATAAAGATTCCTGCACACATATGTGTATGTGCACACATGTATGTAAGCATTATGTGGATTCCAAGGAGGTGACCATCAACTAATGAAAGGAAAAGAAAATGTGCTATGTGCTCATAATGGTGTCTTGTTCAGCCATTAACAACAATGTAATTATATGTGCTGCAAAAAATAAATGAATACAACTGGATGAAGTGCATCATGTAAAACATTGTAAGTCAGACTGAAAAAGACATTATATGTGTTTTCTCTCATAAACATAATGTAGGTCTCCAAAAAAATGGAGAATAAACTTGAGACTATCTGAGCATAAAAATCCAGTGTGATTAATGAGGGTTAAAGGAAAGTGATAAGGGATTTTAATGCCTATATACAAGCAAAATAAAATCCCTTAAAATTGTTTCAAAAGAAGCTGAACACATATGGTTCTCAGTATAGCCTCTACCTGCTTAGGGTGCCAAGATCTAGAGAATCATGGTTCCAAGCCATGCTGGGAAGAACAGTGTGTGAAACTCCATTTCTAAGCAACCAGTAAAAATGAAGAATGAAAGCATGACTCATTGTTAGGGTACATTAGACCCTGCCAGAAAACCACACAGACATCCAGGTATGAAGAAAAAAGAAAAGATAGAGTTACCTGCTCAGCAAATGTGAGACCCCAAGTTCAAACTCAGTTACTTAAACAACATTAATACTAAAATGAAAAAACTTGACAAGCAATATTTAAATCTCTTTATAAAATTACTGTAATTCTCAACATCTTAATAAATTATAAGATACTTCCTTCTTGTTTTCAACAATATTATGGTGAAGAAGATACACTGAAGATTATCTTGGGGAGGTATCTAAAGAGCATATGTACTCTAGAATTGCATTTCAACCCTTAGTCCTCCATTGCTTTTTTTCAGTGCTTTTTTCATAGAGCATTCCTAGTGAGAAGGAGAAGTTGCTGTGGGAGACATAAATACACATGCTATTTTTTTAAGCTTATTATCACTCTCAGACAATCTTGTTAGTGTTTCCTGGAGGAATTTTCACCCATACCTTCTGTTATGATAAGTAGCATCTGCTAACTTGGTTTGATCCGGCTGAGTCCTCCTCCTCTGGCCATGTGACTTGTGAGATGCAGAAATCCCCTGGCTCTTGGTTAATCTTGTGTTCAAAAGAAAGACAGGTGATAGCCCACTGAGAGTGTTTCCTGGCTTCTAAGGTTTATAATGAATAAAAAGCTGTGGAAGGTCTTCCTGTAGTCCACACAGAAAGAAGGGAAGAGAAGAAAAGATGACTGTGACATGTCTCATGCCTAAAAGAAATGTGTAATATGGTGCATACCTATACCAAAGAATATTTTGGGACAAAACTGAAAACAATTCAGGTTTTTATATGAATACAGTACATCACAGACTGAATTTGATTTTGTAATGATCATTTCAGTCTATATAGCTGTAATCTACTATCCTTACCAGAATATAAAGCTTAAGCAATAAAAGTAAATTTGATATTTTGAGACTAGCCCAGGATTCTTCTTTTTTTTTAATTGCCAAAAAAAAAAAAATCTCACAATTATTTACAAAATGTATCTCCAAAGTAATTCGAAAATTTAATCACTATTAGGTTCATAAGTATTTGGTAAGTATAAATGCTTATAATTATGTTTGTGCTATGCATTTTTCTAACAGTTAATTAAATGATAAGTATTCTTTATAACTTGCTAAGCCAAAGTTACCTTATGAAGTAAAAATACATTTATGGAAATATAATTCACAATTATTAATTTGGTTTTAACATGTGTAATTATACATTTTATATTTATGGAACTGTAAACAATTTTAGTCTATTATTTTCATAGACATAGACTTATGGAGAGTGAATCTGGCCGAAAGTGACAAAAGAGATTTTATTGATCAAGATCAATTGTACTCATAACCTGATTTACAGAATTGTAACTTTCGGGTACAACTTCTTAATTATATAGTTTTTAAAAACATTCATAAGAATTAGCAGTCATGGGACTGGGAATGTGGCCTAGTGGTAGAGTGCTTGCCTAGATGCATGAAGCCCTGAGTTTGATTCCTCAGTACAACATACACAGAAAAAGCCAGAAGTGGTGCTGTGGCTCAAGTGGTAGAGTGCAAGCCTTGAGTTGAATTGCTCAGGGATAGTGCCCAGGCCCAGAATTCAAGCCCTATGTCTACCAGAGAGAGAGAGAGAGAGAGAGAGAGAGAGAGAGAGAGAGAGAGAGAGAGAGAATCAGTAATCATTACCAATTTCCCCTACCTTCTAAAATCTAAAGATTTATCTATTACTAATGTATTTCTGTGAGTCTGAATTTGCCATTTTTGATAGTACTCTCTTGTTTTTTAATAAAAATAGCTTGCAATATTTATGGAATCATTTAAAAGTAATAAATTATTGTTTTTACAATTTTTTTTTTGGGTCCGGTCGTGGGGCCTGAACTCTGGGCCTGGGCGCTGTTCCTCAGCTCTTCAGCTCAAGGCTAGCGCTCTACCACTTGAGCCACAGCGCCACTTCCGGCTTTTTTCTTTTTGCTTATGTGGTGCTGAGGAATCAAACCCAGGGCCTTGAGCATGCAAAGCAAGTGCTCTACCACTAAGCCACCTTCCCAGCTCTGTTTCTACACTTTTTGAAAAAAAATCGTACAATTCAAATGAAAAGATGAAAAGAATAGCATTATGGTACATTTTGCAAATCTATTTGCACAATTGTTATTGATACTTTTGTATCAATACAGGTTGTATTTGATATTTTTTCTTAGAAAAATATACATAAATGTAGTATCTATGTATCATAACAACTTCGTTATGAACAAAGTTATTTGATAAAAATTTGATTTATTTTCTCACTTTTTTTCTACAGGTGATTTGGTCTTAAAAGTAGATTTTTTTTCTAAGAAGATTTCTTATTTGTGTTTTAGTCTAAGATGTTTTGTATTTCAGGTACTTTTAGCTACTTTCACTGAGATCTACAAACATTGTCTTAGTTTTTATGTATGGTATGATACAAAGAACAAACCATATTCTGCATTTTATATGTGGAGGATACATGATTTGTTAAATAGTTCTTTTTTATTATTTTGCAATTTCATTTTATTTGATTAGAGTATTTAATTTACATTTACCTATAAAGGTAAAAGCATTTAACCTGAACTTGATTATATACTGATTTTGTTGTTGCTATTGCAATGGAAATGAAACAAGAAAGATAGAATTGAATAGGTTTTTGTTTGATTTTTGTTTTAAATCAAACAAAGATGAGTGTTAAATTCCAGGAAAGATACTAAGAGGAAGAGAGAGAGAAAGAGAGAGAGAGAGAAAGTAAATCAAAATATTAAATATTTCTGCACAACAGTCTCTAGGAAATCCGCATAAAATCATTGATTTGTATTATACTCAATGTGTCTAATGAGAAATACAGTAAATGATAAATGAAAAGGTTAGGTATGCAGAAAGACTGTTCTAGAGCCTTCACTAGGCTCTGGGATGTGTTTGATATTTGGGAGGCACAGTCACTGAAGTTTCTATTGGGTGAGTTTATTAGCGTTGGAAAATCAGTAAAGATCACAGTTTTGCAAGACTCACCATGACCATATCCCCCTATGAGGCCTTGTGTAAGGTGACTCATAGCCATTTGGCAGTGAATCAAAGCATTTAGTCTTCCAAAAACTAACAGGAAGCAGACATATTGACCTTTATCATGAAAAGGAACTCAAGGACTCCCCTAGGCAAAACACATGTTTCATGATTGATTTTTCTGAAACTTTGGTATAACATTGCTGTAAGCAGCTGAGTTAGGGGTCCTATTGGGTATCTTTGATCTTACTATTCAATTTTCTGTAATCCATAAAGATATGTTATACTTCTTACCTTCCTTCTTTCCTTCTTTCTTCCTTCCTTCCTTCCTTCCTTCTTTCTTTCCTTCCTTCCTCCTTTCTTTGTTTTATTTTTTTGCTTGCCTTGCTTGTTTAAATGGTGCACCAACACTGAGTCACACATCCACTAGTCTTCTTCTCATTATTTTAGAGATAGAGTCTCACATTAGCTAATCAATTTACTTGTACTTCTTGGAAATTAGTTATTTTAAAGTATCCAGTTTTTATCTGAGAATGTCAGATAAATTCTAGCAAATTTCTCTTTGTTTCTTTATATCCATTGGTTAACGATTGATGGGGGAAATGCTTCAAAATACACAAGCACAAAAATCTCAAATATCCCGAGTCTTGAATCTTACCATAAGGGATTCAATTTATTTTCAAGCTTTGAGTATGGAAGAAGTGCATTCTTGTCGTCTGAAGAATTCAGTGACAAGAAGTAGTGAGAAAGAAGCTTGATGTTTCAGAGAAACATTAGAATTTTTCCCCCAAATAGAGAAGAAATAGAATGGGTTCAGGAAAGAATAAATCTCAAAAAATTACATTAAACAATGAAAATAATCAAATTGAAAAGTTAATAAAATTTAAATAATGAATATTAAAAATTAAGTTCAAGTTAAATCATTGCAATTGTTGTAAAATTGTATATGTAAAGTAAAAGTGTTATAAATATCAGAGTTCTATAGTCTTCAAAAGCTTAGTTTAATAGGGCAGAATTATTAATTAATAGGTCAAAATCAATGGAAAAATACTTTTTCTGATCATCTAAAAATTATCATTTTATTTGAACAAAGCTAAAATAATTGTTTAACCAAAGGGAAATGAAACTGTAGAAAGATAGCCTTGAGCGCTGCCTGGCCTAGTGATGGAAAAGCACTTAGCTTAGTACTGAGCTGGTTCATAAGAATCTGCTTAACTAATCAAAGGAGTAACACAAGCAATTACATGATCTTTCTCAATTTCCATGTAAGAACCTTACTTTGCTAGAACATTCTTCATGATATCCTTGACACCAACAGCTATCTTTTCAGTGTTATAGAGAATTGTGTTTCACTCATGCTCTTTCTTCTCTTCTGATCTCTGTGTTTCACAATTGTTTCAGATGTTCAGGGTAAAGCTTAAACTCTTTGATTGGTTCACAATTGTTTCAGATGTTCAGGGCAAAACTTAAGCTCTTTGATTGGTAGCCATCCTTTTTTCATGTCACCTCTGGACTATCTAGACAGGATCCAGATTTGGAATGATTATTTTACTGTTTGTCTTTGCAGTTTGTTTATGGTTTCTTTGAGACAACACTTTGCTAAACAGGTAGGACTGATCTTAGATTGCATAATCGAGGCTGGTCTCGAACTCATCATGCCCTGTTGGAATTATTTTTTCCTTAAATACATACATAGGGAATGTATAATCTCAGTTATGGAAAGCAAAAGAGACCAATGATAGGTTTAAATAAGAAAAGGCTATTAGTAGTAAGTAAGAACTGCTTCATAAGGCAGAAGTAGGACCATGAAAATCAAGAGGAGGCCGTTTTCAGCTCAATTAAGGAGGATCTTTCCAATGTTAGAGTTCTTCATTAACGTAATGATCTGCTTCATAAAGTGAAGAGTTCATGATGTGGCATAATTTCAAGCCTAGGCTAGATGAGGATTTGTGAGCCATATTCAGGAGAAACTCATAGTGAATTGGAGTTTAAGGTAATAACTCTCAAGATTTAGTTATATTTATTCTGAGTACTGACAGTAACTCAAAGAAAGCTAACGTGTTGCATGTAAGTGGACATAGGGAACCAATTAAGCTAAATAATTATTGGATTGTATATGTTCATAGTTACAAAAAAGGAGTTAGAGTACCAAAGAAAATAATATTTCTACTCTTTGATTAAGAGATTACAGAACACTAAGGGAAAAATATAAATTTCTTACTTCCTTATCTTGTAGTTCATTTTGACTAGCATCATTTTATAAGGTCATATGTACATAGCTATTGAGATATTGTGATCCTCTGCTAGAACTATCCTAGACATATACTAATTACTAAAAATGAAAGAAATCATGGAGCTTATGTTTCTAAGGTATGGCTTACTTCATTTAATATGATTTTTCCCAAAGTCTTTTCATTTCTTTATGAATGGAGCAATGTCATTCTTTCTGATGGAAACATAGAATTTATATATATATATATATATATGTATATGTATATATACATATATATATATATATATATATATGATCTTTATGCAGTTATTTATTTCCTATCTTTTTTTCCCTCTGTTTGGTTTACCTCCTTTTGTCACTGGTTTTGGTTCCAGTACCCTTTGTCTTGTATATAAGATTATCTGATTTGGGGATGGGAAGGAGAATCACAGAAATGGTGGGACAAAAGACAAAGGGTGAACCAAAGCAATAGTGATAATCACAATTCACTATATTAGAAATGAACTTTACAACTTGTGGGGAAGGGCAGTCAGGGATGAGGGAAAGTGAGAGAAAACTAGGGAGAGTGTGGCAATGTTCCATAAGAATTGTACTCATCTCCTTACTTATGTAATTGTAATACTTCTGTACATCACCTTTACTATAAAAAAATTGATTACAGAAAAAGTTATTTAAAGATAATGTGTGTGAAAAAAGCAATTTATCTTTATGTATATGAAGATTCACATACTCAAATTGAAGAACAATTACGATTTCTGCAAAGAAATACATTGTTAGCAAAAGTAAAAATCAGTGAACATTTCCTTTCTAAAACATAAAATTTCATAATCATTGGACAAAGGCTTAATTAATTTTACTTATATCTATACCTGAGAATTTTTTTTTTTTTTGGTCTGGTCGTGGAGCCTGAACTCTGAGCCTGGGCGCTGTCCCTCAGCTCTTCAGCTCAAGGCCAGCGCTCTACCACTTGAGCCAAAGCGCCACTTTAGCTTTTTTTTCTTTTTGCTTATGTGGTGCTGAGGAATCGAACCGAGGGCCTCAGGCATGCAAGGCAAGCACTCTACCACTGAGCCACCTTCCTAGCCTCTGAGAATTCTTTAATATGATATGATATCCGTATTTCTTTTGCACTAAGTAAAACAAATTTTTAATCAGTGTTCACTAATGCCATTTCATTGAAATTCCCTGATCATTTTTCACCTTTTTGTTCATTTAATTACAAAATCAACAAAATAGAATCAGATATACAGTCACTGTGCCCTTGAACGGCAAAATAACTGTGCTACAATTTGCAAAATTAAACGGACTGATGCTACCACCATTATTATATCTCCAGGTATTACAAATAACTTTAGGCTACAGCAAATTATATCTGAGACATAATGCATGGGGGAGATTTCAAATATACTGTCATAAAAAGAGAACTTTTTAGCGCAAAAACTAGCAAATAATGTCTCCATGGTATTTAAAAGGACACATATGCAAGTGGATTTGAGTATATAACTTATTGTTAGTTCTTTGTATCTGGCTATATTATGTTTCTTACAATGAGCATATGAACTATATTCCATTGAATTAAAGCACAGAGCTGCTGTTTCTCTCTTGCTTTCATGTACTTCAATTAATTTAGTTGTTTTTTCTACAAAGCTGTGGCAGATTGTAAGAAGTATTCTATTACTACCTGAACAGAATTTCAAACTTCAGATGTTTGCTGTATCTTAGGATGCTTTGACCATCAGAGTGATAATTTTAGAAAATCAAACTCTTAATTTGGAAGATTGTACAAATTTTATTCTTGCAAAATGTGTTAAATCCTAATAATAAAACCCTTACATTGTGATTATAGAAAGAAGTATGAGTACAAAAAGAAAAAAATCCTCAATAAACAAAAATAAACCTCTGCATACAGCATGGCTTCAAATTAATGTTTGGTCCTTACTCAATGTCTTAATAAATTTCACATATAAAAGTAGGATTATTTTTGAAGAAACGAAGATCTAGTAACATGAATGAATTCACTTTTGTTTTCTTAGAGCCTATTTTCTTCACAAATAAAGGAATATCACTTATAATCTCCCCTAATTACCTACACCAAGTACCTTTGACTATTTTAAGATTAAGTAAATATCTAAGTCAGGTAACTCTACAGTGAACAGATTAGTCCTCAATTATTGTTATTGGAAAATGGTCCCAATTTGGTGCATTCCAGGTTCTTGGCATCTGGAACAAAGTATTATATGAAATAGCATGAGTAATGAAGGAATCACAATGTGGTAAACTAACAGTAAGTTTGAGTGTAGTGCACAATGGGAACAGTCCTAAGCAAGAAAGCTCCAACGCCCTGATGAATATTATCTGACACCAATTATTGGTTGGCTCAGGTTGCGAGACATAACAGAAAATCCATTCCCAGATGGAGTCCTTTATGAAGAACAGTGTAACTGGCAGGTGCTGGTTATATAATAGTCTTTCAACAGTAAATGTCCATCCCCACATAGTATTCTGGTATATTAATGTTAAAATACATTTTGAATAAGTATGAAGCATTTATTGACAGTCTCTCCCAAAACTTCACATTTGGACTGTCAAGTACATTTCCTCAAGGGGTAGTTTTCTTTGCCAATTGACACTTCTTGTTCTTCTATTTTTCTGCCCCCCAGCATTTATTAATAGTTTTGATGGTGATGTTTGAAATTAGAAGGGATTCTTGGCCTACAGATCTAACTGAAGGTCATGCTCCAAGAACAGCCTGGGCAGAAGCTTAACAACCTGTCTGAAAATCAGACCAAAGAATGCATACTGCATAAGTTCAACTGTGCTTGGATGAGGATGTAAGTTTGATTCATTTTCTTTCCTTCTTTCCTTCCTTCCTTCCTTCCTTCCTTCCTTCCTTCCTTCCTTCCTTCCTTCCTTCCTTCCTTCCTTCCTCTATTTCTCTCCTTTCTCTCTTGCTTTCTCTCTCTCTTTCTTTCTTCTTCTTTTTTTTTGCTTGAACTTAGGGCCTGTGCAATGTCTCCAAGCCTCTCTATGCTCAAGACTAGTGCTCTATCTCTTTGCCACACCACCAACTCCACCTTTATCTGTTTATGTGATACTGAGGATTCGAACCCAGAGCTACATGCATGCTAGGCAAACATTCTACCACTAAGCCACATTCCCAGCCCTCTTTTTTTTTTTTTATAGTTGTAAAGGTGATATATCAAGGGGTTGCGTAAGTAAGGTAATGAGTGCATTGTTTTTTGAGCATTCTTAACCCCTATCCCGCTTTCTCCCCTTTTCCCTCCCCCTCCCAACTCCTTTCCCCCCATATTGTAAAGTTCACCTTTTGCCCCTCTGTTTCTGTTGTTCCCCCCTTTTCCACAAGTTAGATAAACTTATTTTTTTTCTTTTTTTATTGTGAAAATACTGTACAGAGGGGTTACAATTACAAGGCAAGATAATGAGTACATTTCTTATCAAGCATCACATCCCTTCCCATCCCATCCTCCCCCCCACCAAAGTTGTAAAGTTCGTTTTCGACATACGACTTGTACGTCTCATTGTTGCCCCTCCACACAAATTATAACACTTATATACTAGACAGAGCATAGCAAAATCACAAACAGTGACTTCAGGGAATAAACTAGAGGACAACAACAACAAAAACAAACAAACAAAAGACAAAAAAATAACTACAAAGGGGGGGAAGAAAAAGAAAACAACCACACACACACACACAAACACACACACACAAAGTCTTGTTTCCATATTGTGGAGATCATTTCAATTAATATAATTTTATGTGGTCATTTGTATGTGGGTTCAATTTCTAAAAGCCTTACAATAGAAGAAAGAGAGACTCTACTCATGTAAAACTTGTCCCCAGATGATATTCTGAAAAGAGAAACCCTTAGAAAGTCAGAAGGAATTTAAAAGGCATATTACACTGAGAAGCTAATATACTTTATTCCAATTGCTAGCTGCTTGATTCTTTTTTGAATACCATAGGAATCCATCAATGTGGGAAACAGGGCACTCATTTCATTTTTGTCCACACTAGGAATAGATGAATAGAATGTCAAGAGCAATGAGAAGGAAAATTACACAACATGTCCCTTATGAATGTCTATAAAAATGTTCCGTGTCTTGTCACACAGGCTAAGTGAAATGTAATGAGGAAGATCAGACAAGGCATGTGAATTCTCATGAATATGTCACTTTGGGAGTTGGAAAGTATTTCTCAGCTGAAAACAAGTGTTCTCTTGACCCTACTCCCCTCAAACCATGCTTCTATTTCTTCCCTACCATTTAGGACAGAAATTCATAGTCATCAAATGTGTTATACTCCTCCTATCTCAGTTCTTTAAAAAGAAAACAGCTTATTTAGCACAAAAAAGCAATCTGTACATATAACCTATACATGAAATTCAAATAACGAAGAAAGATGTTAAATATAAATCCAGGCATCACTCTCTTGCCTGCAGTCTTTACTTTAGAGCATCAATTTTTTTCTCTATTTACTTTTAAATTTCTACTGTATTTATCTAGATTCATCTAAATAGTATTTTTTATAACAATCTCTCAGCATATGGATGATGACTTAGCCCATTTCTACAAATCTTAACTTTTCCCAGTGTTACATAACACTATGTATGCATACATTTTCATGATAAGTAAATAGATTCCATTATCACTATCAGTATATATTTATGTATTTCTAGAGTCATTAGAGTTCTTCTCCTAAATATATTGAGAAGATCCAGCTAGATTTTTTTTGCCTTTTCTTGAATTTGATACCTTTTATATGATTTTGTGGATTCTGTTATTGAAATATGACATATTCTCCTGTAATGTTTTGTGACTTCAATTCATAATTTATTCTGACCAATAGAATGAAATGTACGGTATTCTGGTTCTGAATCTAGGACTCAGTATCTCTGATGTATTAATAGTGTTCTTGTCTAACAAAAAGTTTTTATAAATGTAAAACCACACAAAAACACACATGTATCTGTGTGTGTGTGTGTGTGTGTAATTTGTCTCTCTATGTTTTAACATGTTATTATACATAAATGACAAGCTGTATTTAATTTACTCATGACCTGGAAATGAGATCACTGTTGTAATCCTAGCTACTGAAAGACTGAGACCAGAATGATCTTCATTCAATACTCAGTCCAAGCAAAAATTTCAGTGAGACTCTATCTCCATTTAACTGTCACAAGATCAGATTGACTCATGGCTCAAATGGTAGTGCCAGATAAGCAAGCAGAGCTAGTTTGAGGTCAAGCTCTGATACCGGGGGAAAAAAAAACAAACAAACAAGTCTAAAGTGATAAGACTGGAAATGAAGGACTATGTGGAGGAAGGCCAGTTGGTCCTATATGGCACTAAATAGGGCTACTATAAAACTCGGTACCTCTTCTCCCACTATAACTCAACAGTTATTTCATTCTACCAACATTAGAACCCAGTCCATTTTCACCCTCAAAAAGGAACTCAAAGTAGTAATGTGGACTTGGGAGCAAAAAAACTATTTGTGTGCATTCATTAATACAAAGATGTTTAGGGCTTATTTCTTATGAAATATCCTTTCTCAAATTGACAATGGGATCATACATGTGGTCTTTTCTTCAGTTTCAAGATACTTTGAATATAATCGTTGCATTTTAGAGCATTAGCAATATTTTCAAGGTCGCCTGTCCTTTACTTATTTTCAAGACCTAATTTCACCCCAGAGTTTATTTTCTGGCAAAATTGTATGCTTTGTTCTTCTTAAAGTGAAAGAACCTTCCTCTGTGAATTACTTGGTTCATTTGTAAGTAAATTTTTGAAAAGATTGTAAGGAGGTGCACTGAGATTTCCTGTAAGCTTTATGTCTTCTTTTTAACATTATATCAGATAATTTTATATGTTAAGTAAAGCTCAGATAAATATTAAAATAAGCTTTTAACACCTAATTTTTAACATTTGTCTTTTTGTAAAGCAGCTTACAGGTCTCCAAATCATCACTGTATTTAATTTAAATACACTAGGTACATGATTCCTGGAGCCTTTCTGCAATATGAAATGAAAAATGACCTTGAAAGAAATATGGAATGAAAATGACCTTGAAATAATTCTGAAATATGAAAAGATAAATCAGTCTTTCCAAGTTATACCATTTCTTAACAAAGACAGTGGTGTCATAGAATTTCATTATGCATGTGGGTATATCATATTGTCTTAATCCACCTATTTGCTGAAGGGCATCTGGGTTGGTTCCATATGTTAGTTATGGTAAATAATGCTGTAATAAACATAGTTGTGTTGGTAGCTTTAGTATGGCCTTGTTTGTGATCATTCAGGTAAATGCCTCAAAGTGGGATTGCTGGGTCATAGGGAAGTTCTATATTGAGTCTTTTGAGGAACCTCCATACTGCTTTCCAGAGTGGTTGAACAAGTTTATACCCCTACTAACAATGCAGTAGGGTTCGGTTCTGTCCACATCCCCTCCAGCATCTGTTGTTACTAGATTTCTTGATTATAGGCATTCTAACTGGGGTGAAGTAGAATCTCAATGTTGTTTTGATCTGCATTTCTTTTATAGCTAGAGAGGTTGAGCATTTCTTCATGTGTCTATTGGCCATTCTTATTTCCTCTTCAGAGAAGTCTCTCTTTAAGATGTTAGCCCACTTGTTAATGGGGAGTTGTTTCTTTGAGGATTTGTTTTAGGGGATTTAATTTTTTCACTTCTAAGTTGTCTGTTATATGGCTAGTGAAGATCTTCTCCCAATCTGTGGGCTTTCTATTGATCTTACTAGCTTTGTCCTTTGCAATGCAGAAACTCTGCAGTTTCATGCAGTTTCACTTGTCTAACCTTTCTTTGACTTTTTGGTTTCTAGGTCTTTATTCAGAACAATATTGGCCTGTGACAAGTAGCCCTACAGTTTCTTGTGTTCTTTCCTGTAATGTTTTCAGGGTGCTGCTTTGACTTCAAGATTGTTGATCCATTTTGATTGATTCTGGTTCAGGATCAATACATGGACAGAAGAGGTTTTTCTTTGTTGTTGTTTTTAATGTAGTATGCGACCTATGGTTTATCCCCTGTTGTCATTATATTTGATTTTGGTACCCTAGTATTGTATATACATTTTCTTAATTAAAGAAGGGAAGGGGAACAGTGAAATCATGAGACAAAAGACAAAGGTGGATCCAATGCAAAAGTGATGTACACAAATCACTGTATTGGAAATGATCTGCACAACTGGGCGGGGGGGATTAGGGAGAGGAAAAGTGAGAGAACAATGAGGGAAGGTATAGCAAGTTTGACAAGAAATGTACTTATTATCTTACCTGTGTAACTGTAACCCCTTGGTATATCACCTTGACAATTAAAAAGAGAGAGAGAGAGAAATGAGAAATTACCTTGAAAGACTCTGTAGAGGATTTTATGCTTCAGTTTTAGGCCAGAAAAAAAAGACATCGCATCCAGAAACAGTGAAAGCAAGTTGATTAAAGAAATTTTAGAATAAACACTCTATTTAAGCAGAAGGATACATTAATAAGAGCAAAGGAATTTTAAAAATTAAGAATGGTATTGGAAGTTTGACTTATTCGATGACATGAAATGTTGTGAAAAAAAATAAGAATTGTCATTTAGCCATCAAAATTCCAAATTCACAAATAATAGGATCCAAATACAAAATCTTGGCCAAACATAACATAAAATCTTTTTTTTTTTTTTTGGGTCCGGTCATGGGGCCTGAACTCTGGACCTGGGCACTGTCCTGGGCCCTTGAGCTCTTCAGCTCAAAGCTAGCGTCCACAGCACCACTTCCAGCTTTTTCCTTTTTGCTTATGTGGTTCTGAGGAATCAAACCCCGGGCCTCATACATGCAAAGCAAGCGCTTTACCACTGAGCCACCTTCCCAGCCTCCAATATAAAATCTTAAGGCATAAAAAGGTAGAAGAAAACATCTGTGTTAATCAATGCAGAAAATAAGGAGATTTAAAAAAACATTAAAATTATGGCATATAAAGAAAATGTGTAGTTTATATGAGCCACATTTTTTTTTTCAGTAGCATTGAACACCGTTTATGTTTACTTTATATAAGTGGTCTAGGATATCATTTAACATTCAGCTCTGCAGGATCACTAGCCCTATTTCAAACTTCCCAGCCACAACATGTATTCATGCGTAACATGACAGACTATTTTAATCAATGTCAATGCGATCATTGAATGATGTGGAGGTAGAGAATTACTACTATCAAATAGAGTTTTAAAATGTAAAGCGAAGTGTGTATTGGCAAGATGGTCACAATATGTGCTCCTTTTTTAAAAAATATCCTAGAAGACCACCAATATAAAGAAAAATATATGATTTTCCTGTAGCTTTTTTGTGTCACATTTGCAGTCAGTGTCTGGTTACAGCCAAGGAGCCATCTGCCTGGTGAGTCAACAAGCACTTTGATTACATCTCAACCTGGCCTTTGTTTGGTATGAGATTAAGAGAGATAAAAGAGAAGGCAGTGTGGTCTACTTCTTTCAAGGCTCCTCAGGGCATGTTAATTTTATCTAAATCCTATCATTTTCAAAGACCTTCTTTCTAGGTGCCCCAACTCTGTGAATTAAAGATTGAACTTCTGGGTCTGGAAATAAAAATACAAACTCACAGGCCTAAGCAGATTAGTTAAATTTGCAAAGTAAATGTAAACCCATGGAAATAATTTTCACAAATACATTTTATTAAATTATGATTTACAGCCTATCATCATTGAAATCTATTCGTATATGATCACATTTTTTCATTCATCTGAACTTCTGATGATGCTTTGCCCTGCCCTTTACTTAGCTATAGGAAATATGTTACTTTTATAAACACTTTTAATTCAGAATTTAGAGGATTATTTTGGAGTCATCTTCCTTTCATTTGTGACTTGTCAAGTGTGTTATTTTCCTGATGCCCTAGTAAAAGTGTTGGCACTTTCCCTATTTAACTTGTCCATTTTTTTCCTGCCTATTGATTCTTTCTCAGCTCCTATTTAGGGTGTTCATGGGATCCCAGCAGTCTAGGGTGTATATTAAGCATCATTTTCTATAACAAATAATTAAAGAGGCAAGCTGGAGCTTTCCAAGATTAAACATTTCAGCAGTTAACCCAAGAAAAATCAGCCTGAGAAGATACCTGTTTCCTGCCTGCTATATTAATAATCTTTCCTTCTTCTGTATTCTAAGTGACCTGGTCAGGCTTATTTTCAGGACAGAATGTTTAGAGCTTGATCATCATTTAGTTAAATCTACTAAAAAATGTTACAAAATCTATGTCCAATCACACTTGCTGGGGTTTTTGTTTTTGTTTTAGTCCTTCAAATGATTTCATATTTCATTCTCTGTTTATATTCTATGTTAACATGAGTCCAATATCCTCTTCTAAACCTTGCCAAGAGAATATAGATCTATATTTCCAATAAAACTTATTTATAGCATAGAGTAGATAATAAAAAATTGTCTTCCCTTCCTCCCTCCCTCCCTCCCTCCCTCCCTCCCTCCCTCCCTCCCTCCCTCCCTCCCTCCCTTCCTTCCTTCCTTCCTTCCTTCCTTTTTCCTTTGGTGCTATAATTTAAACCCAGGGCCTAGTTTATAACAATGAAGCCCTCTACTAGTAACTTACATCCCCAGCCCTTTCATTTTTTATGAAAAATATTGTACAATTTGTTCACCAAAAGTATCTATAACAACCATGAAAATACTATGAATTTTCAGTAAATGTGCATTAGTAGGGAAAATAATTTTTTTGGGGGGGGAGTCCGGTAGTGGGCCTGAACTCTGGGCCTGGGCGCTGTCCCTCAGCTCTTTAGCTCAAGGCTAGCGCTGTACCACTTGAGCCACAGCACCTCTTCCGGCTTATTTTTTTCTGCTGAGGAATTGAACCCAGAGCCTCATGCATGCAAGGCAAGTGCTCTACCACTGAGCCACCTTCCCAGCCCGGGAAAATAAATTCTTATTGCAATAATAAGAAATCAAACTTATATACTTTTCTCCAAAGTATATTTTCTTCTAATAACAAAGGTAAATGCTCAGGGTTTATTTGTTACTTGATGGTAACTGTATGTCACTCAACTACTAAATATTATCTGAATAGATAGTGAAATGCAAAAAGATGGGGCAAATTGTTGGTGAATGAGCATCACATAGTTCAGGTGTAATTATAGTAAATAAATATCCAATATGTACCAGGAAAGTCCTTTGAGCTCAGCATTCTGCATGCTCAATCATGAAATCATCATCTTGATTCCCATGTTCTAATTCCATGTTCTAACTCCATCCTACTTTAATGTATTCCCTCCACTGCATTTGGTGAAGCTATGTAGGCCATTTTTAATGAGTAAGATCAAATAAATATTTTTCTTTGCTCTGCTATTTATTATTCATGTGGCTCTAGTGCAAAAGAAACAAACAAATATTAGGAGATAATACACACAACACAAACACACACATACTCACACAGGACCAAACACACACTCATCTTAGATGTATTCTTTGCCTTTGTAGGTATTGTACTATTTAAACTTAGTTTTTCAATTTTAAATAGATAAGTGAAATCTTTGTTACAAACATCTGGGGCCGATTTCTTCATTAATCTTTTAGTGTTTTAGCAAATTTTTCTGAAGTACCAGCTTTTCATGAAAGTTGAGGCTAGCTCTAGTCATGAAAACTCATTTCTGTGATAATTTAAATAAGGGAATAATGAGAGAGAAGGGTATGGAAACAACCAATTTATTAAGTAAGTAGATCAGAATTAATGAAGAATGCTCTAATCCAATAAGAAGCAGAAACAAGGTAGGAATAAGCAACGCTGAAAATTATCCAGTAACAGAAATATACAACCCATTTCCTCTTCTCTGTTTCTGTAGCCTGGCAGTTGTGACACTGAAGGAAAGAAAATGAAATTTAAAAATGTGTAAATTTTGGAGGCAAACAAACTCCATTTTTGCTTTTTAAACTGATGGACTTTCTAATGACAATGCAGAATATAATTATTTCATAATTATCATTCTGGGCTCATCATTTCCCTTCTCCCATGTTGAATAAGGATTGAAGAATTTGGGGAAAAAAAAATCATGGCAGTCATTTTCTCTTACAATTAAAGAGAAACACACAGATGTGAGGAGCTTATTGGGGTATTCGTACTAGATTTAGAATAAAGATACAAAAATAAGAATCAGCCGGGTGCCAATGGGTCACGACTGTAATTCTAGCTACTCAGGTAGCTGAGATCTGAAGATCGCAGTTCAAAGCCAGCCCAGACAGGAAAGTCCGTGAAACTCTTTCCTCCAATGAACCACTAGGAAACCGGAAGTGGCGCTGTAGCCCAAGTGGTAGAGCGCTAGGCTTGAGCTGAAGAGCTGACAGGCAACACTCAGGCCCAGAATTCAAGCCCTATGACAGAAAAAAAAAAAAAAGAAGAAGAAGAAAGGTCCATACATTTTTTCCTGTGCTAACTATCATAATTTCAGGGTTTTAACAAATCAACATATTCATACTACAGTGTTTTAAGGTATATCTTCATTCCATTATTAAAATATAATTTGCTATCTGATTTTAATATGTACACTTTTCCCTATTATTTAAAATTAATTTTATATAAATCAACTCTTGGTAAAGAAAAAGAAATTCAGGCAGAGCAGAATTAAAAGTTCGACATTTAATGATGTTGCATCATACCATATTAATAGAAGAAGTCTTCGCCAATCAAAAGACACCCAACCTCTAAATTCTCATTAGCCACTCATCTGAGGTGTCAATTTGCAATGGAGGAATTAAAATGTGCTTCCATGTAAACTGTACTTTACTGTATATAGCAATATGGCTTGTGGTTTAGACCATTACATTTAGAAAATCAAACAAATTCGTAGAAACCATTTCTATTGTTGTTGTTTTGGTTCTATTCTTGGGGCCTGCTTAAACATTGTATCTGAGATTTTTTGCTCAAGGTTAGCACTGTACCACTTGTGCCATAGCTACACTTCTGCCTTTTTGGTCGTTAATTGTCCATAAGATTCTCACAGACTCTCTTACTTGGACTGACTACCAAAGAAAAATATTTAAATCTCAGCTTACTGAGCAGTTAGGATTAGAGGTGTGAGCCTTTGGTGCCAGAAAAAGCATTTGTTGTGACCTACCACCGTTCCTAGTCTCCCTGTATCCCCTCCCTGGTTCTTGCTTGTTTTCAAATATCCTACATGTATCCAAGTGCTAAACCTAAGTTTTTCATCTTTGAAGTCATACTGGGGGGTATTACATTGTTAGTATTGACTTTATTTTATTTGAAAATGCTTTTAAATTATATTAATATAGATGTCATTTTTCTTGAAATAACACCTGGCTATACTGAAGAAGGAATTTAAAAACTTTTTTAAAAAAAATTTGAGTGTTTAAGTAGGTGTTTTCTTCTTTAGCATCTAGATTTTGGATTTCTCAGACCACTTAAAAGATCATTTACTTTATCCATATAAGCTCCTTTATCAGTTGATGAGTTGTTTCATCTGCCCTACAACCCTCCTTTTGTGCTACTGAAACAAATTAACACAAGACTGTTGAATGTAAACACACAGGTTTTGTTTTTGTTTATTTATTTTTTTCTGAGAGTGGTAGAGGTTAATGAGTCCAAGATCCAGGCATTAGTATATGCAGCTGTTTTTCATCCTTTTATCAGTTAGCCTGAGATGGCGTCTTACTATTCTGTCAGATGAAGCCACATCATCCCATGCAGTAAAAAGGAAATTAGGGCTGAAAAGAAATCTCTCCATGCCAAAAACTTTTATACAACACCGCACTCCATGCATAGGACTAGTGTTGGTGCACTGGAGATTTCCAACATGGATTTTTTAAGGCCATATCATAATTTAAACCATAGTCACAATCTAGGTAGAACTGTAAAATATAAGTGCCTACTATAATAATTTTACTTGAAAGGTACATAGTCAATGTGTAAGATCTTTCTACAAAGTTCTAAGAAGTTACAATTAATTTATTAAAATTGCCCATTGACTTGAGCCTCCAAGTTTGCTCATGGCTGAAATTCAATACTTTAAGAACAACCATCAACTCATACATATTTACTAAAATTAAACGTAGATACAATTAGCATTGATAGATGCTTACTCATAAATTTAACTAAGAAAAATGTCTGTGGATATTAATTTCAACTTTTTTTTAACATTTTGGTCATTTTTGTTCTAGTGAATTCATCTCTTAATTGACTTCTACTGCTTTCACTCATTGTTTTGAATCCATGCTTCATGGTGCAGTCAAAGAATCTGAAATATTTGTTGTAGCTTTAATTTTTATATATATCTCTCATTGGTCACAATGAAGCCATCTTGCCTCTTTGTTGCTTAGTTGTTAATATCCTGCCTAAGACACTTCCAGAGTGTCTTTATGATGAATAACTTTTTAACAAGAATTTTTTCATATATATATTCATTTTTTCCAGTGATGGAGGTCAAAATTTGGGCCTCAGTGTACTAGGTAAGCACATCACCTCTGAGCAATCTGCATTCCATGGTTATTTAGGAATGTCATGCTTGTGGTGGAGTTACTAGATAGCCCAGGCTGGTTTCAAACTCACCATCAATGATGCCACTGCAGTAGACTCTTCATGTCTGCCAGTGTCTGATCCCAGAGATCACTGCTGCAAACCAGCTGCAAATGCTCACATTGTGTAGTTTAGTATTCTGAAATTAGTCTAATTGAATTCTACTATATGTAGAATTAGATCTGAGCATCTGTAACTTAAAATAGTGAATTAGACAGTATTACTGCCAAAAATTAGCATTGCATACATTAATACCGCTACATAAAAACTTGCTCTGCTTTCAACTTTTTTACATCACATATTGTGGATACTTGATTCATTTATCCAAATGCCATTTATGCAACAAATCAAGAAAATTCACTTTCCCATTTTAATTAAGCACAGTAACTTTCTCTGACATTATTTGTAGAATAGGAAATCTCTCAGTAGGTCACAGAAAGATTCCAACATTCAAACATGAGACTGACAGCTTTTGAATATCAAATGAGTTGTTTATGTTTAATATACAATTAGGAATTTAAAACATTGATAATGATTTTAAGATTTAATACACACACACACACACACACACACACACACACACACACACATTTGGAGGTGGTGTTGGGGCTTGAACTCAGGCTTCAGGTGTCCTGGTCACTGTCCTGGATCTTTTGGTCTGATAGCTTGAGCTCTACCTCTTGAGTCACAGCCCCACTTCCATTTTATTGGTGGTTAATTGGAGAGAAGGGTCTCATCGGCCTTACTGCCCAGGGAAGGAAGGTTTGAACTATGATTTTAGGTCACAGCCTTTTGAGGATCTGGGATTACGAGAATGAGCCAGCAGTGCCTGGCTTTAAAAAAAATACATGCATACACACACATATATATAATATATATATAGCATTCAATAATGGATAAATAAGGTATGCTTACTGCACTTGTGTTTGCAACATGACTCGTAATGAGGAATTGCTTTCTATGGCTTTTCTGTGAATTTAAATAAAATACTCTGACAGTCTTTCTTATGCTATACTTTTTCATTTAACATTTAACTTATTTTTTGTTGTTGTTGTTCTGCATGTTACTATTGTTAGCTGATTTAAACAATGTTTTTTAGGCTCAAAAAATATTTGTAAGTATTTTAAAGATGGATTTCTAGCCAGGCGCCGGTGGCTCACACTTGTAATTCTAGCTACTCAGGAGGCTGAGATCTGAGCATCGTAGTTCAAAGCCAGCCCGGGCAGGAAAGTCCATGAGACTCTTATCTCCAATTAATCGCCACGAAGCCGGAAATGGTGCTGTGGCTCAAGCAGTAGAGCACTCTCCTTGAGCTTAGGGACAGCACCCAGGCCCAGAATTCAAGCCCCACAATGGACAAAAAAAAAAAAAAAAAGGTGGATTTCTATTATAATATGACAATTTGTAAGTACAATGCATCTTAAGGTCAACCTTTTGTCCTCAATCTCTCCCAACCTTACCCATTCACTCAATTTAGATGAATTTTCACATATATCCCCAGAATATTAGATTCATATGGTTTCAGGCTGAACAATGGTATCAACAAGGAAGACAGGAAAATATTGAAAGTTAACATTAATTGTAACAATATATTTTGGAGATCTTTCACTTTCCATAAAGAAACCAACCTTTCTTTTAACATACATATTATGTAGTAAGAGATGAACATTTGCTGTAATAAAAAGTATGCAAATGTTTTAATCTAAGCCTGCATTTATACACTTTCCATCACTATGAAAAATATACTTGAGAAAATAGTTGTAAGGAGAGCTTTACTTTTAATGAGAATTTTAGAGATTTCAACACTTGGATGGCTTGTTCCATGTGTTTAGGCCAATAGTAGAGGCAGATAGTAAAGTAGTTCTACTGACATGGTGGACAGAGGGAGAGAGGAAAGAGAGAGTGACAGACAAAAAAGTGATGATGAGTATGATGATATAGATGATAATGATGATGATGATGAGGATGATGATGTTGATGATGATGGAGAATGAAAAGACAAAAAAGAAGGAAGGAAGGAAGGAAGGAAGGATGGAAGGATGGAAGGAAGGAAAGAAGGAAGGAAATGGAATGAGAAAGGTCAGGGTCCTAAAATACCCCTTAAAGCTATACTTCAATGAAATGCTTAATACTGATAGATCAATTTCCTAAAATTTGCACATCTTTCAATGGTACCACTAGTTTGGCACCATATTTTAAAGACGTACTTGTGGGTGATTTTGAGATTCTCTATAAAATGTTCTTATTGATTTACTGAAATATTGCTGCTCCTGAATTCATTTATATTTATTATTTTTTCATAAATAATGCAAAATATTCCTCTAGTGTTTAGTACTAGATATTCTTTATTTCATTTAAAATGCAAACAAAATTGTCATATTTGCTTCTAACAAATATCTAAGACACTTCACAAATTTTGCTGGAAAAATCATATGACACAACCTTTCTGTCAAAAGTTGTGCAGAGCATATACTGCAGCAATAACTATGTCCTGGCTTCAATTAGAAATAAAACCAGTCATTAAGCATTAAAACCACTCACTTGGCTTAATTGCTGTACTTACATGATTTCTCATTATGTTTGACTGACTAGAGATGGTTGTTGATAGAGAAGGACTTCCTCTTTATGTCTGTTCATCACCTGCTCCAAAACTAATTTAGGTTCATAGAAAAAAAAAAGAGGTTTTATTGCCTGATTGCTACCAAATCTAGCTAGAAAGTTTGTCAAAAATTCTATGTCTAACAAACTTGCATAATTGGACATTCACATAATTAGTTCAAAGAATAGAAGAAAGATTTTTGCTTGCATACTCAAAGATTGTGTCATAAATGAATATTACCATTTTTTGTTTTTTAAAATTTGAAACTGGCAATTATTTATTGCTCTTATAAGTTGAAAATACTTAGATTATTTTAAATTCCTTACATTTAAATTTTTCATTTAGAGCTTGATAGAGTTCATGTTCTAATTTTCATAATTTAAATTCTACAAATTATGATTCTTGTGTGACTACAGAATAGAGCATTCACACTATTTTTGTTTAATATTAGACATAAACCCATCTTTATACCTCAGTTAGATATATCTAAGGATTGCTGTGCATGTCATTTTGCTAAGGATAATCAATACTTAAATGATGGTAATAGTTAATAATTAAATATGCAAAAACATTCTGGTAGTTTATAAATTCAGCTAACATCCAATCAGAGTGTATGTATGAAAGCAAAACAATAACCAACTTTTGAAGTGGTTCAAATTTAGTCACTTTATTTGAGCTAACCACTTAATATCCACATTTTGGACAGTATCAAAGGGCAGTCCATAAAGATTTTCAAAAATCCTACTTCTCACTCACCATGGAAATTTGACTTGATGGATTAAGATGATTGTCAGAAGATGTAGTGATTATTTAAGGAGGGAATAAAATTAGTGTTAACTTTGCTGAAGCATAGAAACAAATTTTAAGAGCAATAGTAAGTATAAATATGTGACATAGAGCTATCTTCTAATGACTCCCTGCATAAAATCTATTAAAGGAATATTTGCTGGGAATCCTCAACTAGTCCTCCACATTTGGATGATTATTTATTTTCAATTTAAGTAAAAAGATTGAATATGCCATTGTCAATAAGCCAGAATGTATAATATTTAGCAGAAAAGCCTTTCTGAAGTAAGTTGAAATCACAAGTTCTACACAATAAATTTTATGGAATCCACTGAATGAGCTGAACCGTCGGCCATGCTTTGTCTTCAAGGTCAAATTCATAGTCATTTTTCTTTTTTCTTTGTCTGTCGTGGGTCTTGAACTCTGGGCCTAGGCTCTGTCTCTCAGCTCTTCAGCTGAAGGCTAGCGCTCTACCAGCGCTACAGCGTCACAGTGTCACTTCCGGTTTTCTGGTAGTTTATTGGAGATAAGTTTCACCGACTTTCCTGCCCTGGCTGGCTTTGAACCGCGATGTTCAGATCTCAGCCTCCTGAGTATCAAGGATTAAAGATGTGAGCCACGGGTGCCCGGCAGTCATTTTTCTTATAAGGACCTCAACATAAATTGAGTCATGATGTGTGACAAAAGTAGTGAATGCCTACCCACATATTAACACCAATGCAGCTGAAACCATCATGCAGACACAGATGTGAACAAACTTGTGAAAAGAAAAAAATATTGACAACATGGCCTAAGGTTACATTTCAATGATTCATATAAACTGGGTCATGAAGTTAAAACTGATAAACTCAGCAGTTTCAGAAATACTGGAGGAGTAGCTCATTTTTAGTTGCCAATTAAATGTTATCAGTTCTGGTTGTATTCATTGCCCCGAGAACTATTTTGGATCACTCTATGAAGTTAAAAATATCACCTATATAGATAACATTTATTTAAATAATATCACTTGACTATATGAACCTATTTATAGGTTGCTATTTTTTCAAGACATAGGAAGGACATAGTCCAGGCTGTATGAAACAAAATGACTATGGTAATGACAAAGACAAAGAAAGGCACCAAGGAACATTTACAGTGAATATGTCACTAGAATTTATCTAGGTATCCATGATTCATGACATTTTCATCCAAATCTTCAACAAAACAAAATAACACAAAGATCACTTGAAATATGAACCTCATTGTAGAAAACTTTTAGAAGGAAGTGTAAATTATATTTAAATGTTCTGTCTGATGGAATGTAAGACATCTAAAATACAATGTCTTCACTTTTAGAACTTTTTTGGAACGAGTTCTTTCTACAGAGTAAGTTTTAAGTCATTTGAAAAGCAAGCTTTAGACAATTAAGCAAATTTGCAGTCAGATTTGCTGACTTCCATTAACTAGTATAGTTAGTCCATGCCATGCAAAGGGAATGATTGACTAGGACAGAAATAGGTAAAGGACTTCCTAACACATTTGACATTTCCTAGCTGATAAATATCTAGAAAAGACAATGCCATATTTTCAAAAAGAAATAGAATAATTTTTTTAAAAAACAAGAAAGTTAAATACAGTGTTTTTATAAGACTAAAGAACTTGAATGGTTGTAATGACTTTCACTGATGATTGAATACTAACATTTCTCTTGAAATTAAAAAAATATATTAGGTCTTTGTCATATCATATCCCATGATATTATACTCATAGATTCTTAAAAAAAACTAGTAAAACCTACGAAAATCAAAATGTATTCATTAAAAGCCAGGTACACTTCTTTTTCCTTCCAGACTTTAGTGTATTTTTTACATATTCATTTTAAGTACTTGAGAAAGAAAAAAATGGATGAAGTTTTGAAAGATCTTTATGTATTCAACTGAGTCTTCCTTCTTTTCCCTATAGACATCACACACTTAATTTTGAAAATAAATTACAAGTCCATGGTTCATTTCTGTCAGACTAGTTTATTATGTCTAGTTACAGTGATTAGTGAGAGAGAAAATAAAGCTGTTATAAAACTTATTTAGATAATAGTCCACTTTTACAAAAAATATGTAATAATGGATAAAATACAAATTCAGAGACCAAGGTATAAATCATTATTCTTAACAAACAAGGAAGGGAAACTAATTGCATTATGTTATTTTATTTTTTGTCTAATTAGATTAATAGCAGCTGTCTAACAGCTTTTATCAGACTGAAGAAATACCATTTTTTCTCCAAACATTTAATAATCTGTGACATACCAGGAAGCTGGGGCAAAAGTCTGCATATCTCAGAGCTCTTTTGGCATCTCTGATTCATACACTGGTATATGTGAATTAGGAAAATATTAAATCCCTTAGCTGTAAAACTATTTTCACTTAAGTAGTTAAATTGTACACACTCTTCAATACTGGTTTGCAGTATTTCTATGTTATATCAAGCACATTTATAACTGATATGCATACATGAGAAAATACTCTTCCACGAAGACTTAGCTCTACTAGTGTCGGAAAGTAAATACTGTAAATAATACAACATAATGAGTCAATTGTGGAAAATAATGTAGGCAGTATAAATAAGGTCTTCTGGGATTGTTTACAATTTTAGATTTATGGGAGAAGGTTTCAGTCAGATGATGAGATTTAATGAAGCCAAAAAGTAAGGTGAGGAATGAGCCATGGAGACAATTAGAGAAAGAACATTTCAAAGAAAGTCCACAGTGACTGAAAAATCACAGCATGCTCAAGTTTTCTGTCAACATGGGCATTTGTGTAGATAAAACATGTAAAACAGGAAAATAAAAGGGATGATGGAATGACTATATAGAGCACAGACATTTAAATTATTTTGAATATTGGATAAGAAAACATGATTTATCTTTAAACAGCTGTGGTATCATACATGTTATTTTGTAACGCAATCATTTTTATCATTATGGATACTACACTGAGAGCTTAATTAATAAGGGACAGGGGTGAAAAGGAAATTCAGCCTAGAAAGTCATTTCACTAAACCAGAGGGAGATGGTGATGGATTTGACAGAAACTGAAATTTGAAATGAGAAAAAAAAGAGAGTGAAGTATATAAAATTGAAAATGCGAGGTATTGTATATACATTTACCAGAATTAGGGAAGGGAAGGAGAACAGCAACATGATGAGACAGAGGATGACACATGGGACAATGATACAAGACATGTTGGAAATGACTCTTCAACTTGGGAGGGGGCAGTTAGGGGAGGGAAAGTGGAAAAAATGAGGGCCGAGATAACAAGTTCAATAAGAAATGTACTCATACCTTATGTATGTAGCTATAACCCCTCTGTACATCACCATGACAATTTAAAAAACTGAAATAGCTGTGAACTTAAGGCTTTGTATGGACAAAGTTGGACAAATGGAATGACATTTCTTATATGGAGAAAAGAATGGGAAAAAAATCTTATGAGCTCAGTAAATTAGATCAGACAAAATGGTCAAGGAGCAGGTGATCATGCAATTCATTGAGGGACCTCTTCAAAATAATCTACAATCTACAAAGAATTGATTTTTGTGCAAATTACTTGGTACAGGTCATTGTAGTATTATAAAATTCTAAAAGAAAAAAACACATCATAGTTAAAATCTTTCCTGCACATACTGCAGTTACCTACTGAAATCTCAGTTCTCTCATATTTTAGATGACTATCTGAGCATCTGACTCTGAAGACCTTTTACTGATCAATTTGAAACTCACCTTGAATTTATTTGAGTGTGTTTTAATTACTGGATTGAAGAAGAATGAAGATTGAAATGATGTTTCCATGATTATTCTTGTGGAAAGTTTTATTTTTACTCTAAGTATTATATAATCTTCTAGAAACCACTTGTCAATTTTGACATCAAAATTGGATATATACAGATAAATCTGAAATAAATTCACAAGGAAACAGGATTCTGAAATATGTAACAAGGTTACATATGTATAATTATATAGGTATTCACCTATTAAGTATATATATATATATATGAATTTACACGATGAATTTACAAATCAGTGGGTATATGTAATTTCCTTTGGGAGGACATGAATACCTTTCTTAACATTCTTCCTTCAGATGAGATATGTCAATTCTATTACGTATTAAAAATCTCTAGATTTAACTTTTTATTGATTTTTTTCGGACTTGGGAGAAAAATTCATTTTGCATATTCACATTATATTTCATAGCCTTTTTTATTCTTGGAGTTTGAATTTTGTATTGAACTTTTCTAGCCATACCATAATTATATTTATGTTGAATTTCTAACATTTTCTTATTTGGCCATACATTATACAATAATTTTGGTAGGGATATAACAGGCAATATTTTCTTTACTCTCAACTTTTCAAATTTACCACAGGAAAAATACATATGTATCTGTATATGCATACATATGATAAGTATACATACATATATATATATATACAGTGCTATATATGTGTAGATACATATATATACTGATATATATGTGTGTGTATATATGTTTATCTACAGAGTACATATACTGTATATATGCTATATATTGTATAGAGATATTATGTCATATTCAATACATATCTTAGCCCAATACTATTCTCATATTTGCAATGAGTTATGTTTTTTCATTAGCAAGTTGCAATTTATTCTCAGTTTAAATTTATGTCATGTGCATTTCTGAAGACCAGTATTCAATTTCTCTTTCTACTTGATGTGCCAATTTACCCTTTTTTACTTTAACTAGTTTTTTGGGTTTTTTTTTCTTCTTTCAAAATGTATACAAATGGAGGAGTTAAGAAATTCCAAGTATTTGCATTTCCTAACAAATGAGGCGATGTCATTCTTTCTGATGGAGGCATAGAATTCCACTGTACATATATACCACATTTGTTTGATCGATTCATCTACTGAGGGGCATCTGGGTTGGTTCCATATCTTAGCTATGGTAAATAATGCTGCAAATAAACATAGTTGTGCTGGTAGCTTTAGTATGGTCTTGTTTGTGATCATTTGGGTAAATGTCCAAAAGTGGGATTGCTGGGTCATAGGGGAGCTCTATGTGGAGCCTTTTGAGGAACCTCCATACTACTTTCCAAAGTGGTTGAACAAGTTTACATTCCCACCAACAATGCAGTAGGGTTCCCTTCTGTCCACATCCCCTCCAGCATCTGTTGTTATTGGAGTTCTTGATTATAGCCATTCTAACTGGGGTGAGGTGGAATCTCAATGTTGTTTTGATTTGCATTTCTTTTATGGCTAGAGAGGTTGAGCATTTCTTCATGTGTCTTTTGGTCATCCTTCTTTCCTCTTCAGAGAAGTTTCTCTTTAAGACTTTAGCCCACTTATTTATTGGGAAGTTGTTTCTTTGAGCATTTGTTGTTGGGGGATTTAATTTTGTTAGTTCCAAGTACATTAAGTGAAGTTAGCCAGACCTAAAGAAACATAGATCCCATGGTTTCCTTTATTTGCAATAACTAGTATATTTCTTGGACAAGTAGAAAAGGTCAAAAGCTATGTACACATGGCAAGATAAGATGAAGTTAAGTGAAATGAACCCGAAGATAGGGACACAAGTGGGTTTTTTTAATTTGTTTTTTTTTCTTTCTTGCTATTGTTTCTAAGGTATTTATAAGGTTCCATGTGATTTTTGTTGTTGTTGTTGCTTTGTATGTTCCTTCCCCACAGTATAACCTCTGTTTTCACTGTATTTGATGTCGGTCTAATTTGGGGAGGGGAAGGGAAAAAACAACATGTTTAAATAGGGATACAGCTAGACCCATTATAACGATGAGATGTACAAGACACTAAGTTGAAAAACAAACTTTACAATTTAGGTGGGGAGTAGGAAGGAGGGGGTTGTGGAGTGTAGTTGTGGAAGTGGGAGGGAAGGGATGGTAGGGGAAAAACAAAGGAGGAGGCAACAATGCTTGATAAGAAGTGTACGCATTACCTTGCCCATGTAATTGT
Source organism: Dipodomys spectabilis (assembly GCF_019054845.1). NCBI lineage: Eukaryota > Metazoa > Chordata > Mammalia > Rodentia > Heteromyidae > Dipodomys > Dipodomys spectabilis. The sequence goes on along the minus strand of NW_024871117.1, from coordinate 2,400,330 downwards.
AACCCCTCTGTACAGTATTTTCACAATAAAACACTTATTAAACAAAGATATTCGAAGTGACCAACTTTTAATAGACATGGTATAAACTGTCTGCACAAGTTTAATTGAAGTGCTAAAAGTATCCCACATTTACTGTAATGAAATCCATTCCATGTGTAACCAAGAGGTGAGTGACACACAATAGGATCTTTCTAGTATTAGGACTTTCCTCTGGCCATTCCCCAGTGGGTCCTGATTTCAGGGGAAGCAGGAGAAATCCACTCCCCACTGGGGTAATCAATCTGTTAATATATTTAACTTTCAGGTGGATCTTTGTGGACTACTATGTAT